>NC_143143.1:43979741-44284224 GCF_059928025.1 Delphinapterus leucas | reverse complement strand
GAAAAAGAAATATATGTATTTTATATATATATATATATATCTGATCAATGTATGCTCATCAATAGGAAATTGGTTAAGCAAACATGGTACATGTAGGTGTAGCAAAGAATGAGGAAGCTCTATAACTGAATGATATTTACATTTACATCTTAATGTATTTGTGCATACACATATGGAATAATATCCAAGATAGGTTATTCAGTAAAGAGAATTTCAGGTAAAACTTCTGTTTCTAGGTTATTTAACTAACCAAACCATCCCTCCTTTTGACTGGGGAAAGTAGTAGAAGTATTCCATTTACCTGCAGTGGATTGTAGTATAATACAACTTCTGTGGTTCAAAGAATTTGAAATCTTGAATGTAGTTTAAGATTTGTCTCAGAAGACCCAACACAGCCAAAAGTAAATAAATAAATAAATAGATTTATTAAAAAAGAATTTGTCTCAGATTATTATTGCCTGCAGAAAACTCTTGGCAGAAGCAAATTGAACATTTTCTCCAGAGGAAGATTTAATTATCCCATGCATCAAAAAATAATACCCCAAGTAATTTTTCATGTACAGTGTTCACAGATAGTCAATTATAACCAGACACACAAAGAAACAAACAAGATACTATGAACCAGGACCAGCAGGAACAAAAGACAACAGAAACAGAGCCACAAAGACATGAGATATTAGAATGATCAGACAGAGACTTTAAAACAAATATCCTAATCATAACAAAAGAAATAAAAGCCAAGCTTGAAAATTTCAGCATGGAATTATTCAGTAAAAAATAATAAAAAGTAACACAGCAAATTAGAAAAGAACACAATTGAAATCCTACAACTTAAAGATACAGTGACTAAAATTAAGCCATCGATATGGACATGCTTCACAGTAGATTAGATGGAGCTGGAGAAAGAATTAGTAAACTGGAAGGTGGGTAAGTAAAAATTATACAGAATGCAGCATGTAGAACTAAAGAAGTGACGGGAATAAGTGACAGAGTGGCTTGTTGGAAAAGTTCTAACACATTGTGATTTGAATCTTAGCAGGAAAGAGACAACAGTGCAGAGGCAATAATTGAAGAAATAATACATGAGAATTTTCCAGAACTAATGGTACATCAGCCCACAGAGTCAAGAAATTAGTGAATCCCAGGCAGGATAAATTAAAAAGTACATCATAGTGTAAATGTATTAATAAAAATGAGAGAAAACAAACTAAAATAGAGATTATTAAAAGTAGCCAGAGAAGAAAGACAGATTACTTTAGGGGCAACAGATAGCCCACAACTGCCTTTTCAACAGTAACAATGAACAGAAGATGGATGATTTTCAACATGATAAAGGAAATCTATGCCCAGTGGAAACATCCTTCAAGAATGAAGGTGAGGGGGCTTCCCTGGTGGTGCAGTGGTTGAGAGTCCGCCTGCTGATGCAGGGGACATGGGTTTGTGCCCCAGTCCGGGAAGATCCCACATGCTGCGGAGCGACTGGGCCTGTGAGCCATGGCCGCTGAGCCTGTGCATCCAGAGCCTGTGCTCCGCAACGGGAGAGACCACAACAGTGAGAGGCCCGTGTACCACAAAAAAAAAAAGAATGGAAGGTGAGGGACTTCCCTGGTGGCACAGTGGTTAAGAATCCACCTGTCAATGCAGGGAACATGGGTTTGAGCCCTCGTCTGGGAAGATTCCACATGCCATGGAGCAACTAAGCCTGTGTGCCACAACTACTGAGCCCACGCGCCAGAACTACTGAAGCCCATGCACCTAGAGCCTGTGCTCCACAACAAGAGAAACCACCACAATGAGAAGCCCACACACTGCAACATAGAGTAGCCCCCACTCACCACAACTAGAGAAAGCCCGCACGCAGCAACAAAAACCCAACTCAGCCATAAATTAATTAAGGAAAAAAGAATGAAGATGAAAGGAAGAAAGTTTAAACAGACAAAAACAGTTTGCCACCCACAGACCCAAAATGAAGTTCTAAGTGCTGTACTCTAGGCAAAAGAAAGATAGTTCAAGATGGAAAGTCAGAAATGTAAGAAGAGGGACTTCCGTGGTGGCGCAGTGGTTAAGAGTCCGCCTGCCAATAAAGGGGACATGGGTTCAAGCCCTGGTCTGGGAAGAGCCCACATGCAGCGGAGCAACTCAGCCCACGCGCCACAACTACTGAGCCTGTGCTCTAGAGTCCGTGAGCCACAACTACTGAGCCCGCATGCCACAACTACTGAAGCTCTCGCGCCTAGAGCCCGTGCTCTGCAGCAAGAGAAGCCACCTCAGTGAGAAGCCCGCGCACCCCAATGAAGAGGAGCCCCCACTCACTGCAACTAGAGAAAGCCTGCTCGCGGCAATGAAGACCCAACGCAGCCAAAAATAAATTAATTAATTAATTAAAATAAAGGGAAACAAATGAAAAAAAATGCAAGAAGAATGGGAAAACAAAAAAAAACTAGAGTGTGTGGGTAAAGCAGTGAGCCTTGACTATAAGTAGGGTTGGGAACTACCTTAGAATGTAATCATGTCAAGGCTGGGTCATTTAGATTTCCTGCTGTAGTCAAGTGGAAACATTTGGGCAGACTGTTTTTAACCATCACTCGAAGACCCTGGAGAACTAGGAGGCAGTAAAACATGAACAGGTCAAGCCCTGGAGGGGGTGAAAGCCCAGGAAGGGGAGTCTGGCCTTTGGGGCTGCATTATTCTGGGACCGTCATACACTCTGAAGGATGCGAGAAGGCTGAGCAGCACTTTTGACAGCCTCACAGGGTCAGGTGGACAGAAACTGGTGTCCAGACCTCACCAAGGTAGACCACCTGGCAAACTGCTTGCATTTAGGTTAGGACCTGGAAGATCATTCCCAGGAGCAGGAGTGAACTGAACAGATTGGCCTTCTCGGAAACCAAACCTCATTTTTATTCATCTCAACCTGTGATTTTTTTTTTAATTCTTTTGTTTTTTTTTTAAACTCCACATTTGTTTATATATTTATTTTTTTGGCTGTCTTGGGTCTTCGTTTCTGTGCGAGGGCTTTCTCTAGTTGTGGCAAGCGGGGGCCACTCTTCATCGCGGTGCGCGGGCCTCTCACTATCGTGGCCTCTCTTGTTGTGGAGCGCAGGCTCCAGACGCGCGGGCTCAGTAGTTGTGGCTCATGGGCCTAGTTGCTCCACGGCATGTGGGATCTTCCCAGACCAGGGCTCGAACCCATGTCCCCTGCATTAGCAGGCAGATTCTCAACCACTGCGCCACCAGGGAAGCCCTCAACCTGTGATCTTGACTTAGGATGTTATCAGAGTGCTGAACTATTCCAAAGGGCATAATAGTTTATAAAAGAATTAATTAGAGAAATTAAAAATTGTAATAACTAACTAACGTTAGCTTAGTGGATATGTTTAGAATACACACCAATGAAGAAAACGTTAGGATCTTACAGAAAACATCCAGAAGGAAGCATGTAGACAAAAGGAGCAAAAATGTGGACGAGAGAGGAGTGTTAGGGACACAGAGGATGGCGTGAAAGGGTCTGACACCCCTGTCCTTGGAGTCCTGGAAGGAGAGGAGAGGGAATGGGGCAGAAGCAATATTTGAAGATATAATGGCTGAGGATTTTCCAAAACTGGCAAAAGATCTCAAATCATGAATCAAATCCTATGAGCCTCAAAAGAATATACACCTGCAAATATAGTGAAACCTGTTGTTTCTCACCTGCAAAATGGAATAGGGTTGTTTTAGTATTTAAAGAGTTTCAAACAGTGTAACAGTAATGTGACCTGAAATGTTAATATCACATGACCTCCGTCCGCAAGCTGTAAAACAAGGAAGGACGCCTCCTGCCCATGCCACCTAATGGATTATCGGCGTCCACACCCCCAGCCTGCCAGCTGCTCCCCCAGCTGTCCCCTCCCCCACTGGTCTCCCTTCCATGCTGCTGCAGAGTTGATCACAAGTTTGGTACTGCATATAAATTACAAACCTTAAATTCAGGTGTGTAGGGAGTGTCATTCTGTCTATGATGCACCATGGTTTCTTTTACGAGCCCACATTCACCTGTCGCAGGTATGTCACTGGGATGCTCTTTCCTTCTCCATTGTCTTCCCCATGGGGAAAGGCGTGGGAAGGACAGTCCTTCTCGACCCAGGCTCACACAGTCCGGGGTGCATGGTGTGTATTTTTCATTAAGGGAATGAGGTATTGTTCAGGCTTTCCTCGTGACCCGTGTTTCCCCACTAACCCAGCTGGAATTTCTTCAGGCCAGTTTGCACTGCCTTTGAACCAGAGGAACGTATCTTCGCTGTGGAATGATGATTCTTTTTCTCAAAGTTGTCTCTAACCATAAAGGAAATGAGAAAAAGCCTTTCCTGATGTTGCCCACAGGCCACCGGTTAGGGACGCAGTTGCTCAGAGGAGTCGGGACACCCAGGACCCATCAGCGCACGGCTCCATTTAAAGTGCCATTCCTCCAGCCTTTGCCTTAGATCACACTCTTCTTTTCCCAGAGTGCTTCTGGGGCCAGTTAAGATTCTAGCATAAAGCAAGGATGAGAGATAGCTTCTGGCAGCAGAGGGGTGGAGGGACTGCAGGTCCCTGAGGCCTGTGTCCTCACGTGCAGCCGTGGGGAGGTAAGTCAGTGTGCAGCTGCTCTGGTTCAGGGGGGCTCTCGTCAGAGGTGAAGTTGCTCATTTATTGGATCCCCGAGCTAATGGCGCACCAGGGGGGCCCATCCAGAACCTGTCATCGAAGCTGTGAGAACTGACCAGAGAGCTTGTTTGAATTCCTCTGTGTCTCCTTCCTTTTCCCAGGACCTGCTCCGTCCCTCTGTTTCTGTCTCCTGGGCTTAGCCTGGCACCCGGATCTTTCCAGCCTCCCGAGGGGGCGTTTCTAGACCTGGCTGAGTTGACTCCACCCGAAGGCCTTGGCCAGGCGTGGAGCCCACCCTGATTCCCATAGAAGATCGTTGGGAGGTGGTGTTTGTCTGCATTGTGTCAGCCTGGCTTGGAACAAAACCCCTGGAATCCACTTCAGTGTTTGATTAATAGGGTAAAGGTGCAGTTGGCCTCACAAGCCCAGAGGATTACGTATTACAGTTCTTTTAATAGATCTTTTACTTGAGTGGAGGAGGGAGAAAATGAGAGAAGACTTAAGGGAAATAGCTTTGTAATACATTCACTTTTCTATGTCTGTTGGGCAGTCCCTTTTCCTTTGAGTAAATGTGATGTGATCCAAAGTGTCTGGAAAAGAGAGACAAGTGCCCTCCATTATGTTATGTTGGATGTTTTATTTATATGTTCTTTTTCACTGTCCTGTCAGCTTTGAGTCCATTTCTGATCCATGTTATGTTCATCTTTGGCTGCATATTTGTGGATGGCCATGTGTACAGCGGGTTGGGCTAGAGCCTTGTAAATACTGTCTTTCATGTTCTGAGACTGACCTGACCAAGTTTTTCCATGTAGACACATTTTAAAAAACATTTCAGTGTGTTTAGGACATTGTGAAGTTTGTTGGAAAGAATGACAAATGTAGTTGTCATTCTGAGTGTCTGAGTGTCATTCCAGAATGTCGATTCTGGAGCTCCAAAGTATCAGGGCGTTTCCCTATTGATGTTTAAGATGGGGTCTGTTTAACCACCATGCACTGTGCTCCAGTACCTCTGGTTACATAATTAGTGTTCTGCTAATGATGCATAATGAGTTTCTGCCAGTCTTTGCATGGATGTCAAAGAAAAATTCATGTCACCTTTTCCCCAGCCCAGAGCAGGAGAGGGAGAGAGAAAGTGAGACTCAGCAGATGTTGATCCAGAGTCCATGCAAAGGCCAGAGGGAGACAGGAGACAGTGTCTGGGAAAAACTTGGTTCTGGGGGTTCCGGGTGTGGGAGGCATGGACCCAAAGGCCTGGTGTCTCTGCGGCCTCACCCCTGGACACCTGCGGAGCTCAGTAGTGAGTGGAGCCCAAAGACATCATCATGCTGGACCGGAGAGAACTAGGATGTCAGAGCATGGAAGGTGCCTTGGGCCATGAGGGTTGGCCTCATTTGGTGTCTCAGGAAGCCCAGGCCCTGTGAGCTGAAGCACCTTGACGGAGGCACACAGCTGCTTCCTGACCAGACCTACCAGCCGGGCCATCCCAGGAGCTGCAGCAAATTCTTGAGGACCTTCTACTTCAGACTTGTAAGATTCTCTGTTCAATAAACCGTGGACGTCTCTGTCGCTGTATCTGAGGGGTCTTTCTTCGGTCTCGCAGCAGGGCAACTACAAGGCTTGCAGGCCTTTCAGGGGGGCAGCCCAACAGGTGGCTATAGTCCAGTGTGACTGGTGTTCTTACAAGAAAAAGAGATTAGGATCCAGGCAGACGCAGAGGGACGACCATGTGCCGACACAGCAGGAAGGAGAGATACTCCAGAAGAAACCAACTCTGCCAGCACCTTGGTCTTGGATTTCTAGCCTCCAGAACTGTGAGAAAATACATTTCTGTTGTTTTAAGTCACCCAGTGTATAGTACCTTGTTATGGAGCCCCGGCAAACCAATCCACAATCTGATAAGTGGAAAGTCATATGTCATTGTGCTTCGTTTGTATTTCTCTTCTGATGAGTAAGTACAGGTAAGCATCTCTTCACATGTTTAAGAGCCGTTTGTGTTTCCTTGTATGCAATCTAGTTCCTTTGCTAGATCACTTAAGATGTAAATCTTTTTCATTATTGATTTTAGGGGCTCTTTATTAAGTAAATTAGCCTTTTGTTGTGATTTATATTAGAAGTTTTTTTCTTTGCCATTTATCTTCTGATGTTATTCTTTTGTTCATAGAAATTTTGACTTTTAAGTCAAACTTCCCACTCTTTTTTTTTTTTTTCCGTACGCGGGCCTCTCACTGCCGTGGCCTCTCCCGCTGCGGAGCACAGGCTCCAGACGGGCAGGTCCAGTGGCCATGGTTCACGGGCCCAGCCGCTCCGTGGCATGTGGGATCCTCCCGGAACGGGGCACGAACCCGTGTCCCCTGCATCGGCAGGCGGACTCCCAACCACTGCGCCACCAGGGAAGCCCACTTCCCACTCTTTTAAGGATGATGCAAAAGCTGCATTTCATTCTAGTTCTTTTATAGATTAATTTTTTGTTTGTTTAAATTTCTGATTCTTCTGGAATTTACTTTGCTGAAAAGAATGAGATAGGTATCCAAAAAAAATTTTTTTTTGACATATGTTTAATCAGTTTTTTGGGTAGCGTTTCCTTGATGAATTATTTTCTACTTTGCTATGCAGTGTCACCTGGATCATATGCTAGATTCCTGTGTACGTCTTCATCTATTTTTTTTAGACGTTTTCTGTTTCTGTTCAGTGGCTCTTTTTCTCTGGACTTACACTAATAAATACTACCTTGTTTAAATTATTGCAGCTTTGTAATTGTTTTAACACTTCATAGGGTTGGTCCTCTCTTATTCTTCTAACTTTTCAGAAAACCCTGACTTTTCTGCTTATTTATTCAAACCTTGGAAACAATTTGTCTATATCCCCAAAATGCCCCATCATATATATATATATATATAGTTGTTGTTGTTGTTGTTGTTGTTTTGCAGTACGCGGGCCTCTCACTGTTGTGGCCTCTCCCGTTGTGGAGCACAGGCTCCGGATGTGCAGGCTCAGCAGCCATGGCTCACAGGCCCAGCCACTCCACGGCATGTGGGATCTTCCCGGACCGGGGCACGAACCCGTGTCCCCTGCATCGACAGGCGGACTCTCAACCACTGCGCCACCAGGGAAGCCCCCCCATTATATTTTTACTGCAGACACATTAAATGTATAGATGAAGGAGACTTGTGCCTCCTTATGCAAGAACGTGGTATCTCTTTGCATTTGTTAAAGTCTTTTCTCTGTGCCTTTCAGGAATATTAAAACATTTCTTCATACAGATATTGCACATTCCTTAAGCTTATTGCTGTGTATTTATTTTATTTATTTATTTATTTTTGTTGGGGCTTTGTTGCTGCATGTGGGCTTTCTCTAGTTGCAGGGAGTGGAGCTTACCCTTCATTGCAGTGTGCAGGCTTCTCATTCCGGTGGCTTCTCTTGTTGTGGAGCATGGGCTCTAGGTCTGTGGGCTTCAGTAGCTGTGGCACGCGGGCTCAGTAGTTGTGGCTTGTGGGTTCTAGAGTGCAGGCTCAGTAGTTGTGGCGCACGGGCTTAGTTGCTCCGTGGCATGGGATCTTCCCAGACCAGGGCTCAAACCAGTGTCCCCTGCATTGGCAGGTGGATTCTTAACCACTGTGCCACCAGGGAAGCCCATCCTGTGTATTTATTTTAATGTAAATAGGCCTTTTTCTTCATTATATCTACTAACTGCTTGTTATTTGACTATAGGAGTGAAGGTTACTAATTTTTTTGTTATTAACTTTGTAACTAGTCAGATTAGTGAATAGTTTTCATTCAGATAATAAAGCATTTACTAATAAATTTGAATCTTTAAAAAAATGTTTGTGACAAATGTAGCAATGAATTGCAAAGCTCTGGGGAATCTAGCAGTGCAGGTCCTTGTCTGATTTTGGAGACTTTCAGAAATTTAAGGCGAAATCTGTGGGGCAGGCAGGGGTCTGTGTTGTTCCTCCTGCCCCGGTGTAGACTCGATGTCTCCCAGTCCCACAGGAGGTCCCATCACAGGCAGTGCCGAGCAGGGCCTCCCCTCCCTCTGCTGACAGGTTGCCACCCAGCCTGCACGGCATAGACCCTGCAGCCTCCATGAGTTTCTGCTCATCTGATAGTTTCTATCTTTGTATCTTCATGGATTTCTAAAATTAATGATTCACCTGGACTAATCAAGCATCCGTGTGTTCACGAGCCAGTTTTCCTCTTGGTTGGCTGTGTTTTTGTACCCAACCAGCCCATTTCACGTGCTGCACAAACTGGACGTCTCTGCATGACCAGTTCCTACCCAGACATGGTTGAACCTCCCTCTGCTGGTGGCGGTATCTCTAGCCAAGTCCTCTGTCAATTTAGAGGCCTTTCCAGTGGTCTCTTCATTTCCATCGATTTCTGCCTTGGAATCATGGCAGCAAAATCCTTGCTACTAACATTAGTTCATGAGAGCAGCATCTGGAGCCTAGCATATAGAAGGGGCTTAGGAAATGTTTGTTCGTGAATCTTTCTTAATCAGTCATTTGGACTTCCCTGGTGGTCCAGTGGTTAAGACTCTGTGCTCCCAATGCCGGGGGCCTGGGTTCAATCCCTGGTCAGGGAACTAGATCCCAAGTGCCACCGCTAAGACCCAGCACAGCCAAATAAATAAATAAATATTAAAAAAATAAGAAGTCTTTTACATTATTTCCTTCCATATGTGAAAGATGAAATACATATTCTCAAAAGCTATTAAATCTGTATGATTCTGTTTGGGCTGCCATAACAAGTACCACGGACTGGATGGCTGAAACAATACAAGTTCATTTCTCATTGCTGTGGACCCTGCAAGTCGGAGATGCAGGTGTCAGCAAGGTTGGTTCTGGTGAGGACTCTCCCTTTGTTTGCAGACGACTGCCTTCTTGTTGTCTGCTCACATCTTAGCTCACCTGTGGGGAGAGAGCTCTCTGGTGTCTCTCCTTATAAGGACATGAATCTTACTGGATCAGGGCCCCACCCTTGTGACTTTATTTTACCTTAATTACTTCCTTAGAGGCCCCATCTCCAAATACAGCCACACTGAGAGGTTAGGCCTTCAACATATGAATTTCAGGGGACACAAACATTTGGTTCATAATAATATCTTAGCCACTTTACCTTGTAAGCTTTCTTTTCCCTTAAATAAAAGTGCATGGTGTAATTCACATATGGTGATGGCTGAAGAAGTTAGCTTTGGAATGTTTAGGAAGTTCTAGAATTGAGCTTGGAAGATACTCCTGTGGTCTGAGTGTGTGTGTTCCCCAGGTTCATATGTGGAATCTTAACCCCCAAATGTGGTGGTGTCAGGAGGTGGGGTCTTTGGGAGGTGCTGACGTAGGTCAATAGGGTGGAGCCCCACGAATGAGATTAGTGCCCTTATATGGAGGCCCCACAGAGTTCCCTCATCCCTTCCACCAGGTGAGGACACAGCAAGAAGGTGCCAGTGTAAGACTCAGGAAGTGGGCCCCACCAGAACGTGACCAGGCTGGCGCCTTGATTTTGGACTTCCAGCCCACAGAACTGTGAGCCATAAGTTTCTATTGTTTATAAACTACCATCTATGGTATTTTGTTATAGTAGCCATAACACACTAAGAGAGGTATGGTCCCCCATACACTGTTCCTTACATGCAGGCTATTTTAATATCCCCAAGATTCTTAAGGACAAGCCCATAGAATTTTGTTGACTTTAATTAGGGTATGTCAGAGTCACTTTTCATTTCTTTTTATTTATTCTTTTTATTGCTCCATGAAGAGTACAGCTAAAGTATGATTCACTTTTAGACAATTTGTCAAGTGTGTCCTATTTTTCCTGTCTTGGACAGTGTCTGACTTTGTAGCATCTGTGAGAAGCAGTTTAGGCCACATGATGTGCGACTGTTTACCCAGCATGGACTCCATGGCTTTGCATGTTTTTGGTTCCGTCACACCAGTGGAGTGAAGGAGCCAGAGCTGCCAGGTCTCATGAAGAGTCTTACAGAAAATACTCATACAGTTTTAGAAATCACCTTGGGGGAGGGGCAACAGGAGTGGCTTTGGGGAAACAGTTGGCAGGTTTGCTTTGTTTTGCTTTATTTTCCTAAAACATCCGTCTTCTAGCCGTGACAAAACAACAGGAGTCCGTCGTAAAACACGTACCTGCCACTGTTCCAGGAGGTGGGTGTGGAAGGTCAGCGTTTTGTTTTTTTCAAATATTTATTTATTTATTTGGCTGTGGTGGGTCTTAGTTGTGGCAGGTGAGATCTAGTTCCCTGACCAGAAATCGATCCCGGGCCCCCTGCAATTGGGAGCGAGGAATCTTACCTGCTGGACCACCAGGGAAGTGCCATCAGCGTTTCTAATACTCTCCCTCTTCACTGTTTGAAGTTGGAGTGTAACGTATGGAAGAAAAATGCACAGAGGGGCTTCCCTGGCAGTCCAGTGGTTAGGACTCCGCTGCAGGGGACGCAGGTTAGATCCCTGGTCAGGGAAGTAAGATCCTACATACTAGGAGGCGCAGCATGCATGCATGCATAAATAAGTAAATATATATATATATGTATATGTATATATATGTGTATATATATGTGTGTGTGTATACATAGATATGTATATATATAGTTGTATATATATATATACACACACACACACACACACACACACACACAGAAAAGTGCACAGATAATGATGAACTGTCATGGTGAACACATCCATGCAACCGCCATCCTAGTCAGAAGCAGAGTATCTCAGGAACCCCGGAACAGCCCCTCATATGTTCTCCTATTTATTATTCCCTCCCTGCCATCCACTATCTTAACTTCTAACACTGTGGATTGATTCTTCCTGCTTCTGAACTTAATGCAAGTGGAATCATGCAATTTCTGCTTCTTCCATCATGTTCGTAAAATGGAGGTTGTCATTATGTAGTTCATTCCTCTCCATAGCTTTACAGTTTCCCAGAATATGCCACCAATTACTTATTTTTACTACTGATGGATATTTGGATTGCTTCTAGTTTGGGGTGCTATGAATAATGCTGCCTAAGAAAGTGTGTCTTTTGGTACACAAATCCATGGTTTCTGTTGAGTAGGTACCTAGGAGTTGGATTGCCGTGTTGTAGAGTGGATATGTATTTAACTTTGGTAGGTAAAACTGAGCAGGTTTTTAGAGCTCTTGTGCCATTGATACCCCCACTAACAAGATCTGAGAGTTCCAGTTGCTCCATGTCTCTACCAATACTTGATATGATCAGTCTTTTATATTCTAGCCGTGGTGTAGTGTACTGATAAAGCTTTCACAACTGCCCCCCAAAGCCCTGAACTGTAGCATTTTCCAACGACTGTGTGTAAATAGTCCCACCAGAGCAGATTTTAAGCTACCAGCGTGATGCCATTGAGACAGAATTGGATGGAGCTGTGAACAGTCAGTGTGAGCAGCTCCAGCCTCTTGGTTTTACCCATTTGGTACCTCTTGAAAGCCATCAAAGTCTAAGACAGGAGAAGAGGCCAGCAGGGAACCCATGGGGGATGCTCCTTGGTCACTGAGCTGTATACAGTGTGTACAGTTATAAGCATCAGCAGGCATTTACGTGGATAGAAGGTCTCACCTGGAGCTTAAGGGAAGCACCACACACTCGGAATGGCAGGGAAACGTTCCCTTTGCACCCTGCCTGTGACCGTGTATGCTCCGTCCACATTCTTCAGCTGACTGAGGAAATCCACCTCTGTGCTTACTTATAGGATATCAGGTCCTCATCTGTGAAATGGGTGATTGAATGGCGCTCTTTGGGGTTCTGATCGCCGCTCTCTTACAAACATCAGCAGCCTGTTTTCGTCACCTTGCTCTAAGTGTCTGATCTGGTTCCAGAGTTCCAATATAGTTCCTTCCAGTCACTCTTTATGGCTCAGTTTTGCTTTGGTGGAGTGTCATTCCCTGCCACTTTGCATGACGTCACCTCTCCCCAGTGTTTTTATTTTTATCTATTTATTTTTTAGGCTGCACCGTGTGGCTTGTGGGAATCTTAGTTCCCTGACTAGGGAATTGAACCCAGGCCCTCGGCAGTGAAAGCACGGAGTCCTAACCACAGGGAATTCCCTCCCCACTGTTTTTAATCATACGTTAATGATCCTTACCCTATCACCTATTACAACGGGGATTCAAAATTGTAATTTTCCAGTTCTGTCATTTCTTCTACACTGTTATTGGCTATTTTTAGTAAAGAAGAGAAACTATTGCTTTCTTTATGGTAGAATTTTCTATTTGAATTTAAGTTAGAAGTTGATATTAATACTGAGAGCAGGTTTTCTACATTTACATATATGTAACGATACATATAGAGAAAGCTCATTTTTTTGTATGTAGAACCTTATGTGGATAACCTTGTATATGTATAACTAATTATGTATGTATAATATGTATAACTACAATTATGTAGATATTTTATAACCATTGGGTCCATAGCTATAGTCCTAGCACAAATAGAAGTACATGTGGTTATAAAAATCTTTAGGAACCAAGAAGATATTGGCCAAAGGGTACAAAGTTTTTATGTTAGGTGAGTGGGTCCCACAATGTTTTCTTGAGGAGACCCTAGAAAGCAGGTTTTCTAGGACAATTTTAGAGTTTGATATCCTTATAGTTTTTAGTCTAAATATCTACTTTGTAGGAAGAGCAAATACTATATTAATTGCCAATTAAATGACGCATCAGCTTATTTTTATAATGTTGGGATTGGAAAATGCCTTTCATAAAAATGATAGCTTCTCAAGCCTTATTGCTGAGATAGTTAGGGCCGATGTTGGCAAAGTAAATAAATAGTATAAGTTTTTTTGTTTTCTTTGTTTTTTTGTTTTTTGCTGTACGCGGGCCTCTCACTGTTGTGGCCTCTCCCGTTGCGGAGCACAGGCTCCGGACGTGCAGGCTCAGCGGCCATGGCTCATGGGCCCAGCCGCTCCGTGGCATGTGGGATCTTCCCGGACCCAGGCACGAACCCGTGTCCCCTGTATCAGCAGGCAGACTCTCAACCACTGCGCCACCAGGGAAGCCCAATAAATAGTAAAAGTTTTGAAAAACAAGAAAGAAGACATGAAAACAGTTAATGCAGAAATTAATCCTACAAGCTCAGAACTGCTGAAGTATGGAGGTTGATTAGAAACCCCAAGGCTATTGGACATGGTGCCAAGTCCTGCTCTTCTGGAACCCAAGGCTGGGCTTCAGTGTTTTATCTGGGTCATAACATCTTTGCAGATACAGAATGTGCCATCTAGAATGCTACCTTGGTGCTGTTCATTCTGGGTCAGCAGGCTTTTACAGGTTTTCATGGAGGGCCTTGTTTGGAGTTGTTTCTGGGTGCGATGCTCTGGGTCCACAGACATCGGCACACCCAGTTGCTTGTGAGAGACCACAGTTCTCTGTGGTTCCCTGTCCTTGATACCCAGCGGGTTTCCAGGGCCACAGATTAAATTCCCTCATCACTGTGCATCAGTTAAATGCAAACCTACACCTTCCCTCCAGAGGGCTGCGTGGTCCTGCAGGGTGCTGGTCAGCAGCTGTTTCTTGTCCCGTATCCAGTTTGTTTGAGGGCAGGTTTTTCTCCCCAGGATGAAAACAGTGTTTTGCTTCACCTGGTAGCAAAGTTTATGCTCATATATTTAATTAAGCTTTATAACATTAGAATTATTGAGAGTCTACTGATTCCAGTTTCAAAAGAATCAAACTGTAATAAGCCAAGGGCTCCTCTTTATCTGGAACATTGTCCCCTGTCTGCAGTCAGCCCTGAACGCAGCTGGGTTTTCCGGTGGTTTCGATGTGTGGACATTTATGCATTTGTGGAATCCAGAGAGGATTAAATAATTCAGTTTGGGTGAAGAAGAAACTGAAGAGGCCCTTGGGTGTTTATTATTTATACGACCACTTGGCTGTGCGGCCTGCACTTCGCGTGTGAGTAGGCCTGGGCGCTGAGGATGGGTGGCGCAGGAGGCGGGGCCCCGCCTGAGAGGTCCCCTGTTTCTCTTCTCCTTCCCGGGGCTCTGTGCAAGAAACAGAACCTAGGGGTCGTCTAGGGGACGGCGTTCTCTGCCCTCACACACAGGCCTCAGGGCGTGTGAACAGAGCTACAGGTTCCCTGCTGGGTGGGGCAGGGTTAAGGTCCTTGTCCTTCTCACTGTTGTGTTCTGTGGTTTAGGTTGATCGCTTTTCCCAGTCGGGAGGAGGGGGGTTTCCCAGTGACACATTTCTGGAAATAGGATTTGAGCAGCAGGAAGGCTGGGAGCCTGGGGACTGGTGTGCAGGATGGTGATTCTGCTGTCTTTTGTGGTGTGATGAGTACCAGGGCCTGGAACCTGCCTCTCCCCTCAGCAGCCCAGCAAAGTTGGTGTTTTAGACCCAATTTGACAGAAGCTCTGACTGGCCCAGAGCTGGGCCTGGCCGGGGCCCCGCAGCCTTGCAGAGAGGCATGGGGATAGGGGATGGGTCACCTTAGCTGTGAAGGCAGCGTTGCCCATGTCTGGGGTCTTTTAGGGTGGCCTTTGCACAGTTCAGGAAGATTCTAATGCTTTAAAATGTTCTCAGGGAGCCCTTGGCCAGTCTCCTTTGACCTCAGCAGCAGGAAGGTGGCCTCTGGGCTCCCCCCCCCCTGCAGTGATGCCACTAACGTGCAGACAGCAGGGTTTAAGGGGGGATCTGGTGCCTGGAGGCTCGGGGGGTCAGATCCTGGGACCTGAAGGGAGTTGACCTCAATCCCGTCCATTTCAGTGTCGGTTTGAGAACTTGTCTTAAGTACCCACCGGACACCAAGAGCCAACTTTGCAAACCAGTGTGGAGGGTTGTGCAGCTGCGTGTCCTGAGAGCATCTTCCGTCACCTCCTGCTGTGTCTGAGACGCGGTGCCTGCTGAGCCCCCATCCCTGCCCGCCCCATGCCCACCCAGTGGACCAGCAGCAGGTGGACAGGCCGAGGAGGGAGGCCTCCTGGAGGGAGGCCTTCAGAACCCAAGGCAAGAGCAGACGCAGGGTGGGGTGGGGCGGGGGTGCTGCACAAGGGTTAGTGTCTTCTTTCGAGGAAGAGCCCAAGTGAGGACACAGTGGTCCCTTGCTTAGCGAGATCATCCCGCTGATCAGACCATCTGAGAGGCGGCACCGTCCCCTCCCTGCCCTTCACTCCCATTTTGGTTGATGACGCGGTGCTCCCAGTAGAGAGGGTTTGGATGGGCCAGAGCTCAAGTCAGCAACCCCGACCGCTGACCAGGGCGAGTCTCTCAACTCGGGCTCTGTGCTGGCTTCAGGGTCTCACTGTGGGGGGCCGGCGGGAGGTGGAGCCAGTTCCCCAGGTGAGGAGGGCGCACAGCAGCTGTGGAGGTGCTAAATGCCGTTGGACTCCTGTCTGGAGCTGATTTATGGAGGCCTGAGAAACATCCCCTGGGCCATAAGTGGGCAGGCTGCTACCTGGGATCGCCCTCACCTCGAGGCTTCCCTGTCTCTCCCACCCCCCACGGAAGATGCGCTGTCCACCTACCACAGGGACGCTGTCTGGGGCACAGTTACAGTTCCATTCTTGTGCCCAGCTTGGCTTTATGGAGGCTTTCTTGGTTTTTCCATAATTACTTTTTAACATCCTTATTCTTTTCCAAATGGTCCATCAGTTCTGTCAGAAACCACCCATGTTGGGGACTTCCCTGGTGGTCCAGTGGTTAAGACTCTGCGCTCCCAATGCAGGGGGCCCAGGTTTGATCCCTGGTCAGGGAACTAGATCCCGCTGCAACTAAAAGAGACTGCATGCCGCAACTAAAGATCCCTCACGTAGCAACAAAGATCTCACATGCCACAATGAAGACCTGGCGGAGCCATATAAGTAAATAAATAAATATTTTTTAAAAAAGAAGAAGAAACCACCCATGTTGTTTTCCACATGGTCCCACGATACGGGACCGTAGGGTCCCTAGTGGCCAGTTTGTGTGGATTGCACTGTGGCCCTGCCCCAGGCCACCCTCCTAGAACAGTGTCCACTGCTTACAGGGGACCCAGATCTACAACCTGCGTCTTCCTCCTCCTTGGCTGAAGTACCCGCCCGCTAGCTTCCAGATTGGTGGAAAGTGCTCTTTCCTCAGGATGTCTTTCAGCCTCCAATCCCATTCTTGCTGCAGGAGTCGCGCCTGGCGCTGAGTGCAGAGTGCTCTTTTCTCTCTAGACATTTTTAGGACTTGTTTGTTTGCTCTGAAGTTTCTTGAGGATTTACTCGGTCTGGATGTTTTTATTTGTTGGCCCTCACGGGGGGACTTTGCCATCTCTCTGCTTGGAAAAGTCTTGTATTTTTCCAGAACCCCCCTTCCCATCAGCTGGTTGCCTTTCCTGGACTTTTAGAGGATGCCAGGACTTTGGGTGTTGATTTTGAATTATTTTTTTAAGGAAAGAAAATCCAGGTAAAAAGTGCCACAGAACAGAACCAGGCAATTTCAGAAAGCAAGCCACCAAATATTGAACTTTTTTTCTTAAAAAATTTTTTTTTCTTATTTTTAAATTTTTAATTGTAAAAAACACGATGATATAAAATTTACCCTCTTGGGACTTCCCTGGTGGTCCAGTGGGAAAGAATCCGCCTTCCAATGCAGGGGACGTGGGTTTGATCCCTGGTCAGGGAACTAATATCCCGCATGCCTCAATGAAGATCCTGCATGCCGCAGCTAAGACCCAACACAGCCAAAAATAAAATAAAATAAATAAATAATATAATAAAATTTTTTAAAATTTGCCCTCTTAATCATTTTTAAATATACAGTTCAGTAGTGTTAACTGGTATCCACATTACTGTGTAACAGATCTCTAGGACTTTTTCATCTTGCAAAACTGAAACTCTGTACCTGCTGAGCAACCCTTCCTATCCACCTACCCAAGCCCCTGGCACCCACCACTCTACTTCGTCTCCTTGACTTTGACTAGTTATCTTACAGAAGTGAAGTCATACAGTATTTGTCGTTTTGTGACTGGCATATTCCACTCAACATAAGGTTCATCCATGTTGTGGGAGGTGACAGGATTTCCTTCCTTTTCAAGCTGAATAATATGCCATTTTATTGATATCTTCTTTATCCGTTCTTTTGTCAGTGGACGTTTGGGTTGCTTCCACCTCTTGGCTGTTGTGAATAATGTTGCAGGTAACATAGGAGTGCAGATAACTCTGAGATCCTGCTTTCAGTTCTCTGGGGTGTATACCTGGAAGTGGAATTTGCTGGATCATATGGTAATTCTATTTTTAGGTTTTTGAGGAACCTCCATAGTGTTTTCCACAGCAGCTACACCATTTTACATTCCTACCAAGAGTGCCCAAGGGCTCCAATTTCTCAACATCGTCACCAACACTTGTTTTCTGTTTTTTGTTTGCTTGTTTTTTTTTTTTATAGTGGCCATCCTAATGGGTGCGAGATAATATCTCACTGTGGTTTTGTTTTGTGTGGACCTAATTACAGATGTTGAGCACTTTTCATGTGCTTGGCCATTTCGTGGCCATTTGTGTATCTTCTTTGGAGAATTGTCTATTCAAGTCCTTTGCCCATTTTTTTAATCGGGTTACTGGTTTTTGTTGTTGGGTTATAGGAATTCTTTACTTGTTCTGATCATTAACCTCTTAGCAGATGTATGATTTGCAAATTATTTCCTCCCATTCTGTATGTAGGTTGCCTTTTTACCCTGTTGTTTTCTTTGATGTGCAGGTTCTTAAGTTTGATATAGTACCATTTGTCTATTTTTACTTTTGTTGCCTATGCTTTTGGTGTCATATCTAAGAAATCGTTGCCAAATCTAACATCATGAAACTTTTCCTCTGTTTTTTTTTTTTAAGAATTTTATAGTTTAGATCTTATGTGTAGATCTTGAATCCATTGTGAGTTCATTTTTGTTTATGGTGTAAAGTAAGGGTTGAACTTCATTCTTTTGCATGTGGATATCCAGTTTTCCCAGCACCGTTTATTGAAGAGATTGTCTTTTCCTCATTGTGTGGTCTTGGCCATTTGGAAAATCATTTGACCACATATGCAAAGGTTTATTTCTGGGCTCTCAAGTGTGTTCCATTGGTCTATGTCTGTCTTTATGTTTTTTGGTTACTTTATTGATTTTTAATTTCCTTTTCTTCTCTGTCTCATTTTTGGTCTCTTTATTCGGGTACACTTAATAGAAGATGTATTTTGTCCTTGTCTTCCAGTGTTGCCATTGAATTTTTTATTGTGATTATCATACGTCAATGTCAGGAAACCTCCCTTAGTGTCTAATCATCCCTATTGTCCAGTAGTCTATCTTGTTGCATGATTTTAATGTTTTTCCTTCATCTCTCTGGGGATATTAGTTTCTCTCTCTCTCTCTCTCTCTCTGCGTGTGTGTGTGCTTGCGTGGGTGTCTTGGGTTACTCCCCTCTCCCCTCCCACATGTATCCCCCTCCAAATCAATGCCTTCAGCTTCCAGCAAATGGGGGTGTGTGAACAGCAGGATTCTGAGCCCCACTCAGACTTTTCTACATGACCCCTGAGACCTTCCATAGTTCCAAGGTGTTTAGAGTGTCCAGTGACTTGTCACTTGAGCCCTTTTCTGGGACTCTGGAGTCCCGGGGAATCCACGTGCATCAGTGTGACTCCAATGCGGTTGTCGTGGTACAGACCTGAGCTCGGGCTGTATTTCCCAGATGAAGGTGCCCTTGGAGTTTTTCCAAGCCTTCCTGGCCCATCTCAGCACTGAGGTTTGTCATGTGGTATCTCAGCTACAGAAAGACACCCCCCCCCCCCCAATCCTGGAGCGAGAGGAGGGCGAATTCCATAGGGCACACATGACCAGAAGCAGTGCCTCCTTTCTCCCAGCGTTTTTCCCAGGACTTTGAAAGCAAAGCATGGACCTTATCTTGGATGTGGGTTAGGAAGTGTCATAGCAAATGGCAGCTGAAAGATCTTTTTGCCTGACCCATAGAATGCTGGGCCTAAGTCACACCACTAGCCTGTGGCTGGATGGCCAGAGTCGAATCACCTGCTGTCTTGGGACAGTGTCTCAGATTTCTGGGGGTGAGGGAAAGGAGAGAAAAAGAAGTGTTTCTGAGTGGTCAGGAGCTGACCTGTGTGTTGGGCAAAGCTGGCATGACCGAGGGGATGTGGGCTGAGTGTGCAGGGTCCTCGCCTCTGAATCAGCCCTTGCATGGAGGCAGGGGTCGGGGGGAGGCAGCAGACCAGCAAGTTCTCTCAGGAGGGGGATGGCTTGTCATTGCTCCTGGGAGGGCCCTCGGTGCCCTCTGACCTCCAGCCTGAGTTCTGCCCAAGACCGGAATCCTGGGGCAGAAGTTCGGGCAAGTGTGCCAGGCATCCAGCCGGCCCTGTGTGTATATGTATAGAGAAAAAGTAGAATGTATATTTGCCAAAATAGTAAAATGATTTTTTTTTCAGGTGGTGAAATTCTGGATAATTTTCTTTCATTTTATACTTATCTCTTTTTTTTCTGATTATTCTGTAATAGATACTTTTTTACAGAACAAAGTAATTCTGGTTCTTTGAGCCAGTGAGGGAGAACGAGCCCTGTGGGAACACGTTTCTGGCCTCTCCTGATTTCCTCCAGCCTCACGTGTCCTGAGACGACCCTGGAGCCCCTTCCCACACACCAGCTCCTCCCCTGCCCTGGGCCACACTGCCTGGCGCATTGGGACCGTGGAGGGAAGTGGGAGCGGCAGTCAGAGGGCACCATTGTCTTCTCCCTGCATGCAGCCTGCGATGGGATGGACGAAGAGGAAGAGAGCCACTATGTCTCGCAGCTCAGGGATGTCTACAGCAGCTGTGACACCACGGGGACAGGCTTCTTGGACCGGGAGGAGCTGACCCAACTCTGCCTGAAGCTTCATCTGGAAAAGCAGCTGCCTGTCCTTCTGCAAACACTTCTCGGGAACGACCACTTTGCCAGGGTGGGTAACTTCATTGACTTCATTCTCACAAAGAAAAGCACAGAGAGCGTGTGGTTATAGCTGCTGGCATCTGAGAAATACCAACTGACTGGAGATACTCATCAAAGGAAAGTTAGGAGGAAATGGGGTGCTGTTTTTCCTTCTGTGCAACATCTATGTTGTAGAAAGAAGTTCCTTAAGATTGCTTTTTTAAAGCATAGTCACTTCCAGAGATTTGTTTATGTTCTGTTTTTTTCCAGAAAGATGCTTGGGTGATTCGTCCGGGGGTGCATGTGGTTCACAAAACACAGTGATCTGTGCGCAGCTCACACACTGGGTCATTCAGAGGCAGCTGCAAAGTACCTCGAAGGCACATTGTCTCGTAAAATTACCCAGCGTGAAATTCATCCAGCAGCTGGACAGAACATTGCCCACTGCTGTTGCAGGAACCAAGGCTCCCTGTGTTCAGAGTGTATCTCTGTGAGTGTATCTATCCCAGATAGGAAGTAGGCACTCAGAGAGTTCTTTTCTCTAGGAAATTCAAGGTCATCTAGAATGGTAATCTGGAGCCTGGACCACAACTTGCTTTCCTGATTGAAACACTAAGAAGCTTCTTAGTGTTCCTGCTTCTTAAATGTGTCCAGATGTTAACACGTTCATTTTAAAAACAGTGCCTGGAATTCCCTGGCGGTCCAGCGGTTAGGACTCTGGGGTTTCACTGCCAGGGGCCTGTGTTCGATCCCCGGTCAGGGAACTAAGATCCCACAGGCCACATGGCGCAGCCCAAAAAAGAAAACAACCCAGTGGCTATAATCTTACCTTTGAAGGAAGGGCATTTTTTCCACAGAACTCAGTAAAACTCTTTTCATTTTGAATGAGAAAAAAATCTAGCTGCAAATATTCTGAGTTGGCTTTTGGGCAAAAACAAATGAAGAAGAACAACGAAAAACCCCTCCCTGCTGGCCCTGGGGGAGGGTCCAGGTGGATCTGACCTCCTGTTACTTCCCCTGAGGCCGTGTGGCCAGAGCTGTCAGCAGTGCTGCACCCCCTGTGTGGAGGACTCAGCCTCACAAACCCACTGCACCCTTTTCTGTCTCTTTACTCTGTTCCTGCTTTTTCTTTATGGACTTAAGAATCAGGTGTGTTTTTGATAGAAAATGTCCTAGCCCCTCTTGATATCACCTGGAATTGTATTTGGAGGCTAGATAAGCAAAAGGCACATTTGTGAAAACCAACACTCTGGTTAAAACAGCACAAACAGGGACTTCCCTGGCGGTCTAGTGGTTAGGACTCTGCGCTTCCACCACAGGGGACACAGGTTCAATCCCTGGTCAGGGAACTAAGATTCTGCATGCTGTGTGTGGCAAAAACAAAACAAAACAAAAAACAGCATGAACAGGTGGTTTCCTTGATTTTTTTTTGTTTTGTTTTTTTTGCGGTACGCGGGCCTCTCACTGTTGTGGCCTCTCCCGTTGCGGAGCACAGGCTCAGCAGCCATGGCTCACGGGCCCAGCCACTCCGCGGCATGCAGGATCCTCCCAGACCGGGGCACGAACCCATGTCCCCTGCATCGGCAGGCGGACTCTCAACCACTGCGCCACCAGGGAAGCCCCCTTTGATGATTTTTGACAGTTTGGAAAATTCAAAACCAAAAGAATCACTTTGGGGCCCAGATTCATTGTAGGATGTATCATTCCCGGCCTTTCTCTACTTTGTGCTTTGTCTGTGAGAAGGGGAGCGTGACCTCGAAACCCTGAGTTACACTTGGAGGAAGGTCAGTGTTGGAGTAGCTGCAAAGGGAAAAGGGCTGTTACCGTTCCCCTGCTTCATCCACAGGCAGGGGAGCGCACACAGCCAGCATTTAGGTGGAACATTCTGTAGAGGGTTTTAGGGACACCAGTGTCAAGCCAGAAGTATCCAGGTAATTGTCACCATTTTCTGTGACAGAAACCAAATGGTGGAGATTTCAGGAAGTTTTGAAGAAAAACAGGGTAAATCCTTTGTCCAGGAGAATGGATTGGCTTTTCAATTCAAATATCACATATTCAGTTTCCTTGCAGGAACTGACATATATGACACAACAGAAATGTTAGTCATTGATACAGTAATCCAGTTATAACAATGAAGAAACAATATTATAACATCTGAATTAATAAGGTAATTTTTAGTGCTATGAGTGTTTTTTTTTTAATTAATTAATTAATTTGGCTGCATCGGGTCTTAGTTGTGGTATGCGGGATCTAGTTCCCTGACTAGGGATCAAACCCAGGTCCCCTGCATTGGGAGCACAGAGTCTTAACCACTGGACCACCAGGGAAGTCCCAATATGCTTTTCTTTAATTTCTTTTTCCCATTAAAGAAACATTATCAGGTCTAATTTCAAGCCAGAAAGTTGACGTGGCCTAAGAGTCCTGTGACTTGGGAAATTTCCATATGCGTTTTGTTATTTATCATGTTTCTTTACCAGTGGTGAGGATCTTATCTTGAGTATTTTAAATTTGGGTAGAAAGAGAATTTTCCTCTCAAAAAATAATTGATAACGTAGTGTTACTGAAAATAATTTTAAGGTTGAGAGTGATTCTTGATCACAGGGTCCAGCCTCTTCATTTGTGAGGAGAGTCCGTGATCGAGCAGGGATGATGGTGTATCCTGTTGGGTCAAACGCCTGATGCCATGGGCTGCCCCTTCCTTCTTTTATGAGCTGTGAAGGGAGAAGGCACAGAAGCAAACACAAGCACAGTCAAAATGGTATCAGATAAAACAGCAATCAGATTGCCTCCTGTTTGATGGATGAGAAGAAATTCAGCTGATAAGTATCAATATTATCAAAGATGCAAAAGAAATCTGAGATTGGATCAAGCAAAATGGCCATTTCATTCTGCTCCCATGTAGTCAACAAGTACTTTTGAGCTCTTATTATGTGCGAGGCAAATCTAGAAGCTAGGAATGTAAAAATGAAAGCAATACAACGTCTCTCTTTGTGAAATGAACTCTATGCAAGGTTATTCATTCTAGTATTGATTCACATGGCAAAAGACTGGAAACAGCCTTTTGAATATGAGATTAGTTCAATACATTCTTGTAGATCCAAATGATGAAATTTATGCCTCATCCCTATAAAAGAGGGAAGAGACTTCAGACATTGTCCTAGTGGCAGGTTAGCAAACTCAGGCCTACCTTCCAGTTAGTGCTACTAAAAAGGCTGAACAAAATAGAAAAAACAAAAGATCTTGAAAATGGTAAAGAACAAACAAGTCAGGGGGAATTACAACCTAAAAATCTATGCTAAGTCATGTATCGAGAGAAGTTCAGCTCAGCACACAAAACCCCATTTGCCCTGAGAATATTTTCTGGTCTTAAATAGCAACTGTGAAATTGATATGTCATTTGGGGGTTTTAAAGGGCCAGGGAAATGCATGTCTAAACACAGGCTCACCCAAGGAGAAACTGATGAGCCAGCCCCCAGTTTAAGGGAGGATCCTGAGGGTGCACCTGTAGGGCAAAGATATAGGGTAAGTGAATCAGCCGTTGTGCTCTTTGCTGTCTGGGCTTGTGTGCGCTCAGGGGTCTAGGTGACCTCAGGCCTTGCACTTAGATCAGGTGGTCCTGCACAGGCGGTGCCCTCAGGCACGTGGCAAAAGCAAACAGAAGTCCTCTCTTGAGAAAGTTCCCTCATCCTGGGTCTGTAATTCTTCCTAAGTAATAGTCATATACAATAACCAGCATACAGTCAAGGATATCTAGGCACAAAATAAAGATGAGTGAGAGCCAGAGAAACAACAGGCCACAGAAGCAGAGCACAAAGATGTGAAGTATTGGAATTACTGGGCAAAAAGTATAAGCCGGGCTTTCCTGGTGGCGCAGTGGTTGAGAGTCTGCCTGCCGATGCTGGGGACATGGGTTCATGCCCCGGTCCGGGAAGATCCCACATGCCGTGGAGCGGCTGGGCCCGTGAGCCATGGCCGCTGAGCCTGCACATCCGGAGCCTGTGCTCCGCAACGGGAGAGGCCACAACAGTGAGAGGCCCGCGTATCGCAAAATCAAAACAAAACAAAACAAAACAAAAAAATGTATAAGCCAATTATGGTTACTATGTTAGGAGAGGTTTAAAAAAACAAGCTTGAGAGACTTCCCTGATGGTGCAGTGGTCAAGAATCCGCCTGCCAATGCAGGTGTCATGGGTTTGATCCCTGGTCCGGGAAGATCCCACATGCCCCAGAGCAACTAAGCCCGTGCACCACAGCTACTGAAGCCCAAGCTCCCTAGAGCCCACAAGCCACAACTACTGAGTCCGTGTGCTGCAACTACTGAGCCCGCAGACCTAGAGCCCATGCTCTGCAACAAGAGAAACCACTGCCATGAGAAACCCGTGCACCGCAACGAAGACTAGCCCCCGCTCACCGCAACTAGAGAAAGCCCACGTGCAGCAACAAAGACCCAATGCAGCCAAAAATAAAACATTTTAATTTAAAAAAAAACAAGCTTGAAAATATCCACAGGAAAGAGGTAACTCTAAAAAGTGACATAACAAATCTGAACAAAGAACCAAATACAACTTTTAAGAGTTTAACAGCAGATTAGACACAGCTGAAAAGAGCACTCATCCAGGATGCAGCATGATGTTATAAAGAGAAGGTGAAGACCGGGGGACATCCCTTTGGTTGGAATCCCAGGAGGAAAGGAGTGAATGAGGAGGGATTTCGTGAACAGATAATAGCTAAAAAGTTTCCAAAACAGATTTAAGATTCCAAAACCCATGGAATTCTGAGTAGCATAAATAAAAAGAAATCCACATCTGGCCATATTATTGTGAAACTGAAGGGAAACAAAGACATCTTAAAAGCAGCCAGAGATGGGTACACATGATCTCTCTGTATTTTTTCCCTACAACTGCATGTGAATTTATAATTATCTCAAAATGAAACATTTAATAATTTTTTTAAAAGCAGCCAGAGGAAAAAAGACATTTCCTGAAAGTCAGCCATAGTTAGATTGACAATTGCCTTCTCAGATGTGACAGTAGAAGCCAGAAGCCAATGGAAAGGTGTCTCCAATGTACTAAAAGAGGACTGGTGCCAACCCGAATCCCATACTCAGCAAGAATACCCCTTAAGGGGACTTCCCTGGCGGTCCAGTGGTTATGACTCTGAGCTTCCACTGCAGGGGGTGAGGGTTCAATCCCTGGTCAGGGAACTAAGATTTCGCATGCCACGAGGAGTGGCCAAAAAAAAAAAGAATACTCTTTAAGAACAAAGGTGAAAGAAAGCACCTGTGAGAAGGTGAATTCTGCTCAGTTTTGAGAGGATATAGAGGCAAACACATCCATTAGGTATTTGTTGAGTATTTACAGTGTGTCACTGTGATATCACATGCTAGTTGGGGAGACAGAAAATAAACAAGTAATCCAGTGTCAGATCTGATACATGTGTGACTGAGGCAGAGGTGCCCCCAAGCCAACAGCTGCGTTTAGTGCCCATCGGCAGCAACAGAATGTGCTCATTCAAATTCTGTGCCAGGTGTGGGAAGCATGCTTGGACCTACAGCCCAGGCCTGCTCTTTCTGCACTTACTGGTGACAGTAAGCTCTTGTGTTGATTTCTTTCTGTGGGACTTCAGTAGAAGCACAGGTAGAGAAAAGAGCTGAAGAATGCAGCTCAGTGAACATCCACCCTGAACACACTTGGGCCGCCAGCATCCTGCATCCCTCCTCAGGTGCCCTTGCGGTCCCTCTGCCTCCAACAGTTACCACTGCCCTGATGCCAACAGCATAGATTTGTTTGCCTATTTCTGAACTTTATACAAGGGAAAATACACAGCATATGCTCAGTGTATACTCTCTGGTTCTTTTACTCTGTATTATGTCTGTGAGCTATATTCACACAATGTAGATATATTGTCTCCGTCAGTGGTTTGTTTTTTTTTCCCCTATTGTCATCTTTTGTTGTCTGACTGAATCACAGTTTATTTACCCATTCTCTTTTTGGACATCTGGATCATTTCCACTAGTCTTTTAATAAATTATGTTTTTGCTGAAACAAAAAGCATTGATTGATAGTAAACTTTCAAGCTAAGGATGTGTACTGTCATTTTTAGGATAAACAATAAGAGAATGGAAATAGACTGTATAACTTCTGAATTAATAAGGGGAAAAATGAAGTCCTAAAAGAAAGAGAGGAAAGAAAGGAGAAAACGCAGGCAGGTCAAATTGAAAGCACAAATAAAATAGTAGATTTAAATCTAACTATTATGGAAAAACCCAAGCGAACTTTTTTGCCAACCCAATATATCAGTAACGACATTAAATGTAAAATGTTTCAGTTAAAAGATAAAGATTTTCAGATTGGGGAAAAAAATCCAACTATATACTGTTCATAAGAGACATGTCTAAAACATAAGGATATAAAAAATTGACATTATTAAAAGTTTGGTTAAAAAAACAAAGTTTGGTAAAAAGATATAACACGTAAATACTCCATAAGAAAGCTAGTCTTTGTGGTAAAAGCATTACTGAACTAAAGAGGGTCAGCATTTTATAGTAATAAAAGATTCAATTCACCAAGAGGATTTAAATGTATATTCTGTGACCCAGCAATCCCATTGTTAGGCATATACTCCAAAGAGTGTAACTGTTCAAAGCTGGGGTTTTTTGTTGGTTTTTTAAAAATAACTAAACCCTGGAAATAATGGGAATATCCACCAGCAGGAGGGTAGTTTTGTTTTTTGTTTTTGCGGTATGTGGGCCTCTCACTGTTGTGGCCTCTCCCATTGCGGAGCACAGGCTCCAGACGCGCAGGCCCAGCGGCCATGGCTCACGGGCCCAGCTGTGGAGCGGCATGTGGGATCCTCCCGGACAGGGGCGTGAACCCGCGTCCCCTGCATCGGCAGGCAGACTCTCAACCACTGCGCCACCAGGGAAGCCCAGGAGGGTAGATTAATAAATTGTTGCTCAGTTACACCGCAGAGCAGAGAAAATGGGTGGATCGTGCACAGCAACTTACATGAATATTACAGAAGTAATATTGAGTCTAAGACACAAAATAGTATATACACATGATTCCATTTAGATCAAATTTAAAAAGAGGCAGAAGTAAACTGTATTGTTTAGGGGTGCATGCAAATGAGGTATAAAAGCAAGGATGTTATTAGAGTCAGAGTAGGGGCCGGGGGATTTAATCAGGAAAGGAACCGTGGTGGAGGGCTCGCCCAGGTGCTGCCGTTTTCTCTTTCTTGGTGGGTGGTGAGAACGTGGATTTTTCTTTCTTTTTTTTTTTTTTTGCGGTACGCGGGCCTCTCACTGTTGTGGCCTCTCCTGTTGCGGAGCACACTCCAGACGTGCAGGCTCAGCGGCCATGGCTCACGGGCCCAGCCGCTCCGTGGCATGTGGGATCCCGGACCGGGGCACGAACCCACATCCCCTGCATCAGCAGGCAGACTCTCAACCACTGCGCCACCAGGGAAGCCCAGATTTTTCTTTTTCTTTTTGTGTTAATGTTTGTGGTCATCAGACACCCCTTTTCTACACTGCTTTCTAATTTTGTGGTCTGATTTACTTTTATGGAGTTGTTAATAGTGTTTTTTGGTGATGGGGTTATGGTTCACTTTTACTTGCCTTGTTACATCTTCAGTTCTTTTAAATCTTAAGCAAATATTTGAAAGAATGAATGTCCTCATAAGATCTTCCATCTGAGAAAAACCAAAAGGCCAGGGTGTTACGTATGTGACCTGCAGAAAGTAGCGTTGACCTCTCTTCTCAAATCCACAGGTTAACTTTGAGGAATTTAAGGACGGTTTCGTGGCCGTCTTGTCATCACAGGCTGGTGTTGGCTCCTCAGATGAAGACAGCGGGTCTTTGGAGCCAGGTAAGAGGCCTTCCTGGTCTCTGTTACGTCTCTTCCCGTGATTCCGTGACTCTGGAGTATGATGTTCTCACCAAACGACGCAGCAGATCTGTCTCTGCCAAGCTGCGTAGACTGGAACTGACGTTTGGGTTTTTTCTTCTTTTGCTTCCTTGTTTGTAAAATGGTGTTGTAAGGGGAAGACTCTTTTGTTTTCCTCTACAATACACACAATCCTCTGAATATACTGGCACTTCTGGTCACTAGATATATGTGGTTTTTCCCACACCAGGCCGTTTTGCAACCCCAGCTGGGTGTCCTACAATTCAACTCTGTTCTGACACCGTCTACCTGGACACGGCGTCAGACCCCACAGGGGAAGGGCTCAGTCCCCCAAGACTGCACCCTCTTCGGACAGCCATCTCAAATCCAGGTTGTCACCTGTGCTTCTGACCCACCTGTTATAGATCAGAGGCTCCCACGACCTCCTCAGGTTCAATTAATTTGCTAGAGCAGAACCCAGGGAAACCCATTTACTTACTGGATCACCGGTTTATTACAAAAGGATATGACTCAGGATAAGAGGTTTGTGGGAAGGGCTTGTGGGAAGGAGCTCGGAGCGCCCATGCCCCCTTCAGGCCTCACTCTTCCCCAGTCTCCACATGTTCAACTCGGAAGCTCTCAGAACCCCGTCCTTTTGGGTTTTATGGAGGCTTCATTACAGACATGACTGATCAAATGATTGGGCATTGGGGATTGAACTCAACATCCCTGGAGGTCAGGGGGTGGGGCTGAAAGTTGGTTTCCCTGGCAACCAGCCCATCCTGAGGTGTGGTTCCAAAAGTCACCGCATCAACATAAACTCAGGTGTGGTTGCTCTCATCACTTAGGAAATTCCAAGGGTTTTAGGAGCTGTGCCAGGGATGGAAGACCAAATACATATTTATTATAAATCACAGTATCACAGATGTCAAGTTAATACTGCGTGCTGTCCTTACAGCATAGGGTGTTGACAAGATAAAGTGGGTGTCGGGAGTGGAAGCATTGGAGAATCAAAAGGGCAGGGCAGGTGTGAGGTGTTAGCCAGGGCTTGGAGGCTGGCGGAGCAGGCAGGATGCCACCAGCCGAGGCAGCCCTCAGCCTGTCTTCTGTCTCAGACAGTAGCGCTCTGTGCTCCTAGGACTTGTGAGAATCTTGGTTTCGAGCAGGGCCAGTGGGACAAAGGTAATATTTCAGAACAAACGGAAGTGGTGGCTTTGGTCAGGAGGTGGAGGGAGGCCCGCTCGATGTGCGGACCGCGGGCTCCAGTCGGAAGGTGATGGCGGACACGCTCATTCGCAGCCGTGCTGGACCCTTGGGCTCGGCTGCTGCGGGCAGCACCTGATGTGCCCCGGCTGGTCACGGCTGCGTTTGACGAGTGTCGGGAAGGAGAGTGAAGTGGTAGCGGGTCCCTCCCTCCCACGTGGGGCAGGCGTTTGAGGAGTCTGCCCCGCAGCAGCCCCCTGGTCTGCTCCTGGACCCCGGGCAGGTCCTTGGTTGGGAGCAGGTGCACGATGATCTGGGCACCAGGGGTACCGTGAGGGAGGCTTTGTGTGCCAGGCTTGGAGCTAATGGACGTTTTATGTAGATTCCAGTGAACCGTCCTAGAAGTCCTGTGGCTACTCCTGCCTGTTATTCAGGTGGGGTTTTGCAGCCTGGAGCCAGGCCCTGCCCACGCCCCTGGGGCTGAAGTCAGCTGCCCCACCTCCTCCTGCTGGAGCCACGCCAGAGCCCTGATGCGGGGGGAGGAGTCAGCCTGCCAGCAGCCCCATCGCCCTGCAGCTCAGGTCATTGGCTGCTTTGTCTCACACTTGTCTTCCTTGAGATGGGAAGAAGCCCACTTGCCTTTCCCGACTCAGGGTTTTGGAGTGTGATCGTGTGACCGTGAACGTGGATGTGCCCAAGAAAGGCCGCGCCTCTGTCACTGCCCCGCTCTCCATGCTGGAACATGTGTGCGTCTGTGGGGTGTGTCCTCACTTCCTCCAAAGATGGGAGAAGCTGTTTCAGGACTGGCACTTTTCCACACCAGTTCCGTTTTTTTTGTTTGTTTGTTTTAGTTTTTTCATTTATTTAATTTTTGGCTGCATTGGGTCTTTGTTGCTGCTCTCGGGCTTTCTGTAGTTGTGGCAAGCAGGGGCTACTCTTCATTGTGGTGCGCAGGCTTCTCATTGCGGTGGCTTCTCATGTTGCAGAGCATGGGCTCTAGGCACACAGGCTTCAGTACTTGTGGCACGTGGGCTCAGTAGTTGTGGCTCGCAGCCTCAGTAGTTGTGGTGCACGGGCTTAGTTGCTTCGCAGTATGTGGGATCTTCCTGGACCAGGGATCGAACCCGTGACCCCTGCATTGGCAGGCGGATTCTTAACCACTGAGCCACCAGGGAAGCCCCCCGGTTTTGTTTTGTTTTTCTCTTCTTTCGATTTTCAGTGCTTTCCTCAGTTACACAGTTGTGAGCCCACCTGAGGCGGCTCGGACGGGGCTTGTGCACAGAGGCAGGGCACCGGGTGGCCCTGCAGCCACGGGTTGTGAGAGCCGGGGCGAGCCCTGCCCCGTCCTCCAGGGCCGTGTGCGTTTTAGCTTCTCACCGCAGCCACCTTCCCAGCCTCCCCCATCCAGGGGCTTCATCCCTCCTTCCCTGGCCCTGTCCACAGTGTCTCTCTCTCCTGCTTTCTAATCTGTCTGCCGGTCCTTCCCACCATCTCCCACTGTGACTGGAAAAATGATTGGAGCTTTGATGCTCCAGGGATGAGCATGTCATCAGGGGGCCAAACACCCCGGGGCTTTGAGGAACATCCCGCTTCCCCGTCATTCTGCTCCTTTCAGTAAAGGCCGTTACAGAACATATAACCAATGTCTTTTCACTTGTAGACCTTGGTACTCTGCTCCTATAAATAAATACGCACACACAGGAGGCACAGCCAGGTGTCCAGCACAGGGCACCGTTGGCCTTGTGCTCTGCGGGCCGTCTGGGCAGCGGGTGGGGACTGGCTGTGACCCCCAGTGCTTCCCGCCAAGAGGCCGCGGCTCTGTGTTCTGTGGGTGGTGGGAAGCTGCCCCCTTCCTGTTGTGATTTGCCACGTGGACACTCTTTTCTAGAGAAGCGTTTCTCTCTGTTGGAGGGAGGGGGGTGACACGTTTGGGGAACATTATGAAACAGCTGTGTGTTTTCTGGGCATCTCATTCCTCTGAGGAAAGTGCTGACCTGCTGAAATGATGAAGAAATGGGGCCACATCCAGGGCGGGTGGGACTCCGACAAGGACGGGTTGGGTCGGGGGGGACCTCAGGAGGGGAAGGGCAGGAGCAAGGTCAAGCCACAGGGGGCAGACGTGGTGCTGGGTCACGACCTCCAGGTGAGCCGCGAGCAGGCCGGGCCCGGGGAGGGCCCACGTGCGTCAGGCCCCTCCTCGTCTTCTGCAGCTGGTTTCCCAAATGTGCTGCAGCTGCCCACTCCCACCTCTCGTGGCTTTCCTCTTCCCGCACCTCCCCCCCCCCCCCCCCCCCCCCGCAGTAAAGGTGCGGAGCCTGTGTGCTGGCCCCTCCCCACTGCGTGGGGCACTCAGAGCCTCCTGTTTCCTCCCTGCCAGGGCGTCCGCTCCCTGCTCTCCAGCAGCCCTGGGAGTTCCCACACGGGAGAGATTACAGGGCCGGGCAGGGCCCGTGATAACCTCTGAGTGTCCCGGGGACATGGTCAGCCTGCCTTAAATGTCCGCTGTCGAGTGGAACTCAGCAGCTTCCTCCCCAAACTCCTCCCTTGTTCCTAGTTTCTGTTGGTCACTGGCATCACTGGCCAGGTTGGACCCAGCCTCCTCCTCTGATGGTCCCAAGGTCAGGGGCTGGAGAGTTGGTGCGGAGGAGACAAGGGAGGTGGTACTTGGCCTTAGGAAGCGTGACGCATCCGTGTGAAACGGTCCTGTTTTCCCTGACCTGGCCTTACTTCCTTGGATCCTCTCCTCCAACCTGCACGTTCTGGTTGCTTCCTTCTGAACCTGTGTCCTCTCCTGGCCGTGGCCTACGTCGCCCTCCCCCATCTCTCTCCGGCTGCCCAGATTCCCTACAGAGTCAGCATCATTTCTTCTCTGCCTGCGGGGTCCCCACTGCTCTGCAGACGTGGGCAGGTAAGGAGGGAAGAAAGGTGCCAGGGGTTTATTAGGGCTTATGGGATTCTCATGAATCCCAAACTAAAATGCACTCCTGCCTCTATCCCAGACTTCAGGCCCACGTGGAGTCTGAGGCTCCCCAGCTATGCTGAGGTCCTTGCCTACCACATCCCGTCCGGGGGGCAGGGGGGTCCTGTAGTGACGGGGGTGGGTGGGACGTGACCTTCTGGTCTCTAGAGCAGTATGTTGCTGGATTATTGGAGGCTTTTTTCCTTGTGTAAAAAGCTAGATTTTTGTATTAGTCTTTTATTGCATAACAAAAGCGTATTTTGGTTGGAAACATTTAAACAGCACCTAGAGTTTAGGATGGAAAGTCCCTGCCTCCCGGCCTGGCTGTCTCAGCCCCAGCCCCACTGTCGACCGTTCCCTGTGTTCTTCCAGGTGTTTTCCATGTGTGTCCCTGAGAGCCACGCTTTGCACCTGAACCTGCACCTTCGTAAAGGGCATCTTGGCAGCACATGTGGGCCCAGAGGCTGTTTGAGAGAACACCTCCCGTTTTTATTCCAGGTGCCCCCCGGGCCGTCCCCCCAAAGTACGTGAGCGGCTCTAAGTGGTATGGCCGTCGGAGCTGGCCCGAGCCCTGTGATGCTGCGGGTGGAGCCCCGTGTTTACCGGAGCAGCCTGCCAGGCCCAGTGTGAGAAGCCAGCTCCGACGCTCTGCGTCTCTGGAAAGTGTGGAGGTGGGTCGATCCCCCCTTTGCCCTCGCCCAAGTACGCATGCCCCCCACCATAGACACTGCTCATGTGACACGATACGGGAAGATGGGAGGGGGCATCTATCTCATCACCAGATCACTTTGGGGAGTGACATTTAGTTTTAAGGTGTCTCTGGGTCTCGCTGTCTGCATGGAAACTCGGGCCACAGAGCGTCCTTCTTCAGACACGGGGGCCATGGAGAATGCCCTGCTCACCACTAGCCCCCTCCCCTGGCACTGCCAGCAGGAGAGGAAGTTTAATCAGCCGAGGATAGAGAAAGCAGCACTGGGCGCGACTGAGGCTCACCCTCCACAACTCGGTGGGCATGTCATGCCAGATGCCTCCGGGGACCCCAGGCTCCCTGAGCTGTCCACTGCAGGAGCCTCGAGGGCTTTGTGTCAGGAAGGACTTCCACAGGGCAGATCCACACCCCACGTGTTAATCGTGGCCCGTTGGACCTGTTTTCGGGGTTCCAGAAGGTTCCTGCCTCCACCCCATGATGTCCACCTCTGTCTGATGAGGCTCTAGGGGGGCTTCCCTTTAATAAGACAGCTCTGGGCCCCCATATTAATTTGTTTATATTTTCAACATTTGTTGAGACCAATAGGAAAAGCAAATAAATATGTATTTAGATCCTGGAGTCGCTTCTCTCAGGGATGCGCTGCACTTGGGCGGCACCAATAAACCCTACTAGGCCTTTGCTGCTTTATTCTCTCTCTTAAATTTGGCCCCAGGGATGGAAGGCTTCATGGGTCCGCGCCATCTCTGTGGTGCCGTTCTGCTTCTTAAAACCATCTTTGATCCCCAGAACTAGGACCCTAGGGTTGCTGCCTTTAGGGTTGTCAGCAGGTTGAATGCATTAGAAAAATGAGATATACCACCTGCCCCCAGAGCTCCAGCCTCAGTTCAGAGCCATTTCTAAGTGCTGAGTCCTGGTCAAGCCAGTGTTCCTTCCAAAATCAGAAGCAGACTTTGACTTTGTGGTCTGCAGACTCGGTCACAGAAGCATGAGGTTTTACTGGACTTCTTGGTGGCCCAGCCCCTTGGGCACTGAGGTCTCAGCAGATCACCTGCTGTCTCCGGAGCACCTGGGGGTCAGAGACCTGCTCTTCCTTGACTGTTGCCAACAGACATGGGTCATGAGGGGCGGGATGCAGAGGGTACCGAGTGCAGGCCGCAGCGTGCGGTCTGAGAGAGGGAGCTGGTGTGCACGGGGCCTCCTGGCTGACCACCAGGGCTGCGCTGTGGGCTGGGGCTCCCCTTCCTCAGGTGTCGCCCCCACCAGCCCCATCAGACTGTTCCCGGTGCTCCGTCCGCTGCCCTTTCCTCTGGGGACTCACACGTCCTTTTCCTTCTGTTTTTCCAGAGTCTCAAGTCAGATGAAGAAGCTGAAAGTGCAAAGGACCCTCAGAATGAGTTGTTTGAAGCAAAAGGTAAAGCCTGGCCTTGTGTTCGGTGCCATCTTTGGCCAGTGCTAGACTGCCAGGCAGTGGGCCACCAGCCAAGGACAGTTTCCTGAGAAGTGCCTGGTGGGGGTGGTGTCCCTGGGGGGCCCTTTTCCTGGGGGCAGGGTCCCAGCTCTGGGAGACCCCTGAGGTCAGACCCTCGAGCGGGGACCACTGGCTAAGGGAGCAGCTTCACGGTCTGGGAGGACCAGCATGACCCCAGCCGGCAGGCGTGGGCCTGGGGACTCCTTCCTGAAGCACCCGGCCTGGGCCAGCAGCCTCCCTGCCTCCTGGGGCCCTGTCTGCCCCGAGTCGAGGGTAAGACGTGGTCCTGGTCCTGGAGAGCCTGACGGAGCACCCGGAAGGCAGCTGCAGGCGTGCTTAGCAAATCTGGGTGCATCAGCACATAGGTCTGCAGGTGCCTTAAGGACACCTCCCGCTGGAGTGTGTCACAGGGCAGAACGTGCAGGAACACGGCTCGAGGGCGAGACCCGAGCTGACCTTGAGCTTCTCCTGAGTGAGAGGTCTGCACTGGCACTGAGCATTATCCAGACTGTGGTCCGGGGGGGGCTGAGGCTCTTGGTGGCTCAGCGTTGAGCTTGGTGACGTCAGGGGAATGACCGGAGTGCCTGTGCTACTGGACGAAGCAGATGGACGCTTTTGTGTCTGGAAGAGCAGCCAACCCATGCCCTAAATTCCCCGGACTCTGTAAATCTAGGGGACGAGAGGAAGGGCTCCTGGGGAGGTTATTCACCGAGTCATTTCGGACTCTGCCCAGAGACAGGTTGGAGTTCTTCTTTCCCTCCAGGTTAGAACTGACACTGGTGCGTGAACAGTCATGTCAGACCTCAGAGGACTTATTTGCTCCTCTGCCAGCCATGAGAATACCCTCCGGTGTCAGAATTGCTTTTCTATTGTTACGTAGAACTTTCAGATGTTTTAAGCCGGAAGGGATCTCAGAGGCGGCCCTTTCCTTCTGTTTTCCTCAGCTCAGCCCACAGCATCATTCGTGAGCGCACAGGCCCTCGCTTTCCTTGGCAAAGTGGCTTTCTGATCGTTAGTTGGGTTATCAAAGTAACGCCAAGGTGGCTCCTCTCCTGAAAACTCTAGACCACTGGCCGAGAGCCCAGATCTGGTCAGGTGCAGGCAGCCCTCTTCCTCTGTTGGGCTGGGTGGTGTGGCCTGGGCGTGGAAGGAACTCTGCTTTGAAGCCTCGCTCATCCGAGGAGAGCTCCTCGTGGGCACCCCCAAGGTCTTTCCTCTTCCAGAGGGTGTTTCTCTGGCAAAGCTTCAGGAACCTCAGTAAGCCACCTGGCTAAAGTAGAAAAGTTATGAAACCTGGCCATCTGTCATCCAAACTCACTGAGGTGTCTTTGCATCTCAAAGACACCTGTGCCTCCTGCTGTGAGGTGGCCTGGAGAACACAGCCCACCTTGGGACGTTTTTGCCAGAAAGAAAAAGAAAAAAGATAAAACTGAGCCTGAATCCAAACTAGGCTTTGATGCTAACTTCCGGTTTATAGGCGATGTTAGTGATGGAGGCATGCGAGGAAGCAGAGTGGGGCAGGCAGTGAGGTGCTCGTGTTCCAAGGACTCGAGAGGAATAACCACACGCACAGGGAGGATTCTGTGTTGATACTGATTCAAAGAAATCAACTGTCGGGAGACTCTTGAGAGAGGGCTGGGTAAACCATTGTTGGTTTGTAGGGTGATGGTGGCATTGGGATCAGCAGTACACACAAAACACACAGGGGTGAGAACACAGCAGCTGGATTTTGCTTTCAAATACTTGGGCAAGAATAAACGGGGGTAGATGAAGCCGGGGTGGCCGTCTGCCCAAGGAACAGGACCACTGGCCTTTGCTGAACTGTGCTCTTTACTTTGGGTAGGTTTGAAGGGTTTCTAAAAATTAGTTTTTTGAACCTGACCTTTTTGTTCTAAGTACAAACCTTGCAGCTGTGCTCTCAGTGCTGTGGCTTCGCAGGTTCCCTTCAGAAAATGCTTTCTGGGATTTCCCTGGTGGTCCAGTAGGCAAGACTCCGTGGCCCCCATGCAGAGGGCCCAGGTTCGATCCCTGGTCAGGGAACTAGAGCCTGCATGCTGCACCTAAGACCCGGAGCAACCTAAATAAATAAATATTTTTTTGAAAAAAGAAAATGCTTTCCCCACATGCAGCAGATCCCTCCATTTGATTGTGAAAACTTGCATAGAATGCAAGTGGAAGAGTTATACCGTGAGCACTGTGTACCCACCACCTAGATTCCTCCTTTGAAGCTTGTCTCTCACATGTGTCCATGTGTCCGTCCCTCTGCCCATTCATCAGTCCATCCGATTTCAGAGTAAATTACAGCCTTGGTATGTGTCCCCTGCTTCAGGCCAGCTGCCAACCTGGGGTTCTGAGGTCTTCGGGAGCCTCCGGAAGCCCTGCAGCTCCTCCTTCGACACCCCCGAGAGCCGGGTCCGAGGCCTCTGGGAAGAGCTGGGTGTGGGCAGCAGCGGCCACCTCACCGAACAGGAGCTGGCCCTGCTCTGCCAGAGCGTCGGGCTCCAGGGCCTGGAGAAGGAGGTGAGAGAGGGCAGGGTGGACCTCCCTGATGGGCTGGGTCTTTGTGGCAGTCATGGTTGGTGCTGGGCCTGGAAAACCCCTTCACCGCCAGACACTGATTCAGTTGTCACCTTCTGGTCTCACATCCCGTGCTGACTCCCAGGGCTTGTGTCGAAGGTCCGTCTCTGGCCGCCTTCACGCAGGATCCTCCTCTGCTGGGGCACTCCTCCCCCACCCCTCCTCAGTGGCCCAGATCTGCCACCCAGCCCAAGTGTGGTGCCCGCAGCGTCTGGCTACGCTCCCAGCAGCTGTATTCACCCCTTCCCTCCTGCGGGGGCCAGGGGAAGTGGAGGGCAGTGTGATGGGACAGGCCCCTCCTTACTGAAGTGCTCTCAGCCCTGCCCTTGCTGACCCTGAGCTGCTGGGGGCCCGGGCCACGTTCCATATGTACATGTCCCGCCATCCAGCAAGCTCCTGGCACGGCAGACATGGGATGGGTGTTTGTGGGTTTTGGGAAGCACAAGTGGCCATTCACAGCAGGATGGAAACTGCCCAGGTGTGTGGATTTCACAAGCCAGAGCGGGGAGACCACTGTTTGGATAGGACAGCGCGCCGCCTGCTTGGGGAGGGTGGGGGCCAGGCCTGGGTGGGGTGGGCACAGCTGCGGTGGGAGAGCCTCTGAGAAGATGCCTGGGGGCTTTTATTTAGGAACTTGAAGACCTGTTCAACAAGCTGGACCAAGACGGCGATGGCAGAGTGAGTCTAGAGGAATTCCAGCTTGGCCTGTTCAATCATGGATCCCCTCAACTTCTGGAATCTTCCACACTTGTCAAACCGAGCGGGTCCTGGTCTCATTACCAGGTAAAATGGGACGATTAACTGTTGAACCCCAGAGCGACTGCCATCACTCCCTGGCCTTCAGCATCTTCTGTAGGCCTGACCTCTCTGCCTGGTCCCCACAGAGGGTGCCCAGCAGCTGGTCGGGGTGTGTACACACACGTGTGCTGTGGGAGGCTGTGCAACCTTGGGCTGATCTGGCATTGCTCCTGCCAAGCTGTGTGTCACTGGTGAGCTACTCACCTTCTCTGAGCCTCAGGTTCCTTGTCTGTAAAATGGACACACCTACCTCAGAGGGGTCTTATGAGGATTTCCTGACAGTTCCTTGTTATGCCTCAATGTGGGGTACACTGTGTTCCAACAAGAGCACCCCCTTTCCCTCCTCCCCGGAGGGCAGAGTCACTGACGGGTCCGTGTCTTCCCCAGGATTAGCCTTAACAAGGATTCCTGGAGCTGTGCTCTCCCCATACTGTATACCTGAATTTTATCCTGTACAAGGCCAGCTGGAGGAGAGCAGATTTTAGGTGGTTATTTAAATTATCATGTTCGGTGCATTTGGTTTTTCTCAATCCCAGGACAGTCAGCCTCCATCTCCCACCACAGCGCACGGTTGTCCTGGGGAGTCTTGCTGAGGCTTCTTTGGCGACGTGGCTGATCCCGCAGTTTGTGGGCAGCGATGCAGGAACAGTGACCTTGTTCTCTGCTAGGCCAGGCGCGTCTGAGAATCAGGTTTCTGCACCTGAAGCCACTGAGACAGGGAAGGAACCAGGAGAGATGAGGGATGGTGCCAGGCCACCTGAGGGCAGAGACCACAGTGCAGTCGTGCCCAGAGCCTGTGGGAGGGAGGGCCTCCTCTGAGGTACAGCGGCCCCCGTTCCTGCCCGGGAAGTGCTGACATGGCCATGGGGTTGTGTCCTGTGCATGTGGATGCCAGCGTGGCTGGAGTGGTGACATGGGGCCTCGCACCTGGGCCCAGACGGAGATTCTCCTGCTCCATCAGGGGAGCAGGTGGGCCTGGTGGTCTGGGGGCCCCAGCAGCTGCTCCTTGTTCTGGCCCCAACTGCAGACACGTGTCTGAAGGGCCCTGCCCTCCAAGGGGCAGGAAGCACAGCTGGATTCTTTTTTTTTTAAGATGTTGGGGGGGTAGGAGTTTATTAATTAATTTATTTATTTTTGCTGTGCTGGGTCTTCGTTTCTGTGCGAGGGCTTTCTCTAGTTGTGGCAAGAGGGGGCCACTCTTCATCGCGGTGCACGGGCCTCTCACTATCGTGGCCTCTTGTTGTGGAGCACAGGCTCAGTAGTTGTGGCTCACAGGCCTAGTTGCTCCGTGGCATGTGGGATCCTCCCAGACCAGGGCTCGAACCCGTGTCCCCTGCATTAGCAGGCAGATTCTCAACCACTGCGCCACCAGGGAAGCCCCACAGCTGGATTCTTGCAGTACCTCGGCTCACCGGTCAGCTTTCTGGCTGAGGGATTTTTTTGCCCTTGTCTTAAAACTCTCTGACCCTGAATCCTGAGGACACGCGTCCTCTGCTTGGGCCACCCCCGCCCTCCTTCTGAAGCCCGTCTTGGGTTTCTCTGCACAGACCAGGTTTCCCTCAGCAGGAAGCCATTAGTGGTTTGGGGAGAAATTACCTCAGGGCCTGGCAGGCGCTGGGCATCCCCTGCATGGCCTGGCGTGGACAGCGCTGAGCCCTGGGCTCGAGTCAGATCCTGCGGGCGCCCCATTCCCTGGAGCAGGAATCAGCGCTGTTCTCAGGCCTCGGGGAGGCCACACAGGCGGGGAGGTCGGGGAGGGTGCATGAGGAGGCCACGGGGGCTCACAGAGCTTGTCCCGACCTGCAGGTCCCAGAGGAGGGTGGTGGCCAGACCACCACGTCATCCCTTGTGTCCGTGAGCTCGGGCCCGCGCCTCTTGTGCAGCGTGGACGACGGCGCCGGCTTCGCCTTCCCGGAGCAGATCGTCACCCTGTGGGCCCAGGAGGGGGTGCCCAACGGCAGGGAGGTCTTGCAGGTTTGGACCAGTCGCGCACGGCTGCCCCAGCAGAGGTGTCAAGGCGGGCGGGGCCACTGCCCACAGGGGAGGCTGGACGGAGCTCCCCCCCGTCTCCCACACCGCAGACACAGGCCCTGTGTAGGGAAGGCCCATCGTAATACTTTTTTCTTTATTTTTTGATATTAAGATGTAGGAAGTGTTAAAAACATAATAAGTAAAAAGCAGAGAAAACCACAGCCTGAAACAAATCCGTTTGAAGGTAGGTTTCAGCATCTTAGACTCTCCCCCCCAGTGCGTGTCAGCCCCGGAGCTGATCTGCTGACCTGGAGGAGGGACGTCTTAGTGGACACCACTGTCACAGACGTCCAAGCATTTCTACTCTCCCTGGACGAGCTCTGTGGGGAGTTCTTCTCCCCGTACCCGCCCTCCGACCTCCCTCCAGTGGTCACACAGGAGGAGGCCTGTGCTCTCCCTGGTCAGTCAAGTCCCCTCTGTGGGGACACAGGGCAGCCCTGGGGCTTTGGAGGGAGTTCTGCCCTGGGTGGCAAGTCAGGTGCACACAGGGCGGGCACAGCAAGGGAAGAGTGCTGGGGCAGGTGTGGCGAACTAGATGAGTTAGTTTCATTTCCAAATTTCACTTTCCATTGTGAAGAAAAGCTTCAGCTCTACAGAAATCTATAGAATAATAAAGCCTGCCCCCCTCTGCTCCTGGTCTCCAGGGATGGCGACACGTAAAGGTCTGGTGGGCATTCTGCGAGCTCTCCCCTGGCACAGGAAAGAAATGCATATTTAGACATTCCCATTTAAAAAATTTCTTTTGCAAAATTGGTGTCATACCGTATACCTTGCTAATTTACATTACCCTTTCCCTGTCGTGGGACACGTATGTTTTTTTCCTGTTATGAATCTCGTCACCTGTAATGCACGTATACCCTTCTGCCCCTACGCTGGTATTTCTCGGTAGGTCGGATTCCTGAAGGTACGCATTTTACCTCTTGATAGCTTCTATTGTATTGCCTCCAAAAATGTCCATATTGGCACAAACCAATAGAACAGGAAGGAGAGAAAAACCAGCCTTTAAGACAATCTGCCTGACTCCTCAGGCCAGACTCTCCTGGACCTAAGCTTCGCCGTTGCCGAGTCCCGCTGCCCAGCAGCCCAGGCAGAGCCCGACGCGAGGCCATCCCTGGACAGCTGGCCCACAGGACTATTCTGAGAACCAGAGGCTGAGGCCAGACCACTGGAATTGGCCCCCAGGGAGGGCCAAGAGCAGAGGGACTCATGGTTTTTTGTTTTTGGGGTTTTGGCTGTGCCACACAGCACGTAGGGTCTTAGTTCCCCAACCAGAGATCGAACCTGTGCCCCCTGCAGTGGAAGCATGGAGCCCTTAACCACTGGACCACCAGGGAAGTCCCAGAGGCTCATGGTTTGGAGATTCTCCCTAAGCCGCTGCTCCTGACTCCCTGCGCTTGGAGGTGGGCTGGCTGCCATCCGGATCTGGCCACTGACAGTCTGCGCTTGCCCCCGGCACTTCAAGGCTTGCCCTTATCACTGCTCTCCTGCTGCCAGGGCGAAGTCTCGCGCTTGCCCCCGGCACTTCAGGGCTTGCCCTTATCACTGCTCTCCTGCTGTCACGATGAGTCTCGCGCTTGCCCCCCGGCACTTCAGGGCTTGCCCTTATCACTGCTCTCCTGCTGTCACGATGAGTCTCGCGCTTGCCCCCCCGGCACTTCAGGGCTTGCCCTTATCACTGCTCTCCTGCTGCCACGGCGAGTCTCCGCTCCTTTAGCAACTGATGATTTTCCAGTTGCTCAGGGTTTGATTCCATTGAATTGAGAGGCGGTGACGTTACTGAACCCCCCTCAGCAGGACCCTCCATGTGGCCCCCCAGGCGTATCTGTCCCCCTGACACAGGGGGGCTCTCGGGCGAGCTGGCAGGCAGTCAGGGTGTCCTGGTGCAGCAGGTCCATAACTGGTCACCTGTGACACTGGGCGGGACCGCCAGCTGCCCCTGAGCACACCTGCCTGAGAGAGGTGTGTTCCCTGGGGGAGGAAGCCCACTAGGCGAGCCCTGGCCTGGACGTGCTGGCCTCCCACACCTAGCTTCTCAGGACCTCACGCAAGTGTCTGTGGGACCACCGCCAGGGCTGCTCTGTGCGGATCCCTGACCTCCTCAGGAATCGGGAGCCGCGCAGCCGGGTGTTCCTAGCCTGCGGTCTCCAGGAGCCTGCTCTGCGGTCTTCCCGAGGCCCAGCAGGATGGAGAGTGGACCTCGTCGGAGGCTGGAGGCCTCCCCTCCCTGCCACGTGGGATCCTCCCCAGGGCAGCCTGAGCCTCCTCCCAGCATGGCTCTGGCTTCCCCAGAGCCCCGTCCAGGAGAGCGGAGAGGGGCCTCAGCCTCCCACGCCCTGGCCTGGGAAGCCACACACTGCTACCCTGGCACCATCCTGGGGGTTACGTAGGTCCGTCCCAGTCAGCACAGAAGGAGTACATGGGCATGAACGCCAGGAGGCAGTTGTGCCACGTGGTCTTTCTAATTGGGAAGCTGCCGCTGGGACCACTTTCTGTCCTCTGCCCCCACCCGTGGTTTCGTTGCTGGGAAGTGTGCGCTCATGTCAGGACTTCAGCTTCCCAGTTGCTGCACACGCTTCAGCTGAGTGTCATTTCTCTCCAGAAGCACTCGTGGCCATGGGGAAGGACGGAGGTTCAAGTCTCCGCCTCATAAGTTAAAGGAAGGGCCTCCCCGTGGACCCTGCCACGTGCCTGCCCCGCCCGTGTGTCTGGGCCTTGTAGCCAAGTGCGCCCATCACTGCAGGAGCAGACGTGGCAAAAGTGTTCTTACTGGGCAGCCAGCAGGATGGACGGGCGTTCCTGTCCTACTCTCTCTTTCTCTTATTATGGTAAAATACGTAAAACAAATTTTTTCCATTCTTTTAACTGTACTTTTCCGAGAATCCCGAGGGCGAATGAGTGCGACTGTCTGGAATGCTGGGCTGTGGCTCATCTCTCTCTGATAGGTCCTGTGTCCACCAACAGAACCCCCATCTGTTCCTGTATCTGTTTGTGTGGTTCAGAGACATATTAGTCAGGATTCTTTGAGTCTGAAATGGCAAAAACCCAAGTCAAACTAGCTTGGGCAGGAGAAGGACGTTAGGGACCATCGTGGTCAGTCGGAGAAGGACATTAGGCTCGGGGGTCCCAGCTCCGGTGTTGTCTGGACTCTGCTGGTGGGAGCCTTGGCCTCAGGTCCAGTCCCCTTGTGCAGCTCCCCAGGGCCCACGTGGTTTATACAACACCTGATTTCACAGGGAAAAAGCCCTTCTCTGGCCTCCCTATCAATCCCCAAAGTCCTCTGCTTGGGACATGCCCCCTTCTGTGTCTGTCACTTTGTCCAGGGAGGGGGACTCTGTCCAGCCTGGGTCATGCCCACCCTCGAGGCATGGGGGGACACTGGGGTTGACAGGGTTGGGGGGACCATAGTGGGGATGGGGGGACACGGGTTGACAGGGATGGGGGGACCGTCAGCGGGGTTGGGGCAGGGAAAGGGCTCCACCCAAGAGGCAGAGACTTTGCAGAGAGAAAAGGAAGGTGCAGGGACAGCGTGGTCTGGGCCTGACTGTCCTGAGGGAGCCCGGAAGCGTCTGGAGACCCACTCATCCCGCCTGGCTGATGGACCTTGCTATTTTCAGAGCCTCGACTTCAGTGTGGACGAGAAGGTGAACCTTCTGGAGCTGGCCTGGGCCCTTGAGAACGAGCTCATGATGGTGGGCGGTGCCACTCAGCAGGCAGCCTTGGCCTGCTACCGCCAGGAGCTGAGCTTCCGCCAGTAAGAGCCCCGATGGGGAGGGTGTGTGGGTGCTGCTGGCTAGACCGGCCTCCTTGTCCCTGGGTTCGGGCACCTGGCAGGAGGAGAAAGAAGGATGCTTCGAACACAGTCACAAAGCACAGCACGGCAGTTGGGCCAAGAACACAAACCATTTTAATTGGGTTTGGCTCTGGGTTTGGCTGGCTTTTCAGGCTGTCCGTCTGCTGAGCAGTTTGGCACAAAGATTGGTTTTCGTGTGTTTATTGATTTTCTGAAGCTACAGAAAAGGCTGGCAGAAATCCCAACCTCGATCCTCAAGACTGCATCTCATTAGGTACCAACAGATGAGCCTTCTGTCAGGCAGTTCGGCAAAGGGGACCAGAGAAAGACTGCTTTGGGACAGGGATGCCTCTTCAGTGGGAGAAACGGGCACCAGGATAGCTGGTGCCAGAGATGGTTTGCACAGAGCCTTGGGCAGGACGCAGGGTGACCAGACAGGGACAGGGCCACATACAGGAGTCTCCTCTGTTCTGGGCAACTCCCTGCACAGCCACTCTGACGCCAGGCTGCAGGTGGCAGGGCTGTGGCCAGGCAGGATAATGGGTGGCCAGCTTCCTCCCCTTCATGCATCCAGTCCCAGGTTAGGTGCTAGGGATCCCTGGGGCCCGAGGCCCAGCTGCAGGCAAGAGGGAGCGTAGATAAATTCCTGCCTGTCCTGAGGCCATCTGGAGGGGTGGCACGCTGCACGTTCTAGGCTCAGACCTCCTGGTTCAGAGACCTGCTAGAAACCCCTTTGCCAGGCAGCTGGCCTGTCACTGTATGTGCTTCTGTAAACCGGGCACAGTAACTGTAGAAACGGCCCTGGGAGGAGATGGGTCAGAGCCCAGCGCTGGCCGCTGCGCGGCACCGTTAGCCCAGCCGTGTTTGTTCCTGCAGACGGGCTTGCTGGGCCCAGAGCGGTGTCCCCTTTGACCCCGCCTCCTTCACGCAGGGGGCAGGTGGAGCAGATGGCCAGGGAGCGAGACAAGGCAAGGCAGGACCTGGAGAAAGCAGAGCAGAGGCACCTGGAGTTTGTGAAGGAGACGGACGACCTCCACTCTGCCCTGGAGCAGCTCGCAGAGGAGAAGGTCAGGTAGGTCCCGCCGGGGTCCCCGGCCGAGGGTGGGCAGTGGACACGGGCGGCCGCCAGCTGAGGCCCTGCTGTCTCACCTGAGCACTCTGCTGATGTCCTTCCTTGAGGGAAGAGGGTGCATTTTAAGAAGCAGCCTTGCCCTTCACTTGGGAGCGTGGCATCTGGCCGAGTGCCTGTGGTGGGCGTCTGCAGGGAAGTGCTCTGCTGACCTCACTGCCTGCTCCGTCCGTCGGGGTCTGCCCCACTCAAGCTGAGCCTTCTGTCCGGGCCTGTGATCAGCGAGACGGGTGGACGTTTTGAGAGGACCAGGGAATGGCTTTGCAGCCCGTTGGCTCTGCAGGACGGAGCCCGGGGCCCAAAACCGCACACCGGGCATCGCCCATCGGGTGGCCTGAGCGGACTCCTGGTGAGCTGGCCGGGATGGTGGTGGACAAACCAGAGAAAAGAATTTCTGACCTTTTTGAAAGGCTTTCCCCCTCTCCTGAGGCGCCACCCGCCTCCCGGTGGCTCTTTACCGCGGCTGCGCTCTGCTGCCTCCCTGACGTGCGCGGACGTGGGGCTGTGTACTGAGGCGAGGCCTGGGGACGTGGGGTCCTTGGGGCTCCCTGCTCTGGAGCAGCCTGACCCGCACACGTCCTTCCTCTGTGGCCTGTGCTGCCCCCCACCCCAGCGCCCACAAGCTTAAGTGTGGACAATTTTAGACGATCGGTCAGGGAGCTGAGAACTGATTTGCGTTGGTCTCGGCCCGGTCGGCCTGACTCTCCCAACCACCCAGAAGGGACTCAGGGAAGTTCTCTCTGGGTCAGAGAACCAGAGACTCCAAGGCCGTATCTCAGTCCAAGAATCTGGTGAGGGAGCACACGAAGCCTCGAGGGCCACACGAGTGTTTGGATTTTGCCCAGTGAGCAATGGGGCATCATTGGTACGTTTTTAGAAATAGTTTCTGTGGTTGTGTTAGGTTGTTTTTATTACAGAAGTAATAAATGATACATGTTCATTGTAGAAAACTTAAAAAATACAAGTAGGGACTTCCGCAGTGGTCCAGGGCTTAAGAATCTGCCTTCTAATGCAGGGGATGCAGGTTCGATCCCTAGTCGGGGAACTAAGATTCCACGTGCCGCAGGGCAACTAAGCCCTCGTGCCGCAACAAAGAGCCCGCATGCGGCAACTAAGACCCAATGCAGCCATAAATAAATAAATAATTAAAAAGAAAGAAAATACCAAGTAAAAGGAAAAATAAAAGCAAAAGTCTCACGTCCACAGAGGTTATCACTCCTAACATTTTTTGTGAGTCCCTCGCTTTTCCATGCACGTGATTACTTACAGAATGGTGTTGGTGTTGCATATACTTTCTGACGGCCACAGAGCACCCGTAATGTGGGTCTGTTCTGCCGTATTTTACTGCACTTTTCCCCTTTTAAGAGTGGAGTGATATGATCAAATTTGTATTTGTAAAATTAGCCCCGAGATTTGTGGGCTGTTAGATTAATCACACTCGTCAAACCTTTTCCCTAAGTGATGGCTGCCCCCCTTCCCCTCATGCCCCCGCCTCGAAGCTCTGGGGTGAGATTGAGGGAGGCCGAGCCCAGTATTTCTCATGCTCGATTGTTGACGTGGCCAAGCTCTGCCGAAGAGTTTCATTCGTCTTCAATCTAGATAGACTGGGTCTGAGAATCCTTTTAAGCAGCTGTTTTAGTGATAAAGCTAAGATCTAGCACTGTTTTCCCTGCTGATAGAAATGGTTATTGCGGGGACTTCCCTGGCGGTCCAGTGGTTACGACTCCGTGCTTCCACTGCAGGGGGCACAGGTTCGATCCCTGGTTGGGGAACTAAAGTCCTGCATGCTGCAAGGTGCAGCCAAAAAAAACACAAAGAAATGGTTATTGCAAAAGATCACGGCAGAGTCTGAGGGGAAGGCCCTCTGCACCTTTCTCTGGCTGCTTTGGGATTCGCCACGTACTGGTTTTCTGATGCCTGTGTCCTCGTGACAGAGGCTGGCTTCTGTGCGCATTTGGTCACCGAAGGCTTTGGTGCTGCCTTTATTTATTGATTCATTTTTTGATGATGTGGAGGAGGTTGAATGGCTGAGGAGCATCAGAGACCTACCCAGAGGTCACTTGCTAGCTCACCCCAGAGGCCAAGGGATCCTCTGGCTCACCTTGTCTGTGTGGGGTCACCTCCACCAGCCCCGAGGAGGGATTTAAGGAGGCCCCGCATCCTTAAATGGTACAGCATCTGCAGCTCTCTCATCTGCCAAGGTGGACAAACGAGTCCCAGACGCTGTGGCCGAGTGCTCCGGCGAGAGACCCCGAGGAGGGAGAGGCCCAGGTGGCGCCCCTCAGGAGCCCTACGAACCATGTGCCATGTGCCTTGCAGACGCCTGGAGCAGGGGTACAGGGAGAGGCTGAGTCTCCTGCGGTCCGAGGTGGAGGTGGAGCGCGAGCTGTTCTGGGAGCAGGCCCGGCGGCAGAGGGCTGCACTGGAGGAGGACCTGCAGCGCCTTCGGGCCGAGGAGGCCAGCCTCCGCCAGAAGCTGAGCCTGGCCCTGAAGGTAGGGGTGTTCGGGGGGCGGAGGGGTGCCTCCCACCCGGAAAGACGGAGGCGAGGTTGCCTGAGGGTCCATCCTCCACACCTACACCTCCCTGGTCCAGGATTAAACCCTCCCTGTGGTGCTGGGGGTTTCACACTAAAGAACATTTCCTGCAGCCATGGAAAGAGCCCATTTCTCAGCCAAAGCAGAAAGCGTCCTGGCTTTTCTGGGAGATACATGGTCCCTCATGTCCAGCCGCGTAGGCAGCAGGATGGGGGACCCGAGGGCCTCTGGGTCAGCGGCTGCAGCCACCTCTGCTGCACCCCTGGGACCAGAGCACCAGTGGGGTCAGCGAAAGACAAAAGCATCAGCCTGCGCCCCCAGGCCTGGAGCAGACGCAGTCTTCTGGGCTGTGGAGAGCGCCCCACGACCGGCACTCACCCTGCATTTGCTTCCAGTGAGGTGTCCCCGGCCCCCCGTCCTCCTCCTTCCCTAACTTGGGGCTGCGGGCTCTGTCCGCACCTGCCCTGCCTCCCTCGCCTCTGTCCCCCTGGAGGACAGGCTGGACATATGCCTTCTTTTTGGTTCCCGTGTCTGAGGACACTGCCTTGCTCCTGGTGGACACCTGGGCCATCGTGGTACAGCTTTCAATTTGTTTTTTAGAAGACGGCTCGGGAAGGGTTGCCCGAGAGCTTGGGTGGGTGGGAGAAGACGAGGCAGTGGGAAAGGGGGAGTATCCCCAAGGGCTCCGTGGGGTCCACCTTCCCTGCTCATGAGCCCTGCCTCTCGCTCGGAGGGGGCAGCCCTTCCACACAGCTCCCTCCTCCGTCCCCGAAGCCAGCCGACCGCTGGCCTGTGTCTCCCTCCTCCATCCCCGAAGCCGGCCGACCGCTGGCCTGTGTCTCCCTCCTCCGTCCCCGAAGCCGGCCGACCGCTGGCCTGTGTCTCCCTCCTCCGTCCCCGAAGCCGGCCGACCGCTGGCCTGTGTCTCCCTCCTCTGTCCCCGAAGCCGGCCGACCGCTGGCCTGTGTCTTGTAGGAAAACAGTCGACTGCAGAAGGAGATGAGTGAAGTCGTGGAGAAGCTCGCAGAGTCGGAGAAGCTGGTCCTGAAGCTGCAGAATGATCTGGAGTTTGTGTTGAAGGACAAGGTGGGTCCTCTTGCTGATTCTGAGTCTCCAGAGAGGCGCCCCTGGGCGCCGGGTAAAGGGCGTCAGGGTCTTGACGAAGAATACACAGGTGATGGAATTTAGGTTTTTTCTCCTAAAATTCTATAATGGAGAGAAAATTATCACGGCTACTTTCCCTGTGTTTTCCTCCACTTCATGCAGTGCAGGGGTGCTGGTGACGCCCGGGTGATGCCCTGCACATTGGCCTTTTAGTGACAAAGCCAGGAGCAGTGAGCACCCTCTGCACAGACCCCAGTGACAGGGTCTTGGTGGTGGTGGGCACGGAGGAGAGGTTAGAGGCCCCCCAGCTGGCCCTTACCATCACCTTCAGAGGAGGAGGGGAGGGGAGGTGCAGGGTCCAGGCAGGGGGCCTCCCAGGTGGCCAAGGCAGGAAGGCAGCCCAGGCTCCAGGTGGGAGCATGGCTGCCTTCCATAAATTCCAAACATCCTTCTGCCCTGAGGCCTTTTAGACAAGGGGAGGGGAGGAAGAGGAGGGATGGGCAGCTGTACCTGCAGATGCTAATAAGCCTGGCGGGGACAGCGTCTGGGGGTGACAACACACCCGCTACCTGGCCTCAGGTCCCGGCCCTCATTTTCCTGCCTGCGTCTGGCTTTCAGCTGGAGCCACAGAGCACGGAGCTCCTGACCCAGGAGGAGCGGTTCTCAGAGGTCCTGAAGGAGTACAAGCTCAAGTGCCGGGTATGTGGCCCCCTACCTGCGGGGTCGTCAGGGTCTGTCCGCTCAGACCCGGGTGGGCCCTCCCACCCCCTGGCCTCCACGTGGAGGGTGGTCCAGCCCGGGTCCACAGGAGCATCCCTGTATGAGCAGAGCAGGCAGAGCCTCTGATCTTGGCCTGCCTTCCACCAATGGGGTCCTCCGAGCCTCGTGTTCTGAAAGGAGACGGGTGGAACTTGCCTGCTCAGCACGTGTGCCCAGCCCCACACGGGCTGCCCAGGTGGCGAGACGGCCCCTGTCCTAAGTCCCCCTCTGTGTGTCCCGGCACCATGTAGGGCTTCATCTTGTCTCCTGTGGTTGAGTGTTTGCATTTCCTGGGCCAAATCTACCAATGTGAGCCCACTCGGCTGGCGCTGCCGCTATGCAGAAGAGGGCGTAGGTGGTGAACAGTGTCAGTGCTGGGGAAACAGATCATAACCCATTACTCTCTCGAGATTACCGAGGACTCCAGCAGATAGAACATTATTGTTTGGAGTTAGGGGTCTAGTATCCATTTGCCTCTTAATGATTTCCCTCCCAATTAATGTTAAGAACTGTCTTTCTGCACACGATGCTTTGGCCATACCAGAGGATAAAGGTGAGCCTGTGCTGGTCTGCAGTGTGACGTGACCCTTACCTCCTGCCCTCCACATCCTGAATCCCGGGTGCGCCTGCGTGTGGTCAGCTCTTACCCTCCTCGGGTGCCCGAGTGGTGTGTGTGGTGTGTGGTTAGGGGATGTGGTGCAGCTGGAATGTGCCGCTTGGCTTTCTGAAAGGAACTCTCTTTCCTGCTGTGTTTTCTCTCTCACTTTGAGCACCTGTAACTAACCATCCATTAATACATTGCTTTAGTGCACCTGAATTTTTTCAAACAAATGTAACTGCCTTCATTTTTTCACATGAGTCTGTCACTTAGCTGCTGCTGGTTTCACTTTTGGTTCTCAACATTTTACTTTTTCAAATATCAGCAGGAATATTTTACATTTTAGTGCTAAGCTACTTATTTAGAAATTTGCCGTCTCTATTTTGGGGGATATTTTTGGCTGTTTCAAACTAACAGAGCATTAAAAAAACGTTTTATTTCAAAGTAATTTCTAATACATGAAGTTACAAAAGTGAAACTAGTCTGGGGAACACCTGGATGCCTCTGCCCCAGTCTACCTGCTGTGTACGTTTCACCGTGTGCTTGTGGACGCGAACGTGTACATTGGAGGTGAGTCAGGCGATCACGACCCTCCACCCCGAACTGGTCCATGCACTTCCTGAGAGCAAGCCGACCCTTCAACCTCAAAGTGCTGTTCAGGTGCCCAACGTTGATGTTACATGTTCAGGAATTTTGCTGGCTTCTTGTTAAACCTTTGATGGGGGAGTTATTTACACCAAGAAATGTGCAGAAGCTACAAAGCTGGGCTTTTCTTCCTAGAGAGCCAGCTTCCCAGCACCTCCTAGGTATCTGAGGATACTTAGTAACTTCACAGTTTCCACCAATACAGTCCTTTAACCTGCTTGTTGGGTTTCAGTTTTGTTAGTCAACCTAACAATGTTCTTTTTTGTTTTTAGCTGTGTTGCTTGGCTTGCGGGATCTTAGTTCCCTGGCCAGGGATCAAACCTGGGTCCCCAGCAGTGAAAGCTCGGAGACCTAACCACTGGACCGCCAGGGAATTCCCCTAACAATGTTCTTTAGAGCATCTTCCTCCAGTGCAGGACGCAGTCTAGGGCCAGGGCCAGAGTCTGATGTCCTCTAATCTGGAACATTCTTAGTCCATTCAGGTGGCTGTAACAAAGATACCATAGACTGGGGAGCTTATAAGCCACAGAGATTTAGTTCCTTTGTTCTGGAGGCTGGTAGGTCTGAGACCAAGGTGCTGACAGATTCGGTGTCTGGTGAGGCCTCTGTTCTGGGTTGCAGGTGGCCGGCTGTCTTCTCACTGTGTCCTTCTGTGAAGGGGCGAGGGAGTTCTCTGGGGGCTGTTTTATTAGAGCACAAACCCCGTCATGGGACTCCAGGCTCCTGACCTGATCTCCTCCCAAAAGCCTCACCTCCAGGGGGCTTCCCTGGTGACGCAGTGGTTGAGAGTCCGCCTGCCGATGCAGGGGACACGGGTTCGTGCCCCAGTCCAGGAAGATCCCACATGCCGCGGAGCGGCTGGGCCCGTGAGCCATGGCCGCTGAGCCTCCGCGTCCGGAGCCTGTGCTCCACAATGGGAGAGGCCACAACAGTGAGAGGCCCGCGTACTGCAAAAAAAAATCACCTCCAAATACCATCACACTGGGGATCAGGATTTAACATATGAATCTGGGGAGACACACTGTCTGTAGCACATTCCCACAGCCTTTCTTTGTCCTTTACGTGGAGATTTTTGAAGAATACAGTCTCTCCTTCCTTTTCAATAGAAACGTTCTCGTTTTGTGTTCTCGTGATACCTCCTTTGGATTAAATTGAGGTTATGCCTTCTCAGCTGCACAATGTACGTGATGTTAATTTTGATCACCTGGTCTCCGTGTGGGGTGACACGTTAAGACCATGCAGATGTCCTGCTCTTCATCAGAAGTTTCACTGGATTTAGTATCAGTGAGTGATTCCTGCCAACTCCCGTCTTTGCCACAATGGTTGTTGCAAAAGGGTGGTTTTCCATCATCCACTCCACATCTGTCAGTTGGCACTTGGCATCTGCCATCAGGCAGAGAAGTCCTGTCTACCTATCTGTGTATCTGGTTGGTATGGGCTCAGGAATCGCCATTCTCATCAGTGGTTTGTATTGATAATTCGTTACTATGTCGAATTACTTTGGTGCTCGAGTCATGTGAGATCTGGCCAGTGGGAGTGTCTTCCGGCCGGCAGCCATGACCTTGCGACTTGTCACTGTCATGTTGTATTAAGTTGTTCCATACTTTCTAGCACAGTGAGATGCTCCAGACTCATCTTATGCTTCCCCTGCCCTTGCGCTGGAATCGGCTATTTCTCCAATGAGTCCTGGCTCCTAACGGGAGAGAATGGCTTTAGAGACCAAGATCTGCGTGCTGCGTGTGCTCAGCCTCCTGGGGGCGCTGCCTCGGGCCTAGGGTGTTTCTTATCGTCAGTCTCCAGAGTAGAGACGACCTTGAACTTCCCTGCTGTGTGTCACCCATCTTTCCAAAGTCACTGTTTGACATTTCCCCGTGCTTGTAAGCAGGATATTTGCTGGCACAGAAACCGTGTTTTCCCTTGTTGCCGAGTTCCCTTCCTATTCAACTACTGTCTCAGCTTTTTTTTCTTTCTTTCTTTCTTTCTTTCAGCTGTCAGCCTCAGTTTTCTGGGGCAAGGCTGACTTTGGTAAAGGGCAGTGTAAGGACTTCCCTGGTGGTCTGGTGATTAAGACTCCACACTTCCAATGCAGGGGGCATGGGTTCCATCCCTGGCTGGGGAGCTACGTACGATACATGCCACGAGGCGCAGCCAAAAAAAAAAAAAAGATTTAAAAAAGTTGGGGGAAGTGTAAAATGTTAATCGCTTCCACCTTAGGGGTTCTCTGTGGTTTCATATTTTCACTGCTCCCTCGGGTGGACACCATAATGGAGTAGCTTGTCCTTGGTCAGAAGTGCCAGATACAGATTTTCTCTTTACCCATTTCCACCCTGTTACATGCTGAATGTGTGTGTCCCCATAAATCCATATGTTGAAGCCTGTTCCCTCAGTTGTGGTGGTGTTCAAAGGTGGGGCCTTTGGGAGGCAATTAGGTCATGAGGGTGGAGCTCCATGAAGGGGATTAGTGCCCTTATAAAGGGACCCCAGAGAGCTCCCCCATCCCTTCCACCAAGTGAGGACATGGGAACAGATGGCCGTCTATGAACCGGGAAGCTCCCACCAGACACTGAATCTGCAGGCACCTCAGTCATGGACTTCTAGCCTCCAGAATTGTGAGAAGTAAATTTCTGTTGTTTATAAACTCTCCATCTGTGGAATTTTGTTACAATAGCCCAGATGGACTGAGACACCAGCCCTGACAGACGTCCCCCCCACTGCCTGTGCCTGGGTGGTCAGCCCCTCTGTGTGTGCTGACTCAGCACGGCCTGGCTCCCCAGCTGGTCTGCCGCCTCCACCTTCCTCTCCGATGCTTTCGGTGCTTTCCAAGCTGCTGTTGAAATCCCACCCTCCCCTGCTTCCTTGCTGAGCTCGCTTCTCCCGCTAACGAGAAGAGAAGCCTCAACAGGTCCAGAGCCCTCAGAGCCTTAGCGCTACAGTGTGTGCAGTGGACTTGCTGCCTTTCCTGGCTAGCACAGTAACACCCTATGACCCTGTGACCACCCTGGGCATCCACAGGCACCCCCAAGTTCACATGCAGCCCACATGAAAACAGGCACCCTGGCTCCCAGCCCTGGGACACCCACTGTGTAGACTGTCTGGGACCCAGGACGGCACATGTCACCCTCATCGGTTAGAACCGACAGTGGTGCCTGAGAGCAGAGAAGTCTGTGCCCAGCATGGCACCTAAGGACCTGTTTTCTGGCACTGCTGAATTTGTGGGACATGCATATGCTCTTAAAATACCCATCTGAGGGGCAGAAAGAACCACCGAGGGGGGAGGACATTGGGTAGACATGATTCTGTCAGTGTTTCCTGCCAGATCAGCACTGTCAGTAAAAACACCAGTCGCATGTGTAATTTCAAGTTTTCCAGTAGTCACGTTAAAAAAGGTAAAAAGAAGTAGGTGACATTCATCATTTTAATTACATTTTATTTCCTGTATTACATCCACAGTGTCATTATTTCAACATATAATCAATATAAACACATTTTAAATGAGATATTTTACATCCCTTTTTGGGAATCTGGTGTTTAAGATCGGTGTAGAGTTTATGCTACACACACCTCAATCCAGACATGCTCAGTAGCTGGCGTGGCGACATCGTGGGGTAGAGGGGCCAGGGGTGCCCACACCTGCCGCCCCGCAGGTCTACCCCACGGCTCTCACATCCCAGCCCTGCCCTTTCCCCCAGGAAGGAGCTGCTCCCTCCGTGGGGAAACTGTGTATTTGCCCAGGAGTTTCTGAAGGAGTGATCCTAGTAAATCTGTGCTTCTGTGCTTCTTCTGAGATCTGCAGGGCCTGTCCCTTCTCCCACACAGCCTAGAACTGCCGATGAAAGGCTCCTTCTCCAAGGGCGGATGCAGAGACAAACCAGGCACTGGCCACCGGGGAGTTCAGGAAGATGAGTTTTATTTGACAAGAGCTGCCTGGAGAAGAAACTCAAATAGATTAAAAAATCAGAGAGGAGCGGGCCTCCCTGGCAGTCCAGTGGTTAGGACTCTGCCCTCCCAATGCAGGGGGCAGGGGTTCAGTCCCTGGTCCGGGAACTAAGATCCTGCATGCCATGGGGTGCGGCCAAAAAAAAAAAAAAAAAAGAAAAAAATCAGGGAGGGAGGTGGGGCCTTGAGGGCGTGCCATGGCCTTGGCTGGTCTGGCTTCCCCCAGAGCCAGTTTCCCGGGAGGAGAAGCCGGGTGGAAGCTGCGTCACGCATGCCGTCCTCCAGGTGGGGCGGCCACAGCCCACCCGGGGTTGGGGGGAAGAGTACGTGGACCCAAAGCCATGTGGCTGCGGTGCCGGCTCTGGGGTCACCTGGGAAGGTGGGATGTGAACGCTACCCTTTCTGGCCTTTTGAAAGTCAGGTGACCAAATGTGCTTGTTCAGGTATATTTCATTCGTGGGTGGACAAATTACGCTTGTCACAAACGAGACCCTTCCTCTTTTTTTTTTTTCCCCTCTGCGCTGTGTAGCTTGCGGGATCTTAGTTCCCCGACCAGGGATCGAACGCGGACCCCGGCAGTGAGAGCGCCGAGTCCTAACCGCTGGACCGCCAGGGAATTCCCAGAGACTCTTCCTCTTAAGCCTTCACGCCCCCCAAGCGTCCTCTTCCCCTTATGTGCGTGCTTACCCAACCACCTGTGGTTTCTCTGTATTTTCTCCATTTCTCACTTTCACTGCACTTTTTTTCCCTGAGTCCCTTCCTTGTATCCCGTGATGGAAGGTGGTGCCAGGCATAAGATGTCGCGAAATGACCCCTGCTCCTGTGTCGCTCACGGAGCAGTTAGGTGCCTAGGTGCAGCTTCGGTGCCCCGTCCGCCCTGCTGAGCTGGGGCTGACTCCTGGGCCCAGTGGCCACAGTGGCTGGAGGAAGGGTCTGGCTCTGCCCACAGGACCTGCAGGACTGCAACGACGAGCTGCAGGCCGCACTGGAAGGCCTGCGGGCACAGCTGCCCCCGAGTCGGCACGGCCAGCTGCCCCCGGGACACGGCCCGGCAGGTAGGAGCCCGGTGTTTTGAGGTGGTGGGTCGTGTGCTCCTTCCCGGGGTGGGGGGTGGTGCGTGGGGCTGGCCAGCTGCACAGGTGGTCACAAGCCCTTCCGACCTCTTGTGTGGGAGAAGGGGCCTACCTGAGGCCAGGGTTCTGTGTGACCCCCAGAGCCCCAAGGGAGATGGAGGAGGATGAGGGGTCTACCATTTGGGTAGAAGCAAGTGGTGAAGGTTATGAGGACCTTGCCATGACCTCAGGGCAGGCATGTCCCAGGGAGCCTCCTGGGTCCCAGGGAGGGGGGCAGAGTTGGTGATCAAAGGAGATGCTCCACACAGACGGTCCTCTGGGGGAGGGGAGGAGAGAGGAGCCTGCGGGGACAGGGGACAGGCTGGTCTCGGGCCTGTGACGGCTCGTACAAGGCAGGTGCTAAACCGTGTGGACCGAGGCCGGCGGGCCACTGTGGAAGGGGTCTGAGATGGGGCGGGGCCATGGCGCCTGGGAACTAGGCTTCTGCCTCCCAGCCGGGAGGTCTCGACAGACTGCAAGCACCGAGAGGTTAATGTTCTTGGCTCCTTCTAGAGACTGGGCTGGAGGTTCTGAGGCCACAGCTGTCCTTGAGGAGGACGGGGTTTGCGCCCACCCTGGCAGCTGGGCGGGGTGGGCACTACAGGTTCACCTGCTCCAGGCTCCACGCCCCTTGCTGCCGTGGGAACCACCACAACAGCCCCAGCCCAGCAGCCCGACCGCCTCTGTGGTCACATGTCACACAGACGCAGCCCCAGAGGACATGTCGCTCTCATCTGTAACCCTGAGAGCATTGGGCTCCCGTATTGTCCTAAAGCTGTTACTTAAAACAGGAAAGTCAGCATGGGAGCCTCCAAGGGAAACCGAGTGGGGTCTTCTGTGCACCTGGGCCCGAAGGGAGCCCCTCACCTGCAGCTGCATTAGTGGAGCTGATGGCTGCCGAGACCCACAGCCCTGCTGCCCTCAGCCAGGAGGTATTGGCATGTGGCTGGTGAGCTGGTATCATCTGATCCCCAGATGAGTGTCTGGTGCCAGTGTGGCCATGGGGAAGGGGGTTATCGTCACCTCCTCTGTCCCTGGAAGGGACTGAGCTGCACAGAGCATGTGACCCTTGTCGAGAGCCACGATCTGTAATGCAGGGAGCAGAGAGACGGGGTCTGTGCCCAGGGTGCCGTGTCCAGAAGCCTCTGAGGTGTGGCACCAAAGGCAGCCCCAAGCTTCGTGTTGGCACTGATACAACCAGAGCGCTCTCCCAGCTGGAGCATTTTCTCTTACACTTTCCCCCCTCGTCTGACCATAGAGGTTCTGTTGGCCCCTTCAAAGGAGGAGGGACAGTCAGGACAGCAGAGTTGTGGTGGCGGGGGCCATGTGGGTTGTGGAGTCTGGGCCGGCAGTGCATCCAGCTGGGGCCACTCCTGACGGGTGCCACTTGGCCAGACCCAGGTGGCGGCTTCCAGTTGTCAGGGCAACGGGATGCTCTCTTTCCTGAGATACTTACTCTGAGTTCTCTCAGGATATCATTGAGCCTGTCACTCTTTTTCGTGGAAAACAATTTGGGTGAGAGGTTAGGGTGTGTCTGCTCCCTTCACTTTCTGGCCCATGAACCAGCAGCGGCAGTCACACGCACATTCTGAGTCAAGCCCTGGGTGTGCCCCCCAACACGCACAATGTGGGGGGCCGCTGGGCCCAGGAGGGCTGGCCGTGCTTGTGGGTTCACAGGCGCCCTTTGGGGGCAAGCTGTAAGGACGGGTGATGTTGCCGGTGGGGAGGGTCTTCTGGGCCAGGTGTAGCTCACACCCTCTTCCTACAATCTGTCAGAGCCTCCACAAGTGCTGAGTTTGCCTGACTTTTTGTTAAGACCCCCACCCCCATGATTTGTGTGATGTAATAGAAAGTAGGGAGGGCCTCTGAGAAAAGGAGGAAGGCGAAATAAAGAATGAAGACAGAGCTTCGTCATGGCTCATCCTAAAGCACTGTCTGTGCTGTGGTCACTTTTTCCCGTTGTCCCCATCCCTGTGTGTGCCTGCCACGGTCAAGGGGGCAGGACATGTACCCCATGTGGCATCTTTCAGGGAATTCAAGGGCCTGACAAATCTGGCAGGGAGCCTCCTCGCTCTTCATACCTTTGAGTGAGCTGCGTTCTGGCAAAGACTCGAAATGCTGGTTTGTAAAGATGCCAGCTTTGAGAACTCGGTGCAATGGACGGTCCATGGCCCATGTCCTCTTACTGCCAGCATTGCATTCCTCTTGTGGAAAGTGCCCACGGAAGGCTGTGCTTCATCCAGATGTTGGCTTGGAGGTTGGATCAGACCCCGCAGCGTCCTGGGCAAGACATAAACGGAAGTGTCTTCTTGTTGCAGGCATTGTCACGTTTGTGGGTGATTCCGTCCCAGTGAGTATAGAGACGGAGATAATGTTGGAGCAGGTGAAGGAACGTTACAAAGACCTCGAGATCCAGCTGGAGACCAAGGTCAGGGGGGCTGAGGGAGGCCGGAGGGGTCAGGGAGCTTCCTGCTGCTGGGACGCTTCTGCGCACACGTCTGCCCCATAGTGAGCGCGCTCAGGGGGACGGAGGTTTGCAGGGAAATGTGCATGACATTGATGTTCCGCCTCACACCCGCTTCGGAAGCAGGCAGGACAGAAGGGAGGGAGCAGGGTTGTGGTATCCCAGCATCACGAGGGCTGCGCTGAGGCCAGACCTCCCTGCTTACTCTGTGCTGGGGAGTCACAGCTCCCAACTGTGTTCCAGCTGAAGCACCCTGGGACTGCCCTGCGTGGGGGCCTCCTGCGCCACCCTGGCCAGGCCTGTCTTCTTGGGTGAACATGCCTCCAGCTCCGTGACCGAACTGTGGTGGGGTTTGTTGAGGGACGGTACCCATGTCTCGTCAGGTGTCACTGCCAGCGAGGCGGGGCCACCTCTTCCTTGTGGTCCTGCCCCTGGGCTCTTGCTGTGGCCTTGCCCGCCAGGTCTCCAGGGGGTTCAGAGCCACTGCGGCCTCGCGGTAGGCATTGTCCCCCCTCTGCCCTCCTGCTGCCAGGCCCCCAGCCCAGCTCGGCCCCCAGCAGCCTTTCTGCGCCTGCCAGGCCTGCCCGCCTAGGCCGCAGTGAAGGTTATGGGACGTGACAGAAGCAGGCGGCCACACGGGCCCTGGGGAGCCTTTCACAGGCCCCAGCACCTCGTTGAGGCCGGGCCCCCCGCTCTTTGGATGCTGTGCCGGGCAGCCTTGTATCGTCAGGCAGATCATGTTTAGGGGCCCCTGGCTGACATCACTCACGCTTCTTTTCCCAGGTGAATTACTATGAAAGGGAGATGGAGGTGATGAAAAGGGCCTTTGCGGAGGAGAGAAAGGAGCTGGAGCGGGCCTTCAAGCTCGAGGTTGGTGTGCTGCAGGGTCAGAAGGCCGAGCTGGCGACGCTGCACCAGGAGTCGCAGGAGGCTGTCCGAGGCCTGCGGGAGCGGCTGCAGCGGGCCGTGGAGCTGGAGCGGGGCCACGCGCGGCAGCTGGCCCAGGAGAGGGACCAGCTGGAGGAGGCGCTGCAGCGGGTCAGGTCTGGCACCATATCCTTTTGGGATTTCGCGTCCAGGGTTTCTTGCTCAGAACCCGAATTTGAAATTGGATTTGGGCAAACGGCTCAGCATCACAATGGCTGTTACCTGAGGGGTTCTTGTTGGTGCAGACATGTGAGCCCTGAAAGAACAGGCTATTTTACAAAGAGTCTGACTTTTCGGTTTTTTGCGCATGCGGCATGCGGGATCTTAGTTCCCTGACCAAGGATCAAACCCATGCCCCTCCAGTGGAAGCATGGAGTCTTAATCACTGGACCACCAGGGAATTCCCAAAGATTCTGACTTCAAAAATATGTATTAACTAGGGCTTAGGCCCTGAAGCCCTTTGCTTTGTAGAATTTTGACTCACTTTACCTCCTGCCTCTGACTCGCCTGGTAGCAAGGGCAACACGGTCTCCATTGTCTGTCATCTCATGGTCCTTGGGGAGGTGGATAAAAGGCCTAAAAGCTCTAAAATAACAGGAAAGGCCATTAGTCTGGGTCAGTGGGACTGAACCCTAGAACCTGAGAATGGTGATATGAGTTGTATCCTCTGGCTGCTATTAACTTCTCCATCTTCTATGGGTTTTCTTTGGTATGTTTAGGTGTGTATTCTTTCACTTTAACTTTTTATTAAAGTGTTATACGCACAAGAAAAATACACGCATGTGTGCAGTTGGAAGAATTGTTGATGAATTGGACATATCTGTGTCCCCAGCACAAGTCCCCCAGGGGTCACTTTTCCAAGTCAGGATAGTGGCAACCCTTGGGGGCTTTGGGGAGCCCCATTTTTTGTTCTGGTTGCTGGTGTACATAAGAATGGAATTGTTGGGTCGTAGGACATAGGTGTGGTTTTCTTTTTACTTATCCTACTTAGAAAACATTGTCTACTGAATGTATAGATTTGTGTCCTATGAAAAACTCTCAGCCATTATTCGCAAAATATTGCTTCTCCCCTCACTGTCCTCTACAACTGGATGTATGATGTTAGGTCTTTTCACTTTTCCTCCATTTCTCTCTAACTATCTATCTATCTATCTATCTGTTTATTTATTTAACATCTTTATTGGAGTATAATTGCTTTACAATGGTGTGTTAGTTTCTGCTTTATAACAAAGTGAATCAGTTATACATATACATATGTCCCCATTAACTCTTCCCTCTTGCGTCTCCCTCCCTCCTACCCTCCCTATCCTGCCCCTCTAGGTGGTCACAAAGCACCGAGCGGATCTCCCTGTGCTATGTGGCTGCTTTCCACTAGCTATCTATTTTATGTTTGGTAGTGTATGTATGTCCATGCCACTCTCTCACTTTGTCCCAGCTTACCCTTCCCCCTCCCCATATCCTCAAGTCCATTCTCTAGAAGGTCTATGTCTTTTTTCCCATCCTGCCCCTAGGTTCTTCGTAACCATTTTTTTTTTTAGATTCCATATATACGTGTTAGCGTATGGTATTTGTTTTTCTCTTTCTGACTTACTTTACTCTGTATGACAGACTCTAGGTCCATCCACCTCACTACAGATAACTCAATTTTGTTTCTTTTTGTGGCTGAGTAATATTCCATTGTATATATCTTCTTTATCCATTCATCTGTCAATGGACACTTAGGTTGCTTCCATGTCCTGGCTGTTGTAAATAGAGCTGCAATGAACATTGTGGTACATGACTCTTTTTGAATTATGGTTTTCTCAGGGTATATGCCCAGTAGTGGGACTGCTGGGTCGTATGGTAGTTCTATTTGTAGTTTTTTAAGGAACCTCCGTACTGTTCTCCATAGTGGCTGTATCAGTTTACATTTCCACCAACAGTGCAAGAGGGTTCCCTTTTCTCCACACCCTCTCCAGCATTTACTGTTTGTAGTTTTTTTGATGATGGCCATTCTGACTGGTGTGAGGTGATACCTCATTGTCGTTTTGATTTGCATTTCTCTAATGATTAGTGATGTTGAGCATCCTTCTTCCTCCATTTCTTAACCTCTCTTTCATTACCTCCAACTTCTTTTCTGTCTATGGCACATTCTGCCAGTGAGCTTTTCTTTTGACACTGACTTTTTATTTTCCAAAATCCTGTTTAGTTAGTCCTGTCTGATCATTTTTGACAGCTTCTTGTTGCTTGTCCCTTTTAAAATTTCCATCTTTTAGTTAAGTAAACATTTCATAATATTTATCCTTAGTTTGTGTCTGATAATTCCAGTATCTGAGGTTCCTACAGGATCTAATTCTGTTGTTCTGGCTTCTTCTGACTCTCATAGGGGGTCCTTTTCCACATATATTGCGGTGATCTTTGATTGTGAGCTCATGCTTACGTGATGTTTATCTCTGGGAATCCTGGGAGCTGTAGTAGAGGGTGCTCCCTGCAGAAAGGATGTGCTTTGCTTTTGCCAAGAGTTGGGAGCCTCTTAATCTGAGGCCACTTTAACCTCTTCCAGGGAACTGGCCCGGTGCATGTATCCACGGTGTGGTTTCTCCACACTGGTGTAGGTGCTGGCCTCAGGGTAACCCCATTTTTGTGTTGCTTAATGCTCATGGCTTTGGTTTCAGCTTCCGGGTTTTTTTTGTTTGGGGACCCCTGGAGGTTTCCATTACCTTCTGTGAGGACATCACACACTAGATGACCCGCTCTGCTCTGGTTATTTGGTGAGTGTGGGCAGCTGGGGTGGAGCAACTGCCAACTTATCTGAGGTCCCCGAAGCTGGAGGCAGGATCCCCTGCCAACCACACACACACACGCCTGCCTTGAATCGATTTGTTTTCCATCGTGGAGCCGGAATGACAGTTCAAAACACAGACCTCATTTGTGTCACTCCCCTGCTTGAGACCCTTTGCTGCTTTAAAAATTCCGTTGACTTCTGTGTCTTTATTTTTCTCTCTAGTTCCTCATGAGGAAAAGTGAAGTGGTACTTATGCTTATGAAGGAGATACTTATGCTTGACATTATAAGAATAATACATAAACACATGAGGTCATGTGGCTTTGAGTACTTTTAGATTGAAAAGAAGCTGATGCCAGGTAGAGACCTGTTTAGGGGAATAAATGTCCGCAAGACCAACATGCGTTAAGGATAGACTCTCTGGGCAGCAGGCGTGGGTTTCAGGCTGCCTCCCCGTGATCTTTACTTGTCAGTTGCTCGTGTGTCACACATCGATGGGGTTACCTTCCCAGGGAGTCTCTAAGAGCGTCGGAAGCCAGGGGGGCTCCGGGCAGACTTGGTCCCGGCAGCCACTGTCGGTACTTGCTTTTCCCCCTGAAGGCTGCATGTTGCATCAGGTCGCCCTCTGTCCACTGACACGGGCATCGTCCCAAGCTCCTCCTGGTACTGACCTCAGGGTGTAGGATGGCGGCACTCTTCCCTTGGGATCCGGCCTCCCCAGTCCTTGTGTTCCTCAGCTTTGTGCTGGAGTCCCCTGGGTGGAGGGGGTGGCCACTCTCCTTGCAGTGACCTCGCGAGGACTCACCCAGCATCTTGCACTGGTGCCAGCCATGGGCGCACTCACATTTCAGTGGAGGTTATAAGATGCAGGAACAGGCCAGCCGTGAACACGAAGAACCAAGAATACACCAGGGAGTTGTTGATTGTGTGGCCGTTTTAGAAGCTAAGAAAGCTTTGTCTTCTATAGCTTATCTCTAGGGAGATGCAAACCAGAGCAGGTTAACACAGGATACAGGAGAGCGAAGGAAGTGGTGTCCTGCACCCTCATCTAGGGAAGGGGAAGTGTGGCTGCAGGGTCACTGCAAGGCTGGAGTGCGTGGGGGTGACCAGCTTCTGGAGTTCCCACTCTTGATCCTTTCTTAAATTTCTCATGCAGAATCAAGTTGGATAGGCTCTCTGAAGAAAACACGTTTTTGAAAAATGAGCTGACAAGGATCCAGCAAGAGCTTGAAGCTGCAGAAAGGACAGAGGCTGCACAGAGGTAAGGGCCGTCTCAATGGTCCCACCCCGACCCCGGTCCCTGACAGGGCTTGCTCTTCGTAGAGTAATCTTAGAAGGCATTGCTGTAGAAAGTGGGACGTGTTCACAGATAACCCGCGTTCCAGGAGAGCCGTGCTGCCGTCTGACCAGCCTTGCCAGGCACAGCGGGGCTCGGGCCTCCTTGCAGATGTCAGCAGCCACCTTCCTTCCTGAGCTCCTTGCTCGCAGAAGTAGGAGGTGCCAGGTCAGCACCACCGCCACCAGCTCCAGCACAGGCCCGTGTGCCTCTGACGCTGCTCTGCAAGCACTGCTCACCCTGCAGAAATACTCCACATCGTGCTCAGGGCTTGGGGGAGGCATCGAGCATTCTCATAGGGGCGAGAGATACTCTTGCAGCCTTTCTGGGCGAGTAGAATCTGTTTGTTCTTGTTCTGATAATGGTTTCGGCTGTGCTTTTCTCCGAGGTTCATTCCTGGTCTGTCGATTTCAGTGAGTCAGAGTCAGGGGTCGGGGGTCTGAGCACTGAGGCAGGAGCTCTGTGTGTGTGTGTGTGTGTGTGTGTGTGTGTCTGTGTGTGTGTGTGTGTCTGTGTGGGTGTGGTGTGTGTGTCTGTGTGTGTGTGGTGTGTGTGTCTGTGTGTGTGTGAGAGAGAGAGTCAGGGGTCGGGGGCCTGAGCACTGAGGCAGGAGGGGTGTGTGTGTGTGTGTGTGTGTGTGTGTGTGTGTGTGTGTGTCTGTGTGTGTGTGTGTGTGTGTGTGTCTGTGTGTGTGTGTGTGGTGTGTGTGCGTGTGTCTGTGTGTGTGTGTGTGTCTGTGTGTGTGTGGTGTGTGTGTGTGGTGTGTGTGTCTGTGTGTGTGTGAGAGAGAGAGTCAGGGGTCGGGGGCCTGAGCACTGAGGCAGGAGGGGTGTGTGTGTGTGTGTGTGTGTGTTGCGGTGGAGGTTCGGGATTGCCTGTCAGTGGATTTCTGCTTTCACCATCAGAGCCTCATCCAAGGATGGTTTGTTTGGCTTTTTTTTAATGACGTTCACGATGAGCTCGGCTCTAAACTGCCGAGGATGCGGTGTTGATTGGATTAAAGTGCCTGATGATGAAAGCCTGGGATCCAAAGTGGACGGTCAATAAGCGATCTCTGTTACGTTACAGCAATTCTGAAATCTGCAAGATCTTTCCCTCCAGGAGCCCTTTTTCCCTAGGTTTGGTGCTGGGACCCCTTTGACCTCAGACGTCAGTGAATGAAGCCTGTGTTGGTGTTTACGCTGCTGGGTGTGAAGAGCAGTCACGTGTGCTAGAGAGAGATTAACGTGTGTGATTGAGGAACGTCACGGAGGGTTTGTTCTTACAGTGCTGCCAGGGTTCCTCTGGTTCCGAAGCTTGGATCCGATTGGACCAGCAGCAGCAATAGCGTAGGACAGTGACAGAGCAGTGGCTGTAGGGTACCAGGAGCAGGTGTACAAATCCAAGCCGCCAAGGTGACCGTGAGCGATGAGTGGTCAGTGATACTGTTAACTTTGCTTCTTCAACAGGAAGGAAGTTGAGGTTTTAAAGAGAGAGAAGGAAAAGGCCTGCTCTGAGATGGAAGAGCTCTGCACACAGGTGAAGTATTGACACCTGGCATGAAGCTGATGCCACCCTCCCTTTTCCATTATTTTGAAATAATTTCAAGCTTACAACAAGGAAGCACAGAACTTTGTTGTGAAAGATTTGAGAGTGAGTTGCTGACCCATCAGCCCTCTCCCACCCCAAATTAGGAAATCAGTGTGACTATGAAACTGCCCGATCAGCCAGCCCAGGACCTCGTGTGGCTTCAGTCCACCTGTCCTTGTTGTTAGGACCTGGCGCTTCTGAAGACTACAAGTGGCTGTTTCGGTGTATCTGGTGCTTCCCTGTGATTGGATTCAGATTATGTGTGAATATCCCCAAAGTGATGCTGTGTCCTTCTCATCCCATCCAGTCCGGGGACACAAGCATTAGTGACGTCAACTTAGATTCTTGGTCAGGTGGTGTTGGTCAGGCTTCTCCCCTTGGTAATTACTGAATATTTTATGGGGAAATGCTTTGACATGCTGTGAATACCTTGTTCTTCATCAAACTCTCGCCCCCTTGTTTTCGCATCCTCTGTTTCTTGGTGGAGTCAGTTATTACTGTGATGGTGGCCAGCTGGTGACTAATCCCAGCTTCCTTTTATATTTGTTAATTGGTGTTCTAGTGTAAGGAAGAGCTTTTTCTTCTCTCCATTTATTTATTTATTTTAATTTATTTATTTTATTTATTTATTCTTGGCTGCATTGGGTCTTCGTTGCTGCGCACGGGCTCTCCCCAGCTGCGGTGAGCGGGGGCTACTCTTCGTTGTGGTGCGTGGGCTTCTCATTGCGGTGGCTTCTCTTGTTGAGGAGCATGGGCTCTAGAGCACAGGCTCAGTAGTTGTGGCACATGGGCTCAGTAGTTGTGGCTCACGGGCTCTACAGTGCAGGCTCAGTAGTTGTGGCGCACGGGCTTAGTTGCTCCACGGCATGTGGGATCTTCCCGGACCAGGGCTCGAACCTGTGTCCCCTGCATTGGCAGGCGGATTCTTAACCACTGCACCACCAGGGAAGCCCTCCATTTATTTATTCATCATTATGTTACTATCATAGATTCCTGTTTTATTCAGTGGGTTATTAATATGTTACCATCAGTATTTATTTTCATGCTCAGATTGTCCCAGATTTGGCCAATAAGAGCCCCCTCAGGGGGACTTCTGGGTCCTCCTGACAGGTCCTGGTCATTCTTTGCACACTTCCTCACTTTTTGGTGCCTCACGATATTCCAGGTTCATCTCGTACTTCCCTGCCCCAGTCCTGGAAGCAGTCATTTCTCCAAGGAGCCCTTGGTGACTTTTAGTTCCGAATGGTATTTAGAGACCAAGATCTGGGCACTAGGAGTGCTCACAGCTCCTGGGGCATCGCTATGTCCAGGTGCAGTCAGTGCATAGAGCTAGGGAGTGTATACATATATTTATTATGCTCACATGCACATGGTTTCAGGTATACTTATTTATATATCTCCCTACTGAAAACCATGAATTCAAACTCTTATCTGCAATTCCAACATCACAGGGATAATTCTAGTTTTCTCCCTTTCCATATTTGTAACTCTTGCCTCTAGCAATGAAAAACCTGGTTTCCTCATCTTCAATAGATTTACTTAACTATTTGATTAATCCCTTTACCCTGCAGGTAAATGCCCTGTCTCACTCAGCACTGACCTCCACACTGGTCTCCCTTTGCCCCATAAGTAAATGCCTTCTGTACTTGGTCTCACTTACTGGCTTTTGGACTGAAGCACAGAAGCTGGGATGTGTCATTCTTGTTTTTGTTTTTTAATTCTTTTTAAAATTGAAATTAGTATTGATGATTGCAGACTCCCAGGTGGTTATGAGAAGTATTTTACAGAGAAATACACTTTGTCCAGTTTCTTCCAGTCGTAACATTTTATGGAACTATAGTATAATATTATCTGTGTTAGTTTGCTAGGGCTGCCATAACAAAGTACCACAGAGTGAGTGGCTTATACGACAGAAGTTTATTTCCTCATAGTTCTCGAGGTTAGAAGTCCAGGATCAGGGCAGGACTGGTTTCTTCTGTGGCCTCTCTCCTCGGCTTGTATACAGCTGTCCTCTCCCTGTGTCCTCACGTGGTCGTCCCTCTGATGTGTCTGTGTCCTCATCTCGTATTAGGACACCATCATATTGGACTCATATGACCTCATTTTACCTTAATCTCCTCTTTCAAGACCCCATCTCCAAATACAGTCACTCTGAGGTATTGGGGGTTTGGGCTTCAACATGTGAATTGGCAGGCATCAGTCCATAATGAATATCAACGACCAAGATGTCGACATTGATACAATCCATGCGCCTTACTCGGGTTTCCCCAGTTTTACTTGTGTACTCGTGTGTGTGTCACGTTCTATGCAATTTTATCCCCTGTGTAGGTTCGTGTCTCCATGACCACAGTCAAGATACTGAACAGCTCCAGCTCCACAAAGATCCTTCACATTGTTCTTTCATGACCCCACCCACCGCCTTCCTGCCCACCTACCCCAGCCCCTAACCCCTGAAAACCACTAGCTGCCCTTCATTTCCAAAATTGTGTCATTTCAAAATGTGATACAAAAGGAATACAGAATACGAACTTTGGGGTTGCCTTTTCTCACATATCATAATTCCCGGCTGTGTGTCCCCGGTTAGCTTCTTCCTGTCGCTGGACACTTTTCCAAGGCATTGATGTCCCACAGCTTGTTTTGTTTTGTTTCTTAATATTTATTTCTTTATTTGGCTGCGCCTGGTCTTAGCTGCGGCACGTGGGGTCTTCGTTGTGGCCTGCGGGATTTAGTTCCCCGACCAGGGATCGAACCCGGGCCCTTGGGAGCACGGAGTCTTAACCGCTGGACCACCAGGGAAGTTGCCCACAGCTTGTTTTAACGCTCACCTTTTAAAGGACGGCTGGGCTGATTCCAGTTTGGGGCTGTCACAGAGGTGCCGTGAACATTCTCGGGCAGGTCTTTGTGTGGCTATAGGTTTTCATTTCATGGGATAAATGCCCGGGAGGGCAGTTGCTGAGCTGTATGGTAGTCACATGTTTAGTTTTATAAGAAATTGCCCAACTCTTATCCAGAGTGGCTGTAACAGTTTCCGTTCCTGCCAGCAATGCGTGCTTGATCGTTTCCCCACATCCTTGCCCACACTTGTGTTGTCACGCTTTTCTTTTAGCCACTCTGATAGGTGTGTACTGAGTCAGAAAGTTTAGAGGGGGCTGCACTTGGGTATCCCCTTCCCCACACTGGTTCTGATCTGGTAAAAAGGACATTTCCCTTGAGGGCAGGAGAACAGAGCGCTCTGTGTACTTCAGAATGGTCACTGTCTTAGTCTGCTCAGGCTCCATACAGAATGCCACAGACAGGTGGCTTAAACCACAGAAGTTTATTGCCTCACGGTTCTCGAGGCCAGAAGTCCAAGATCAAGGCGAGGCTGACTTGGTTCTGGCGAGGCTCTTCCGGGTTTGCAGACGATGCCCTCTCACTGTGTCTTCTCATAAAGTCACAGCCCTATCAGATTAGGACCCCGCCTCTTGAGCACATTTAACCTTAATTACCTGCTGCAAGCCCTGTCTCCAGACACAGCCGAGAGTTTGTGGACACAGTTCCGCCCACAGTAGCCACTTTGTTTCGGGCTCCAGCCATCAGCTCCTGGTGAGCTGTGACCCTCTTTGCCCGTCTCTCCAGTTTTCAGGGCATTGATTTGCCCTGTGACCTCAGTTCTCTGATGGGTCTCAGAAGAGTGGTTGAGTTTTCAGTTACTCAGCTTTTTCTTGTTGGGAGGATGGGAGTGATGACTTCCAAGCTCTTTACAGGCCAGACCAGAAGCCAGAAATGGTGTTTTGTTTTTCACGTGGGATTCTGCGTGTTCACTGTCAGGACGCAGAAGTACAGTGGATTTTCTCCTGCCAACCTTGTGTCCTGACACCTTGCTGAGCTCTTACTCTTTCTGGGAGTGTTTTTATTTATTTTTAATTTTTATTATTATTGTTATTATTATTTTGGCTGCGTTGGGTCTTCGTTGCTATGCGTGGGCCTTCTCTAGTTGTGGCGAGCGGGGGCTCCTCTTCGTTGCATGTGTGGGCTTCTCATTGCGGTGGCTTCTCTTGTTGCAGAACACGGGCTGTAGGCGCACGGGCTTCAGTAGTTGCAGCCCGCGGGCTCCGTAGTTGCGGCACGCGGGCCCTTGAGTACACAGGCTTCAGTAGTTGCGGCACGTGGACTCTAGAGCACGCGGGCTTCAGTAGTTGTGGCTCACAGGCTCTAGAGCGCAGGCTCATTAGTTGTTGTGCACGGGCTTGGTTGCTCCCCGGCATGTGGGATCTTCCCGGACTGGGGATCGAACCCATGTCCCCTGCATCAGCTGGTGGATTCTTTTTTTTTCACAGAATAAAGCACTACTTTTACATGGGTCTCAATCTGAAATCCACAAATGCTAGTAAGTCAGTTTTTAAATGTTTTAATTTGTTTCAAAGTTAAACCCAAGACGCATTGACTTCATAGGAAATCCACTGAGAAATGTTTTTCTAGGCTGAACACCTCTTTCCCTTTAGTCTCCCCTGCACCCTGCGGCGTGATTCTTAACCACTGCACCCAGCAGAGCATGTACATGTTAATTACTTTACTGCTGTCCCACCACTATACCAAGATCACCTAAACTGTGTGTGTAGTATTCCGAATGTTCTTAGTTATACCCTAATTTCACTAACTGCAAAAGATTTTCTGGGATAACCTGTCACGTGAATTCTTTGGCTACTTTTGAAGATGAAGTCCGAAGAACTCTTAAATGATTCTCCTTTGTGGGGGTGGGTGGTATTTTATAGGCATTAGCAGCTAGCACCTGGGGCTGTGCTGATCCCATCTGGCATCACTGGGAGGCAACCAAAGACTCATATGATGCGACAGCCAACTGAGTGACTCAAAACTGAAGGTTAAATTTAAAGAAAAAACTAATGTAGAGAAGAAAAGTTCATCCTAGAGGAACTCGTTCTAAGTAATCAATCATTATGCCTCTGTGTGTGTGTGTGTATAAGGCACAACCATATGGATTCAGTGCAGCCTGGCAGGCGGATTCTTAACCACTGCACCAACAGCGAAGTCCTCTGGGAGTGTTTTTGTCACCTCTGGCTTCTCAGACCTCTGCTGTCCCCTGGAGAGACCCATAGCTCTCGCCCCAGCCTGCTTCTTCCTGCGCCTGGCTGATATGGTGGGAACATCCGGCCCTGGGGCGACAGTGACGCGCCCACCAGCTGTGCGTGGACGCCGCTCTGAGGCATGGAGGGGTGCAGACCCTCGGCCTCCAGAGCGGCTGCTGGGGAAAAGCAGATGAGTGAAACGTGGTTTGTGTGAAGGTGTGTGACACCCGGTTGGAAATAACGCACTTCCGTGTGTCACCTGCTGGCTGCTGTTTCATCCCAGGCAGCACCGTCCAGGGTCCAGCATCCGCTGCCTGCAAAGTGGGAGATTTTATCAGTGTGCTCCCCGCACCGAGAGCCTCGGATTTTGTGTTTAATGACAATGATTTGAAGAGAATCACGTGCCTCAAGTATAACGAGGGGTTTTTTTTCCCTTCAAATTGCTTAAGATAATGTTAGAAATAACCGTGGGAGAAACAAGAAAACCATGCTAGTTCTCCAGAGCAGTGGTTGGATGTTGATGCGCTGTGAGCCCCCCTGGTGCCCAGTCTGCTGCTTCTTGGATGGACCAGAGTTCATCCTCTGCCCCGTGGCCAGAGAGCCCATCACTCTGGGGACGCTGAGCTCCTCATCCACTAGTTTCTAGTAGTAACCCCACCCCGCTAGCTGTGATGACCAAAATGGTCTCCAGACATTGCCAAGCGTCCCTCGGGGAGCAAGAGTGTCCCTGGTTGAGAACCACTGGAATGCTGTTGGTTTAAAAAAATAACTTTTTGTTGAGAGTCTGCCTGCCGATGCAGGGGACACGGGTTCGTGCCTCGGTCCGGGAAGATCCCACATGCCGCGGAGCACCTGGGCCCGTGAGCCATGGCCGCTGAGCCTGCGCGTCCGGAGCCTGTGCTCCGCAACGGGAGAGGCCACAACAGTGAGAGGCCCACGTACCGCAAAAAAATAATAATAATAATAACTTTTTCATCTGTGTTTTATCCCTTTTTGTTCTAGAGCCAGAAATGCAAGGATGAATTGTCCCAGCTCAACCACAGGGTCCTGCAGCTGGGAGAGGAGGCCTCCACCCACCAGGCCCAGAGCAAGAAGAATCACATCACTGTTCAGCTGCTGACACAGAGGCTGGAGGAGGCGGCACGCCGGGAGGAGCTGCAGGTGAGTGGCCGGCGCGGCAGGGAGGGGCAGACAGGCTGGCCTAAAACAGATGAGGAACAGCCCTGACGTGCCTGGAGGTAAAGGGAGGGACTTAACAAGCAAGCCCTGAAAATATGTGGACTTCAGCAGCTTTTACAAAGCCTGGTATCTAGAAAAAGTAGTAGAGAGGAATTAAATCTTGATGATAGGAGAGTAAGTTGGTACAACCTCTCCGGAGGACAGTATGGCAAAATATATGTCAAGAGCATCAAGAACGTCCGTGCGCTCTGGCTTCATGATTCTGCTAGTGGGAACTTTACTGAGCATTGTGTACGGACTTAGCTGGAAGTATGTTCATTGCTGTGGTATTTATAATAGCAAAACAGAATTGGAATCAGCTTTGAATCATCAACAGTATTGAATTAGTCAGTAAATGATGGCGCAGCCATTAAAAACCATGTTTTTGAAAAGTATTTAACACTCAAGATATAATAAGAGGGGGAAAGCACAGCATACAACCAAAGTCCGTGCGTGTGGAGGGAGGGCCAGGAGATACAGCAGAACGTCGGATGTGGTCCTCGGGCTGCTGTAATGTTTGCTTCTCTGAAGTTTCTGCCTTAAACGTGTCACATTTTTGCTAAGATACTGCTTATACTTGTGAAACTGATTTTTAAAAAACAGGATAACCAGATCCAAAAACTTGAACTTGAACTTGAACACGTGACTCAGGAACGTCAGAGCCTGAGACTGGCACAGTCACAGCTGAGAGAGGCCCTCGAAGAGAGTCGGGACCAGGTGGGTGTGTGTGGTGGTCCCAGCCCGGGAGGGGTCAGCCTTGCCTCTGACGGCCTGGCCGGGACTAGTCCAGCCAGGGGCATCCTTGGTCTGCCTCAGGTCACCTGGCTAGTTGGGCATCCGCCAGGCCCAGGACTGAGTCAGGCTCAGTCCAGGGTCGGGTTGAACTCAAGTGAGCCACGTGAAGAGCTGCACCTGTTCCTCACGAGGGGAGGAGGCCATAGCAGTGCCTCCAGGTGTGCCCTCTACAGATGGAGGGGCCAGGGAACGCGGCAGGTGGCCTCTGAGGTCCAGGCCAACAGGGCAGAGCAGCCCCCGAGGTGACCCCGCTCCACGCCCCCAGTGGAGCCCAGGTGTCACATACCTGTGGGTGTTCCACCTGCTCTCCTGCCGCAGCATTTGTCCAGCACGCACCAGGCTCAGAGGAGGCAGGGAGTTCGCGGTCTGGGACAAACATATGTGAGCTAAGTGGGCCCAGGAGGGACGGCGGGTGCCTGACAGCGTGAGGTTCAGGGACACAGGGCTGGTTCTTCTGAGGAGTTCGAACAGGAGAAGGGAGGTGACGGGGTGAGGTGCCCTGAGGGCCACGGGCCCAGTGTGGACTCAGACCTGGGGTGTGCTTGGAGGGCCAGGGTACAGCAGCGGGAAAAGGGCCGTGGCAGAGGGTCTCTAACCCGCATGCCTCTGCCCAGCCTTTGTACCAGGTTCCCCAGCTGGCCCCTGGCCTGACTCCTGGACTTGGCTGTGGTCACCTGGTGTGAACAGTCACTTCTCAGATGGCCCGGGGCTGCAGAGGGGTCGGTCTGGGTGCGGGATCCCCCACTGGGGCCTTATGAGGTGCTGTCAGGCTCCTGTGGGCTCAGCCCCCTGCCGTAAGCAGGCACTATGCCCGAGGTGCCACCACGTACTGGGGGCTCCCTTCTCTACTTTTAGTGCCAAAGGAACCTTGAGAAATTGCCTGGGCTAGATTGAGCCTTCGAGGCTAAGGAGTCAGACCCATCTGCTGGCAGGAGGGCTGGGCTGCCGGAGGTCTCCGTGCCCGCTGGGCTGCTCAACATTCAGCCGCCGTCACGGCAGGAGATGCCGCACTTAAGCGGGCTGCTGCGACGTGAGCTGGCGCCCCTTTTGTGACTTAGACGGGGACCCCCGTGAAACACACCTGGATGAAAGTGTGGAAAAGGGAAGTAAGAGCTTCCAGGGCGCCTAGGGACCCTCTGGGTGTGTGGAGGTGAGGTGCACACAGAGCCACGGGGAGGGAGGGAGTGGTCACCGGTGCGCCATGAGTGGTTCCAAGGTCACAGGTCTAGCAGGGGAGCCAGGCGTCCAAGAGGGCACTTACAGGGGTGCCATGGACTGGGGCACCCGCACCGGCCTCTCCACGGCATGGGGTTCTCAAGGTGCGGCAACCAGGCGCCCCCAGAAGAGCATACAGGTGGCTAGGCTTCTGAGGCCGGTGCCCGGGAGTTCTGAATATCACTTCCCCACATTCTGCCAGTCCAGCTTGGATTCAGGGCAGGAGGGGCTGCCGTCTGAGGGGCTCGCTGCCCCGCCCCGGCATCCAGAACGCGAAGGCCCTGGCTTCCCGGCTGCAGTGGCCCCGCTGCTCTCCTGGGGACGTCCCCCTTCTCACGTGGCAGTTGAGCAGGGCTCTCCGGAGGCAGTCCAGCCTCCACCCGCACCTCATTTCACAAGGAGGGGGCTCGGGGCACTCAGTTGGGCGGTGCTGATATACCACCCAGCCAAGTGGAAAGCGGGCGGCGAGGAACCTGGGCAGGGGGTGTGAAGAGCACTTTCGGGTGGGTAGGGGTGCAGACACGGGCCAGAGTGACTGCAGAGGGACCGTCTGAATCTCGAAAGTCGGGAGGAGGCTACATCTGGTGGAGGGTGTGTGGGAACTATCCACCCCTCTCTTCATCCCAAAGAGCACGGTAGCTGCCCTGCTGGACCCCTGTGTATGGGTGTGTCTCTGGGGGGACCCATCCTGGAGAACCGCCTGGGGTGGCCCCTCAGACACGCAGTGACATGGGACGGTGAGGGAAGTGGGGCTGCGGGCTCACAGCCTCGCCCTTGCCTGGCATGGCCGGCGCCCTCCTCTCCAGCCTGCCCTCGGCAGGACCCCTGGCAGAGCTGTTGCCTCTCCTGTCTGTGGGGTCTCAGAGGGAAGTTCTGTGTGTTCCAGACGAAGCTGCCAGAGTCCAAGTGATAGAAGTGGTGTTGAGATCCGGCCTCCCAGGTGGTCCGTCAGGGGAAGTGGCCAGGCTCTGGACAGCTTGGTACCAACGCCCCAGTGGGTTCTGTGCCCAGGGAGCGAGTGCTGAGGTCCATCCACACCTGCTCCCAGCCCCTCGCTGATCACTGTGTGACCCACCTCTGGGACCCCGGCCGCAGCCAGGTGTCAGGAGCGTGAACTCTTCACTTAGAGGAAGGCTGCCGTACACAGCTGGCGTGGGTCACAGTATTAAAGGAATTACACCCCAGTAATGTACCCGGAAGGTAAACATGACAGAAGGTTACGTAACCCAGCGGGAGGTCACGTGGAGGATTACAGGCAGGCCTTCCTGGCTCTCACTGTGCAGAAGCGCCAGCTGCATGGAATTTGGGCGTCAGAATTCAGCTAAACGGGCTCTTTAGAAATCGTGGGTTTTGCTGCAGACACTTCCCTTGTGGGGTGACCTTAAAGGTAGGGATGCAGTCTTCTGTGCCTGGTAGTGACCCGGTAGCTCTGGGCAGTCACCCCAACACTGGGTGCCTTCTCCCCGGGCAGCTGTACGGGGCCACCACGAGGCTGAGGCTGGCCCAGTCCCAGCACGCCCACGCGGTCCGGCAGCTGCAGGAGCAGATGGAGCAGCTGCTGGAAGGGGAGCGGCAGGCGGCTCGGCAGCTCCAGCTGGAGGAACGGGTAAGTGAGGACAGGGGCCCAAGGGCCGGCTGAGGGTGATGGGGAGGGTAAGGTTGGCTCTCTGGTGACTTAGCCAAAAGCTGCCCAGGTGCCCAGGGGAAGATGGCCCCGCAGATGTCCCACTACGTGAGGACTGGTTTATGGAAGCTATGGGACCCAACTTTCCCTGAGAACTGGGGGGCGTTGAGCAGCCGACCCAGAAGGCACCCCAAAGCCCCCCAGTCTGTCTTCCGGGCTGCACGTGTCTGCAGCCAGCCACACAGCCACACACACGGTCCCCGCTTCCAGGCCTGAAAGATGGTGATAGAGGGGCCGCGAGGGAGGCGACGGGCAGGGTCCCTGCCTGTGTAGCCCTGTGAGAGTACAGGCAGGTGCAAAGGTCCTGAGGTGGGCTGTGCTCGGCATGTTTAAAGGTAGCCAGGGCGTGGGGGGCGGTTGAACAAGAGGTCAGCGCAGTGACAGCACAGACTTGGGGAGCCCGGCTGTGTGCCAGGTGCTGCCCTAGGCATCTAGGCACATAGAAGCAGAGTCACAGCCTCAAAGGGCAGCAGGACAGTGGCTCAGACCACGCACTGCAGGGATCTGGATCCTGGCTGCACCACCCCAGCCGAGTGACCTCAGGCCAGTTAACCTCTCTGTGCTTCCGTTTCTGTCAACTTCTGGTGGCAGCAGTTCCCACCTGAAAGCACCCTCTCAGGCACCAGTGAGTGAGCACCTTAAAGTGTAAGCCTGCGGGGCACATCTTGGTCCTCAGAGTTCGTGAGGTGGGGGTGGGGGGGCCAGAGGGTGAGGCACCTTCACGAGGGAGGAACTGGCGCAAGCCTGCAAAGGTGGGTGAAATTCGACGTTTGTAAAACAAATTCTAACGAAGACTAGCCTTTCAGCATTGTGCAAAAACGTTACGCTGGAGAGACAGTTAAGCTGTGAGAGATTATTGACAGAACAAAGAAATTTAGTCAGAAATCCTTTAGAAAGACTAACGTGTTTGGGGAAACTCACCTGAGTCATTTAGGACTCAAAGGACAAGTCCTAGCACAAAGCAGTCTGCTGATCTGCTTAGACTACAATGAGAAATGCAGCTTTGTGGCTTGTGAGACATTTCTAACCGTCCCCCTACGGATGAAAGGTTATCCACACGCTCAGATTTGCACACGTCAGCTAATTTCCATTCTAAAGTAAATAAACCCCTGATGATTCTTTTTAAAATGTACAGTGTTCGTCTCTAACCTCCTTTTGTGCAGGAAGCACATGAAAAACAGCTGAAGGCCGCAGAAGAGCGGGTGGAGGAGGTGGAAATGATTTTGAAGAACGTGGAAGCGCTCCTCCAAGAGAAGGTGCGTGAGCTGAAAGAGCAGGTGAGTGATGACGCCTCGTTTGGGCATTCAAGTAGCTGATCAGGGAGACATAACCCAAGAGAACCCCATGTCCTGTGGAATCACTGAGAGGTGGAGAGGAGAGAGGCCATTGCTGCCCTAAAAGTTCTACTTGGAGCTACGGGAAATGAAACATGAGAATCTGTAGAAATACTTTTCTTACACAGCAGTCAAGTATGGTTCATCTGCGGCATCCGGAGCTGCAGGTCCCCAGGCAGCGTCACTCTGTGTGGGCCACCGGCTCCTGACCACCCCCGCATCTCTGCAGCCCCTCCCCTGCCGGCACTGCCATCCTCCCACCCTCTCTGTCCCTGGTCCTCACGTTCCTTCCCAGCAGTCAGACTCGGTGACTCCCGCAGTCACTCCTGGCAAAACCTCAACCCAAACCCCAGGTGAATCCTAAGGCTCCTGCATGTGGAGGTGCCAGGGTGGCCGGGGAGCTGTCCCAACTACACCCTCGCCCCCACTGCCCTCTCCAGTGGGCCCTTGCCCTCCTGTCTCTGACCTCCAGCACCTCTCCCCTCAGCTGTGCTCTGTGCTTGTTTCACTGGAAGACCAGAAGTGCCCAAAGAAATGCATGTGCCTGTGTCCCCTCCCCGCCGCCCCAGCCCTTCCATCCTCTGGAGCCTTGTCTCAACACCACCTTCCAGAGCCCTGGTCCTACCAGCTCTCTGCTCCTCTTTACAGGAGTCCTTCAGAGCTGTCTGTGCCCTCACCTGCCCACCCAAGTCCAAAACCTTGGAGTCCTGATGGACCCCTTCCCATCTCATCCTTCAGCTAGGCCTTCAGCATGGGATACAGAGCCCCCATCTCTTGGGTCCTAACAGCTGGTGTCCTTGTTTCCTTTGATGTGCTTTCAGCGGCAACAGTCACCTTCAAATGTGACGGAGGTGTTGGCCCTCCTCCGCTCAGAAACCTCCAGTCTTTCCACATCCCTCAGAGTAAAAGGCAGTTTTTACAGTGGTCTTCAAGGTTCTGCAGGACCTATTCCCCTCCCCTTGGCCCCCTGCCCAGCCAGCATGGCAGCTCTGACTTCCTCACAGGCCTCCTGGCCATTCCTGTCATCCCCACATGTGCCAGCTCTGCGTGGAATGTTCATGCCGGACAGCCTCACTGACTTACCCGGTGCTTTATTCAGCTCTCCGTCCAAATGTCAACATACAGAGAAGCCCTCTCTGTTCACCTCAGTCTTAGCTGTGTGTCGCCTCCTGGGTTTTCTGTTAGCAGGTCCCACCCCCCAACATTGGCCCACCACCAGTCCCACCACCCAACACTGCGAGCTTGGTTCTGGTCTGTCTCCTTCCATTGGAATACATGCCCTGTGAGAGCAGGGCTGTTGCTAGGGCAGCACCTGGCCAACGGAGCTGCTCAGTTAACTACTTGAGTGAATGTATGTAGTGCTGACTCACGAAGCGCAAATCTGGGACCCCTGTGTCTTAGCATCCTGACTAGTGTGGCCTGTGTCCCCATCACTGAAGCCTCTACAGCTGCTGTGTGTGTGGTGACCACAGTGCCTCATTGTGTCCTGGGTGACGGGATGGGCCTGCAGAGCACACTGAGATGAGCCAAACATTTTGGGTACTCTTGACAATTTCCTTCCTTTTTGAGGCCTACAGATTTTGGTCTTTTTGTCTTCATTTTATGGTAAAAATCAATTTGTGCAAAATTGGCTGAAGTTTTCTCTACCACATAGTTCATCAGATTCTCAATTTCCTCTCTCCCGCCAGGATAACAAAAATTGTCATTACATCCAATATTTGCTTCCAATTTGTTAAGAATCCCCAAACTGTGGTTTGAACAACGTGGAAGACTGGGAGGGGCAAGCCAGTAGCGTGGCATTTCTGCATTAGATTCACAGTGCAGTGTGGCTTTCTCCCCTGTCCAGTTTGAAAAGAATACACGATCCGATTTGCTGCTCAAGGAGCTCTATGTGGAAAATGCTCACCTAACGAAAGCGCTTCAGGTCACTGAAGAGAAGCAACGAGGTGCTGAGAAAAAATCCCGATTCTTGGAAGAAAGAGTTAGAGCTCTCAACAAACTACTCAGTAAGATCGCTTCAGCATCTCTCTCTGTGTAGACTGCTTTTCTTCCTGGAGTTCATTCTGAAAGAACATCTTTTAAAAGTAAACCACTGTGATGCCATAACGTCTATGGCTCACTGGCCGCACACCCCTGGACAGATGAGCATTATGACTCTCTGTTCGCCCCACAAGCATTTAATGAAGGTCGACTATGTGCCAGATGCTGGGGAAACAGACATGTTGGAAAAGAAAGACTATATATTTTTTTAGTGGTCCCTACGTAAAATTCCTAAATTTGCTGCTTGCTAGTGGAACAGGTTATGGGGGCTCTCAGTAAGGTAAATGGTAAAATAGTTTTAATGTTTTGCTTCTGACCTTGGCTACAGAGACTAAAATGCAAAGTCAGGGCTCTGCAGTTCTGCCATTTCACTGTTGCTGCTCTGGTTGAGTCACTGGCATTCTCCATAGTGGGTGGATACAGACACTCCAGAAATGCTTCACTTCCTGTGACTGTCAACTGGCGATGAGGGATACAGGAGGGGAAGCCCCTTTGTTGGGGTCAGCTCCACTGCAGGGATGTTTGGATCGTGCTTGTTATTTTAGGGCTGTGGACTCAGGGAGGATGGTTTCTATTGTGAATGCAATCTTTTCCTCATTGAAGTGTCATCACACTGGAAAGTATATTATATGTAAAAAAAAATATATATATATATAGTTTTATATCCAAAATATACATAAATTATGGCCATTTGGTTTATCAGAGTAAACTACTGTAATATGAAGAGTCACTGTATTTGCAATAAAAGTTCTTTTCTATTAAAATTGATTTCTAAGTGTTTTTTTGTTGTTATTTATTTTTGGCTACATTGGGTCTTCATTGCTGCGCTTGGGCTTTCTCTAGTTGTGTCGAGCAGGGGCTACTCTTCACTGTGGTGAGTGGGCTTCTCATTGCGGTGGCTTCTCTTGTTGCGGAGCATGGGCTCTAGGCTCTCGGGCTTCAGTAGTGGTGGCTTGCGGGCTCTAGAGTACAGGCTCAGTAGTTGTGGCGCACAGGCTTAGTTGCTCCACAGCATGTGGGATCTTCCCAGACCAGGGCTCGAACCTGTGTCCTCTGCGTTGGCAGGCGGATTCTTAACCAATGCGCCACCAGGGAAGCCCCTAAGTATTTTTTAAACTATAAAATATTTCAAAGATATAGAAAAACAGTTTCATAAGAAACATTCATATGTATTACATAAACATTCAGATGTATTAAAAACATTGTTACAACATTTTGGATAAAAGCGCAGTCCCTGTTCTACTGCATTCAACCTTCCTGGAGGCAACTGCTGTCCTGAAGCTGCTGCACCTCCCCACTATCTGTCTGTACAGTCATTGTACATATGCCTGAACGAGAAAAACCTTAAACCACTGGAATAGATGGAAAGATCAGATCCTGGATAGGAGGACTCAACACTATAAAGTGGGTTCTTGTATCCACGCACCTGTGGTCAATTAATCTATGACAAAGGAGGCAAGGATACACAATGGGGGAAAGTGGTGCTGAGAAAACTGGACAGCTACATGTAAGAGAATGAAATTAGAACACTCTCTAACACCATACACAAAAATAAACTCAAAACGGATCAAAGACCTAAATGTAAGGCCAGAGAGAAAAAACTCTTAGAGGAAAACATAGGCAGAACACTCTTAGGGAATTCCCTGGTGGTCCAGTGGTTAAGACTTAGCTCTTTCACTGCCATGGGCCCTGGGCTCGATCCCTGGTCGGGCAGCTAAGATCCCACAAGCAGCACCGCACAGCCAAAAAATAAATTAAAAAAACAAAACAATGCTCTTTGACATAAATCGCAGCAATATCTTTTTTGATCCACCTCCTAGAGTAATGAAAATAAAAACAAAAATAAACAAATGGGACCTAATTAAACTTAAAAAACTTTTGCACAGCAAAAGAAACTTTAAAACAAAAAGACAACCCACAGAAAGGGAGAAAATATTTGCAAACAAAGTGACCAACAAGGGATAATCTCCAAAATACACAAACAGCTCATGCAGCTCTATGTCAAAAAAAACACAACCCAATCAAGAAATGGGCAAAAGATCTAAATAGACATTTTTCCAAAGAAGATATACAGATGGCCAAAAAGCAAATGAAAAGATGTTTAACATCACTAATTATCAGAGAAATGCAAATCAAAACTACAGTGAGTTATCACCTCACACCAGTCAGAATGGCCATCATCAAAAAGTCCACAAATGATAAATGCTGGTGAAGGTGTGGAAAAAAAGGAACCTTCCCACACTGTTGGTAGGACTGTAAATTGGTACAAGCCTATGGAGAATAGTACGGACGTTCCTTAAAAAACTGAAAATAGAACTACCATATGATCTAGCAATCACACTCCTGGGCATATATCCGGAGAAAACCATAATTTGAAAAGATACATGCACACCAACGCAGCACTATTTACAACAGCCAGGACATGGAAGCAACCTAAATGTCCATCAACAGAGGAATGGATAAAGAAGACGTGGTACATATATACAACGGTATATTACTCAGCCATAAAGAAGAACAAATAATGCCGTTTGCAGCAACAAGGATGGACCTAGAAATTATCATACAAAGTGAAGTAAGTCAGACAGAGAAACACAAACATTATATGATATCATTCATATGTGGAATCTAATTTTAAAAATGATACAAATTCTGTTTACAAAACAGAAACAGACTCAGATTTTGAAAACAAACATATGGTTACCAAAGGGGAAATGTGGGGGGGTGGAGAGATAAATTAGGAGCTTGGGATTAACATACACACACTACTATACATAAAATAGATAACCAACAAGGACCTACTGTATAGCACAGGGAACTCTATTCAATATTCTGTGATAACCTATATGGGTAAAGAATCTGAAAAAGAATGAATACATGTATATGTATAACTGAATCACTTTGCTGTGCACCTAAAACTAACAACATTGTAAATCAACTCTACTCCACTAAATTAAAAACAAAAAATGTAGGTTCTTCTAAATTAGAATTCAAGACCAGAATGACATCTGGAATATCCCAAATATTTGGAAACTGAAATTACCCACAAAGCGATGAGGAAATTAGAACATATTTTGAATTAACTGAAAATGAAAACATTAAAATTTGTGGAGGTGGAGTAAAAGTGGTACTTAGGGGAATATTCATAGCACTAAGTAACTGCATCATAAAAAAAAGGTCTGAAATCAGTGACCTCAGCTACCACCTTAGAAAAAGAGACAATTAAAACCAAAGTAAGCAGAAGAAAGGAAATAATAAACATCACTAGGAATAAGGAATAGAAGAACAGGGGTTGGCAAAGTTCATGCTGTATGTGAAAGCTAGCTCCATGGCCTGCTTTTGTGTTACAACTGAGCACTGAGCAGCTGTAACAGAGACTATGTGGACTACAGTCTAAAATAAAGTTTGATGACCCTAATAAACTAAAAGACAAAAACTCTATGATCATCTCAACAGATGCAGAAAAGGATATGACAAAATCCAACATCCATTCCTGATAAAAACTCTCAGTGAACCAGGAATAGAAGGGAACTTCCTTAACCAGATAATGGGCATCTACAAAAAACTCAGAGTTATGTTATACTTAATGATAAAAGACTGAGTGCTTTCCACCTAATATCAGGAACAAGATAGGGACTTCTGTTCAAACCACTTTTATCCGGTACTCTCCTAAAGGTTCTAACTAGTCCAGTTAGGCAAGAAAAAGAAATAAAAGGCATCTAGATTAGAAAGGAAGGAATAAAACTTTTGATTCACAGAAAACATGACCATGGCGTAGAAGACTTGATATAATTTACAAAAAAGCTATTAGAACTAAAAGGTGAGTTTAGCAAGGATGCAGGACACAAGTTCAATATCAATTGTATTTCTATTTATAAACAATTAGAATTTGAAATTTAACAATACCATTTACAACAGCATCAAAACTATGAAATGCTGGCAAGAGATATGATAGACCTGTATACTGAAAACTACAAAATATTGCTGAGAGAAAAGGAAGAAGACAAAAATAACTGGGCTGTTTATGGGCTGAAAGGTTCAATATTGTTAAGATGTCAATTCTTCCCAAATTGATACACAGATTCAATGCAGTTCCAAACAAAATGCTACCAGGTCTGTTTTTGGCAGAAACTGACAAGCTGACCCTAAATTTCATATGAAAAGCAAAGGACTTAGCACAGCCAAGACAAATAAGAAAAAGTACAAATTTGGAGCAAACTAGATAATGCTATCTATTTCTAGAACTATTCTAATCACCGACCTCAGCTTCCACCCTAAATAACTAGAAAAAGAAGAAATTAACCCCAAAGTAAACAGACAGAAGGAAATCATGAAGATCACTACAGAGGTCAAGGAATAGAACAGGGGTGGGCAAACTCCATGCTGTGGGTGAAGCCCAGCCCCAGGGCCTGCTTTGTGAATAGACTGCTTGGCACAGCAAACCATTCACTTGCGTACTGTGAGGACAAAGGTACTACAGCAGTTGAATATCCATATACCATCCCCACACCCCTGCCGTGACCTTGGAATCCACACCTTACACCATATACAAAAATTAACTCAAAATGGATCATAAACTTAAGTGTAAAACCTAAAAGTTTCCTTCTAGATGAAGGAAAAAATTTTTGTAACCTTGGGCTGGAAAAAAATTTCTTAGATATGACTCCAAAAGCATAAAAAAACACGAATAAATTTGATTTTATCAAAACCAAAAACGTCTACTTTTCAAAAGATTCTGTTAAGGGACTTCCCTGGTGGTCCAGTGGGTAAGACTCTGTGCTCCCAATGCAGGGGGCCTGGGTTTGATCCCTGGTCAGGGAATTAGATCCCGCGTGCATGCCGCAACGAAAAAGTCCGCATGCTGCAACCAAAGATCCAGCATGCTTCAATTAAGACCTGGCGCAGCCAAACTAAATAAATAATTTAAAAAGAAAAAAAAAAAGGCGGGGCTTCCCTGGTGGCGCAGTGGTTGAGAGTCCACCTGCCGATGAAGGGGACACAGGTTCGTGCCCCGGTCCGGGAGGATCCCACATGCTGCGGAGTGGCTGGGCCTGTGAGCCATGGCTGCTGAGCTTGCGCGCCCGGAGCCTGTGCTCCGCAGCGGGAGAGGCCACAACAGTGAGAGGCCCACGTACCGCAAAAAAAAAAAGAAGGAATAGACAGACAAGCCACAAACTGGGAGAAAAATCTTTGCAAAGCATATATCTCATAAAGGACTTATATCCAGAATATATAAAGAACTCCCCAAACTCAATAAGAAAACAACCTAGTTTTTTAACAAATGGACAAAGATTTAGACAAACCAACGAAAGATATACACATTCCAAATAATCACATGTAAAGATACTCAACATCATTAGTCATTAGGGAAATGCAAATTAAAATCTTAACAAGATAGCACTACACGCCTGTCAGAATGGGTAAAATTTAAAAGGCTAATCGTAGCAAGTGTTGGAGAGGATGTAGAAGAACTGGAATTCATACACTGCTGGTGTGAATGCAAAATGCACAACAACCCTGGAGGAGTTTGGAAGTTTTCTTAAAAAGTTAAAATTATACCTACAGTATGACCCAGCCATTTTACTCCTAGTTATTTGCCTCAGAGGAAAGGAAATACTTGTCCATAAAAGACTTGTACACAAATGTTCCTGGCACCTTTTTTGTAACAGCCCCAAACTGGGAATAACACACTATTAGCAAAGGGGGTAGGGGGGAGTGACTCTGGGAGTGACTCTCATTAATTCCTACATATTGTGGCAAAAGCCATCAAAATTATAACTGTCCTACAGACAAAGCTGTATATGTATAGAATGATATATGTACAAAGTTACTCACATAGGTTTGTCTATAATAGCAAAAGGATGGAAACTGTTCAAGTGTCCATCAATAAGGCAATAGATTTTTTTCTCAAAGGTATTTAACAACCTCTATTAGTTTGCAGGGGTTGCCAAAACAAAATACTACAGACTGGGTGTCTTAAACAAAAGAAATTTCTTTTCTTACAGTTCTGGAGGAAATCCAAGGTTATTAGCAAGTTTGTTTTTCCTGAGGCCTCTGTCCTTGACTTGCAGATGGCTGCTTTCTTTGCTATTACATTTTGTACTATACGAAAACATTGTTTTTTCTAAAGTTACAAAATAGAATAAATTCAACTCATCCAAAAATACTATCAATTGTGAAAAGCAATAGATCATCTGAAATCTACATCTTCCTCCTCTAAATCCTAAAAGATTAATGCATTATCATTACAGATACTTCTTTTAGTTATATAAGACAAAAAAGGGAAGACAGATACATATTAGGAATGACCATATGTAGAGAAAAGAAAACAATTCCTCAAAACATTTCGAAATATAGAATATTTAGAAAAACATGATTAACTGAAATTTACTTAAGAAAAAGTAGAAAACTTGACCATAAACTAAAGAAAATAAAAAATTCATCAAAGATCAACATCTCTCTCCAAAGAAGACTCATATTGAGATGGTTCTATAGGTATTAATGCTATTTTAAAAGGTACATTTCTATTAGAAATAGATAAAGTAACAAGCACCACTAAAAAGAGACACCAGAACACTGACACCCCATCTGACTGTGGGCCTCTCATTCTGCCTTCATGTGGTTCACGTGGCCTCTTCACTGAATCTGGGCGCCTATGACTGTATTAATTGACTGGATTTGGCAGAAATGGTACTAGTTCAGTACTAGGACTAGCCCTTCAGAAAACTAGCAGCGGGACTTCCCTCGTGGCACAGTGGTTAAGAATCTGCCTGCCAAAGCAGAGGACACAGGTTTGAGCCCTGGTCCGGGAAGATCCCACATGCCGTGGAGCAAATAAGCCTGTGTGCCACAACTACTGAGCCTGCGCTCTAGAGCCCGCGAGCCACAACTACTGAGCCCACGTGCCACAACTACTGAAGCCCGCATGCCTAGAGCCCGTGCTCCACAACGAGAAGCCACCGCAATGAAAAGCCAACACACCGCAACAAAGAGCAGCCTCTGCTCGCCGCAACTAGAGAAAGCCCGCACGCAGCAACGAAGATCCAACACAGCCAAAAAAATAAATTTTTTTTTAAAAACAATGTAAAAAATTTTTTTAAAAAAAGAAAGAAAGAAAACTAGCAGCACCCACATCCACCCTCTTAACACTGCAGGTGTCCTAAGCTGCCAGGTGAGAAGCCCAGCCAGCTTGCTGGAGAGAACCACGGGAGAGGCCCACATGGAGACCAGAGGCCAAGCCATCCTGGCCAAGCCACCACCTGAATGCAACTGCATCAGGAACCCCAAGCAAGATCTCCAGAACCTCCCAGCTGAGCCCACTCAACCCACAGAACTGGGAGAACTAATAAAATGGTGTCATTTAAAGCCACTGTGTTCAGATGGCTGTTTCATAGGAACAGATTATTGAAAACACTGACGAAGTATAGACACATATGTGAAGACACACACGTTTCCCTCTTCCCAAACACTATAAACCAGCATCACTCACAGTTGCAAAATTCCACAATAAAATAACACCAAATCAAATCCTGCAGTTCACTGAATGGTTAACACATCACAGCCAAGAAGAATGTTAAAAATGGAATGCAAGATAGTTCAACAATAAAATTCTATATATATAATTCATAAACTTTAAGGAGTTAAGTGAGAAACCATATATGATCATCACTTAAGTTCTCCAAGTGTACTTGGAAAAATCATGTTTGTTAACTACCACTGTTTTGTTTTATTATGGTATTACATTTATTTTGAGGTTTCAAGTTGCACTGGCCACAAGTTTTGGTAGTTTTCCTGGAGAAGTATGGGATAGAGAGATTAAGAAGACTGTGGCATTCCACTCAAGTCAGGAAAAAGATAAGCTGTTAGCTATTACCAGCAGTAGTCAACATTTTCCTGACAGTTCTAGACAACAAAATCAATGTGAAAAAGAAATGAGTTTATACAGGAATGTGGCCAAATCATCATAATTTACAGCTTTTTTATATGTATCAGCCAAAACCAATTAGAAAAATATAATAGAAAAGAAGATTCCATTCATATTAGAAACAAAAACTAGAAAGTAATTGGGCAAACACTAAAAAGAAATGGGATTGCACTTATATCCGTAACCAGTTAACGGTGGACACACTGGATGGTGGTATTCATTTTTTACACTGTATTTTTTTTTACCTTTTTAACTGTGCATATATTACCTCTATAATAAGAAAAAAACATATATTTTAAAATTCTAGCCACAATTCTAGAGCCAGTCAACATAAATCAATAAAACCTACAAAATTTTAACTTTTCAACAAGCATACATTCACTTCAAATAAGGAATATACTTATTATTTTATTCTGGGAATTAAACAGAAAAGTACAACATATATCAATAATTTATGTACAGGAATGATGCTGGGCTGGCAACAGGGCAATGGTCTTCACTGCTGTCTGTCCTCACGGCTGATTCACACGGACTCTAGGACACCTGCACATGGTTCCACACGCTTGGAAGAGCAAAATGCAAGGGAAGGAAGTGACCACTGATGGACAGTTAAAACATCATCCATCCCATTCACTAGGGAAATATTCCATATTGTTTATTGCCAGAGATTCAGATGAAAATCTGATGTGGCTACAAACCGATGGGAGGAATTATTTCTAAAAATGAGGGAATTCCCTGGCAGTACAGTGGTTAGGACTCTGTGCTTTCACTGCTGAGGGCATGGGTTCAGTCCCTGGTCGGGAAAGTAAGATCCCGTAAGCCGAGTGGCGCGGCCATAAAAATACATAAACAAAAACAAACAGTCTGTCAAGGGCTGCCTACTGACCTAAGTACGTGTGTTGTGAAAATATGCAGATCCACACCCTAGGTAGAGCCTCTCTATAGCTTGATTTCTTGAGTATAATTTTGGCCAGAAACATTTGCCTGTTTAAGAAATAAACTGCACAGAGAGTGTCAGGTACTGTGTTTATCTGGATTTTAAATTTAAATGCTTGAGATTACAGCCCAGCATCATTCCTGTACGTAAATTATTGATATATGTTGTACTTTTCTGTTTAATTCCCAGAATAAAATAATAAGTATACTCCTTATTTGAAGTGAATGTATACTAGTTGAAAAGTTAAAATTTTGTAGGTTTTATTGATTTATGTTGAATGGCTCTAGTCACTGGTCATGGAGGGGCTGGTGCGGAAAGGCCACTGACCACCAGGCAAGACCACTCTGTGCCTCTCCGATGTCTACCATTTTCAGTTTATCAGGCAACAGAAACTGCGCTCCACTTAGCTGACCAGCTTTTCATGTGACTTTCTGGTCACTGTGACTGTTGGGGGGAAACTGCACAAAGTTCCTTTCCTAGCCCCAATTTCAATTTCCCTTTCCAAAGGGGAGATCCTGGTGCTCACCCCACAAGCTCGCAGACACGCATGAGCCAGATCAGCCACCACTGCTGGAAATGGGCAAAATCCATTGTATCCTTCCTTTCTTCCTTAACAGCCAGGTGATAAGTTAACATGTTATTGAACATTAAATACGCTGAAAATTTTATAGGCCATCAGCTCTACCTGCCCATGTGATTTGGAAACAGGAATTGCAGAAATTCAGCTCCCTGGCTTGCACAATGCACACTTCCAGCAACACAAGATGCACAAGGACCTCCTATCTCCCTATACAGCCAGGTGAAACTTCCTCATTGTTTAAGAGATTAAAATGTAATATTGATAACTTACTTTCATTAAACAAAAACACACTATAGTATTTTGGGAACTGTATATAGTATTTTGGGAATTGTAGGAATGTTGTGATTACAGATACAACGTACCACACAAAGGGGAGAATCCTGTACAATAGAAAAATAAACCACTTCCACCTTGTGAGCACAGAATGAGAAGATGGCGGTGTATGAACTAGGAAGCACTCTCTTTAGGCACAGAATCTGCTAGAGTCTTGATCCTGGACTTCCCTCTAGAACTGTGGACAGCAGATTGGATATGTGGAGTCTCTGTATGGCAAGAATTCAAACTCTCTATTGAGAACTGATGCTTCAAAAGGCAAGCATACAACATAGATTCAAAAATATGTTTACCATGAAAGGTAAATTATATTTACTTGAATTATATTTGGAAATTAAATAAAAGAGAAACTAAGGTTCAAATGAAAGAAAAGAAAAAGAAAAACAAACCATACTCCTTGGCCAAGCATTCCTGGTTAAAGTAAGTCTAAATTTTAAAACCAAAAAGTGGTGGGCCTGGGGGAGGTGGAGAGGGAGACGGAGAAGTGTCCTTGGCTGAGTCCAGCCTCGAACGGGGGAAGCCTTGGCAGCCATCTGGCGCGAGGTCACGACAGCACGTGCTCCAGGATGCCCTGTCTAATCAGCTGCTCACACTTCCACCGAGGCAGAAGGTGCTGAGGGAAGAGGGGGAGGGGAAACAGCAATGAAAAGAATGTTCAATGACATGATGCATCACTAAAACGCAGCAACGCATTATATATGTATTTCAAACTCCACCAGCTAAGTAGTTAAAAGCTAAACTTAAGGATTTCTGCTATTTTAATCAACTGAAATGGATGTCACCTAGAGCTGTACTGAAATCTGAATTTTATAAACAAATTCATGTTTTGCTTAAGTTAAATTTAACTACAGAGTTTTGAATTCTAGTAGGTATTTTCCTTAATGTTTGCATTTTAAAATTTATGCACAGGGGCTTCCCTGGTGGCGCAGTGGTTGGGAGTCCGCCTGCCGATGCGGGGGGCGCGGGTTCGTGCCCCGGTCCGGGGGGATGCCACGTGCCGCGGAGCGGCTGGGCCCATGAGCCATGGCCGCTGAGCCTGCACATCCGGAGCCTGTGCTCCGCAACGGGAGAGGCCACAACAGTGAGAGGCCCGCGTAACGCAAAAGAAAAAAGAAAAAAAAATTATGCACAGAAAACCCAGGTAGGTGAGATTTGGGGCACTGGATCACCAGTGGTACAGCAACAGCTCATTAGGAAGGCAAATGGAAGGAGTGTCTTCTCCATTAAACATTTTCTAGGATCTGAGTCTGAACAGTCATTCTTCTACTAACAGTGCAACTCTTCTCCCATATTTTCCAAGGATTAAAAGTCATTGTAACCTATGACATGGGTGCTGGTCACACGCTGTATGTGAGGATGCCAGTGCCTGGCTAAGGCTCATCCTCAACGTCTCCTGAGAGGACACCGCTCTCGTTCTGAGGTGGAAAGGAGTCTCCTTGTCTGATTCCCTCTCAAAACACCAGGGCTTAAAACAAAAGTGAACATTTAGTAAACTCTGGAGCGGGGAGGTGCTGGAAGTGAGGCAGGAAGACTTTCCAAGCTCATAAGTGACCAAAGAAATCTCAAAGACGAGACAGAGATACTTGGGTAAGAACAAGAAACAGTACATTAGAAAGTGCAGTGTAGGTAACCCTAGAAAGTAACTGAAGGAGAGAGTATGCAAAGTATTCAAGGAAGCGGAAAGGCCTCAGGTGAGACCCATGACCAAAGAAACTCCTCCAAACCAGTCATGAAGACCCATGGGCCAAGGACTGTCGTCTAATTTAACCGAATTTTTAAAATGCCTTAAGAATATAAAATGTAAAAAAAAAAAGAGAGAGAAAAAACTATAGAGTTGCTCATTTAACAATTATTCCAATATCTACTAAAAAGAGGGAGTTCTGATTTCTGGACAACCAGCATGCTTGCCATAGACTCAATAATAAAGGAATGTACAGTAGGAAAATGTTTCCCTATTAATATTTTATATTATGTGGGTGATCTACACTATACATTTTATAGAAAACTGGTTTCAGATGTGCTCAGACATTTTAGAAGCCCCTTAATATCAATTAGAGTAGATTATGCTTTTAAGTTTCCCCATTTTTATAGGGTGATACTGAGAGACAAAGTCTCATTAAGAGGAAGGCTTCTGAATGCACCACACAGTAAACAGCAATCGTCTAACAGCAGCAGACGGAGCAGGCGCTGGGTTTCGGCCGCCCTGGCCCCACCCAGGCCCTCCCTGCTGAGGAGTCTTAGTACACCTGGTGGGAAGACTGGCCACAAAGCTCAAGAAAGAAATTCAACCATGGGACACTGTTTGGGGTGAAGTGCATTTTCTCACATCTTGCTTTATGAGGCTAGCTTTGTTCTTGTGAACCCAGAGCTTCACCATCTATTTTCTATTCATTAGTATCCTTGGAAGGGAAACTTTTGCCTTAACAACCAAAGATTTTAGGGTACCCTGAAAATCTGTCTTTAATAATTTCAACTTTTGTTTCAGGAAACTATTTAAAACTCCAAGGGTACTAGTAAAATAAGAGACCAACTCACCCTCCCTTAGGGAAATGAGCTAAGAACCACATAACCAGAACCATTCTTTGGCTCAACAGAACAAACAGAAGTCAACAAAAGTGACTAGGGTCATTAAATACCGACCGTCTCATAACAAGATGGCAGGCAACAAAGGAAAGAGTGGTTTTTACTAGTTCACCTTTCCTCCTATGCTAATATGACTACAGAAAATACAGATAGGATAAAATAAATTTAGCTACTGTGAATTCATCTAATGTGAACTTGAAGATTTCTAAGGAAACAATAAATTGAGATTCTTTGTAAGGAAAAATTTAGTGAGTTACAATTTCAGTCTTTCCCTATTAAATTCTATTATGTTTATATATTAAATACTTAGAAATTTTTTGATACATATCACTATTTGTTAGCTAAAGAACTAAGATTTACAAGGTGAAGAAGTATAGGCTGAAAACTAGTGCTTAGCACCTTTTTAATAAATAATTTGAAGAAAGGAGCTAAATGCAACAACATAATAGCCCCTTAACTAGAGTAAGACCCACTGTGGCAACTTCCCAGGTAAATGCTTAGTATTAAATTCAAGCAATACCCTAGTAAATTATAGCTAATGCTTGAGCATGGGTTTGAACTGCATGACTCCACTCAAATATGCGTATATGTATATATATATATATATACACACACACACACACATATATAAAACCTGTATTTTCATTTTACAGATCTTTAAATTGACTAAGTATGGGGAAAAGTTCGTGTTCAATTAGAGATCACAACAGGTGGGATCAAAAGAACTAGGGCTTGGGTCCTAATTCTATTCAAACTGTTTTAGCTTCCAGCCTTTGGGTGAGTCATTTATCAATCCCTTTGTTTTTGAGGCAGAGAGAAGTACTCAGATTTCCGACTGTGTGGGGAGAGGGAGTCTGTAGGCACCCCTAATCCCTGTGCATTGTTCAAGGGTCAACTGTAATTAACCCTTTCTTACTATATGCAACGTTTGCTTCACGCCTTTACATTTAGAAAAAGGACAAAAGAGTATTTTATAATAAACATAATTCCTACGATACAAATGATCATCACAAGGTGATACTTACCTTGCTACTGATTCCAACATTTTCATCATTCAACACTCTTACAAAATTTAAAGTATCTTAAGACAATAAATACCTGGCTATTTTTTTTTAATAGGACTGAAGTACCATCATCAACTTCAAATTCTCCATAGTCTTTTAGACACCGCACCTGAAAAGAAAAACTGATGTTTTATCCAAATTACTTTTTAATATGTAGAAACCATAAAGCAGATGGGGATTTATATATACCCATATGAAAAGTATTAGGCTTTCTCTTTATTTCTTCTCTGTGTACTTAGGCCTAGTACTCCTTCCTGTGGTACTCTAGTGGTTCCAATGGTCCTGTTTTGACGGGGAGGAAGAAAAATGGCAAATCTCCGAAAATATGTGTACATCAGCACTGACAGCAAGGAAACCTAAGGAGCTGCCAAAAAGAGACAATGTCACTGGATTGTTTTCCCTCTGCAAATTGTGAAAAATCAAGCAGTTGAAAACACATCTACAGGGACTTCCCTGGTGGTCTAGTGATAAAGAATCCGCCTTACAATGCATGGGACGCAGGTTCAATCCCTGGTCAGGGAACTAAGATCCCACATGCCACACAGCAACTACGCCCATGTAACTAAGCCCGCGCACCACAACTACTGAGCTTGCGCACCTCAACTAGAGCCCGCGAGCTGCAAACTACAGAGCCCACAGGCCCTGGATCCCTGCGCCACAACTACAGAGTCCACATACGCTAGAGCCTATGCACCACAACCAGAGAAGAGAAAACCCGCACGCCACAACGAAAGATCCCTCATGCCTCAACGAAGATCCCACATGCCACAACTAAGACCTGACACAGACCAAAATAAAATTAAAAAGAAAACAAAAAAAAACCCATATCTACAAAGAAAAGAGAACATTTTAGATCTACCCCAACCTGCCTCTTACAGATTCCTCCCATAAAGTATCAATATCTGAGAACAGGACATAAGTCTATAAGATTTGTTTTACAGATTCTGCCAATCTCCTTTGACTGATTGATTCAGACTCTTTCCCAGTATTACTTAGAGGCACACTAGGAAAGAAAAGATACAGACTCATGCTACATGAATCAGGAGAGGCTCTTAGTTGGAAGGTGGGAGGGGTAAGGAGCCTGATAACCACTTCTGCAATTGCAAAGAAGGAACATTCAAAGGTAGCCCCAGAAATCTCAGACCTGGCTCAGCTTCAAGTGCTGCCACAGGAAGGCGGGAGGGCATTTTCATCTCCTATGAGAGTTCAGACCTGTTTATTCTCCAGAGTACTAGCACTGGTGTTAGCAAAGCCAACTCCAATGGCAAGTCTCTGATTCCTACTTTTCCTGGATAATTTCATGTCCTGTGATTCCTCTGCAATCCTACCATGACTCCCCAAGGTATTTTAAGTTGGTTTGAGAAATACAAGAAAAATCCCCACCACCACCAGCATTTTGCTTCTTTAAATAGACTTTTATTGTGGAAAATCTCAAACACATTGAAAAGTAAAAAGGCTAATAAACTCAATGTCCCACCAACTGGCTTCAACTACTATCAACATGTGGCCAATCTTGTTCCCTCGCCCACTTCTGGGTTATTTCAAAGCAAATCCTAGACATCATTTCATTTAATCTATAATTATTTTAGTGCTTATTTCTATAAAATAAGATTGTTTTAAAAAATCCCAATACCATTATCACATCTTATTAATAAATTTTTAATATTATGAAATACCCAGTTAGAATCCAAATTTCCCCATTTTGTCGCATGAATTTTTTTTTTTAAGTTGCCATGCTCAAATGAGAGTCAAACGAGAGCTACACATTACACATTTCTGATATGTCTCCAAGTCTCCTTTAATCTACAGGGTTCTCCCCCTTCCCCTTTCCCTTGGCAACTTACTTGTTAAAGAAACTGGGCAGTTTGGTAGTTTCCCAAAAATAGATTCTGTTGTGGACTCCTGTGGGGTCATTTAACATGTTCCCCCATCCCTGAATTTCCTATAAACTGGAAGTTAGGTGTAGGGGCTGGATCAGATCAGGTTTAGTTTTCTGGCAAATGGTGTTATGATGTCGTGAAGCACAAAATGTCTGGTGTCCCTTTTTGTCTTTTGGGTTTTTTTTTTTTTTTTTTTTTTTTTGGCTGTGTTGGGTCTTCATTGCTGCGCGCGGGCTTTCTCTAGTTGCAGCGAGCGGGGGCTACTCTTAGTTGCAGTGCATGGGCTTCTCATTGCGGTGGCTTCTCCTGTTGCAGAGCACAGGCTCTAGGAGTGCGGGCTTCAGTAGTTGAAGCACATGGGCTCAGTAGTTGTGGCACACAGGCCCTGGAGCGCGCAGGCTTCAGTAGTTGCAGCATGTGGTCTCAGTAGTTGTGGCGTGTGGGCTCTAGAGTGCAGGCTCAATAGCTGTGGTGCACAGGCTTAGCTGCACAGACTTAGTTGCTCCACGGCATGTGGGATCTTCCTGCATCAGGGATCAAACCTGTGTCGCCTGCACTGACAGGCGGATTCTTAACCATTGCACCACCAGGGAAATCCTGGTGTCCCTTTTTGGATGTTAAGATTGATCAATGGGCCTAGGTGCTATCCATACCCATCCACTACTAAGGTCTCTCTTAAGCTTTTCACCTAATGCTTTAGCAGCTACTTGCCTCCATGCATTAGGGCTACAAAACGGTATTAATGTTTTTTTATTCCTTCTGCATTTATTAGCTGGAATTCTTCTATACAAGAGATTTCCCTCGTAAACAATTTGGCTACCCTGAGATAGAATTTGTGCAGTAACGGAAGATGGATGCTTGACTCCATTCTTTCATTTACCATTTTCCAAAATGAGTTGCATCCTTCATATTCTCCAAGGAGACCCAAAGAGGTTTCAGTTTTAAAACTGTTGTTGTTAGGTGTCATTATCATTCATGCTTCTAACGCAATTGATGTGATGCAATTCACTGCAGTTTATCATTTTGATGCTCAAACTGTCCTTTCTTTGGCTAATGAGAGCTCCTTCGAATCAGCTCCCAAGTCTTTTCAGCACTCCCCTTGTAGTCCTTGATACTTTCTTTCTTTCCATGCTCAGCTTGTACATCTTTAATCTATTTGAGCCGTGGAATCGGCCACTTTCCCCCCAGGAGTCCTGGTTTCCTTTCACAGGAAATGGCATATAGACTCAAGAATGTGGATGCTCATGGCTACTGGGTTGGTCCTTGTTTCTAGGCCTTTTCAGTGGACAGAGCTAAGAAATACTTCTTTAGAAGAGATGATTCAACATGAGTCCATGCTATTACTTTTTTGCTCTATTCTTCAATATATAAACTGTTTATTAAAGAATATTATATTATTCTTAGGAATATTATTACTAATAACATTATTACGAATAATATGATTACTAAAAACAGGTTAAGATTTCTTTGTAATTCTTTTCATTCTTCGTATGTACGTACTAGGGAAATACAATCAATCTATGTGTTTTAAAGTAATTTAAATAACCACTGTTTGACTAATCTACCAACATGAAAACACAGGTTCATTTGTTTCATTTTGTTTTCAAAATGTGTAAGTTGGTTTTCCACTTGATTTCATTTTGTTTTAACAATTTGTAAAATATTTACATGGTTCCAAAGTTAAAATTTTAAAACAGGTACAGTCAGAAAATTTTAGCTGTTCCATCCTATTCCTGCCACCACCTACAGGTAAAATTTTTGGTTTGAGTTTGTTTCCTTTCTTTTTTGTGCTTTGCTTTATTGTGCTTCTCAGATATCGCCCTTTTTACAAATTGAAGGTCTGTGGCAACCCTGCATTGTCAGATGATGGTTAGCATTATAATGCTAATGCATATTCAACAGACTGCAGTATAGTGCAAACATAACTTTTATATGTACTGGGAAACCAAAACATTTCATGACTCACTTTATTGAATATGCACTTTATTGTGGGTCTTAAACCAAACCCATGATATCTCCAAGGTATGCCTGTATAAACTAATATATATTCATATACTCCTTTTCTTTTCTTTTTTTTTTGCGGTACGCGGGCCTCTCACTGTTGTGGCCTCTCCCATTGCGGAGCACAGGCTCCAGACGTGCAGGCTCAGTGGCCATGGCTCACGGGCCTAGCCACTCTGTGGCATGTGGGATCTTCCCGGACCGGGCACAAACCCGCGTCCCCTGCATCGGCAGGCGGACTCTCAACCACTGTGCCACCAGGGAAGCCCTCTTTTCTTTTTTTTTACATCTTTATTGGAGTATAATTGCTTTACAATGGTGTGTTTGTTTCTGCTTTATAACAAAGTGAGTCAGCTATACATATACATATATCCCCATATCTCCTCCCTCCTGCGTCTCCCTCCCACCCTCCCTATCCCACCCCTCCAGGTGGTCACAAAGAACCGAGCAGATCTCCCTGTGCTATGTGTCTGCTTCCCACTAGCTATCGATTTTACATTTGGTAGTGTATATATGTCCATGCCACTCTCTCACGTCGTCCCAGCTTACCCTTCCCCCTCCCTGTGTCAAGTCCATCCTCTACGTCTGCATCTTTATTCCTGTCCTGCCCCTAAGTTCTTCAGAACCTTTTTTTTAGATTCCATATATATGTGATAGCATACGGTATTTGATTTTCTCTTTCTGACTTACTTCACTCTGTATGACAGACTCTAGGTCCATCCACCTCTACGAGTAACTCAATTTCATTTCTTTTTATGGCTGAGTAATATTCCATTGTATATATGTGCCACATCACCCCTTAAACAAAAGTCATCACAGTCTATGCATTAAAGAAAAATCCATTTTAAAAAGGTATACTTACTTCTATGTATAGGTTTTTTGGAGGTTTCATATCCTGTGTGATGTCCAAACCTTCATGTCCTCCCAACGACCTCATGTAGGTAGCAAGGGACTTTTTGTAATGATTGAACCATTCCATCTACAAACATAAAGATGGCCATTTGACAAAGCTGTAAGAAAACAAACTTGCAGAAATTATATACTAATCCTTTCAAAAACAGCACACATCCCCACATGGATCATTACTACGACCATTCATTCAAACTACAAATATTAGTGACTGCCTGTTAGCACTGGTCTAGGTACTTAGGATCATTTAACAAAGTGAACAAACATCTCTGTTCTCACAGAACTTGCATCCCAGCATACTTAATCACAGACCTAAGGAACTTTCCACCAGAAACCAAACCATGAAAAATACACCATTTCAGAATTATGATCTCTTCAAACTCTGTATTGACAGGTTTTCTGAAACCTATAAAATGCTGTTGAGAAAAACACCCAAATGTCCATCAACTGATGAATGGATAAGATGTGTACATCCCTACAATGGGATTATTCAGTCGTAAATCAGAGTGGAGCTCTTATATGTGTTACCACATGGATGAACCTTAAAAACATGCCGAGTGAAAAACACAAAAGGCCACATATTGTACAATTCCACTCATATGAAAAATCCATACTAGGCCAATCCATGAAGAAAGTAGAGTAGTGGTCTCTAGGGCCTGGGAAGAGGGGACAGAATACGTTCTGGATAAGATGGTGGTGATGGATGTACAACTCTGTGAATATCCTAAATACACTGAATTGTATACTTTAAAAGGACAAACTTTAGGGGATGTAAATTATATCTCAGTAAATCTGTTTTTTTTTTTTAATTGTTGAGAGAAGTTAAAGAAAACCAAAATATGTGGAAGGATATACCACTTTCAAGGATTGGGTGATTCAGTATTGTAATAACGTCAACTGATCTATAGATCCAATTCAATCTCAATCAAAACCCCAATTTTTTAAAAAATGGAACTTGATAAATTGAGTCTAAAATTTGCGAGGAAATGCAGAAGGCCAAAAGCAGTGAAGACATTGAAAAAGAAGAACAAGATGGGAACACTTACTCAAGACTTATTATAAAATTCCAATAATTTAAATATGAAATTGGTACAAGGACAAATAGACTAAGAAAGAAGAGAAAGTCCCCCATCCAAAATCCACAGATATATTGACATTCAATTTATGACAAGTGGCACTGTGCACAGAGCAAGGGGAAAAGAGGACCTTTTCAATAAATGATGCCATCTCAATATCTATATTCAAAATGCAACTAGGCTCTTGCATTATTCACAAAAATCTATTCCAGTACTGTAAATCTCTTTGTGAAAGGTAAAACAAGATAACTTCTAAAAGACTATACACATAACCTGCATTAGTAAAGTGTGTGTGTGCGCATACATACACACACCCCTCCCTCAGGTTCAATAATTTGCCAGAATGACTGACAGGACCCAGGAAAGCACTACACTGACAATTACAGTTTTATTGCAGATACAAATCAGAACCAGCCAAAGGAAGAGACACCCAGGATGAGGTCTGGGAGTCCCAAATGTGAAGCTTCGAGTATCCTCTCCCTGAGGAATCAGGACACACCACCCTCCTGGCACACTGATATGTAACAACACACACAAAGTACTGTCAACCAGGGAAGCTCACACAGCTCTGGGGTATCATTACATAGGCTTGATCGATTGATCAAATCATGGTTGATTGAATCACAGGTGACTGAGCTCTACTTCCAGCTCCCCTCTCCTCTCTCCAAGTTGGACTAATATCAGGAGGATAAAAGCCCCAAACCTGAGGGGATGGTGGGAACCTCTGAATTTGTAGCCAGTTGGTCAGAAGGGAGGGTGGCCTTGGGAACCTCAAACTTTATGGCTGGTATCTGAAGTGAGAGCAGTCTTAACCTATGAAGCTTGGTCTAACTTTAGGTAGTGTCCGAAGTCACTGCAACACTGTAGGCAGTATGACCCTCACTTTGTAAATGAGGGAATTTAGGCACAGGGAGAGGTCGAGTCACTTGCCCAAGATCTGACAGTGGCAGAGCCAAGGTTTGTACACAGGTTTGCTTGGCTCCAATCCTGTGTCCTTAAATATTGTCCCTTAATGATTGGATAAATCAAGAATTCAAGTATTCACATTGATAAGCAAATTATGTATACCCACATATTTTATGGAAAATCTCCCAATAATAATGCCAGGTTTTTCATCCTACTGATGGATCACTAACAAGTAACATAATGGGACCCTTTATTTTGTTAAGTAATAGTAGTTTTCCATATAGCATTTAGAATTACTCCTACCATTCTCATCACAGTATATACTAGAGACCAAAAATTACTCAAAAACAAATGTTAAAACAAAAAAAGATTTTTGAAATACTATAAATACTATTACAGAACACTGCCATAACCTCAGCGATTTTCCAAATTCACAAACTTGAACACTGCTGACTTACTTCTTCAGCAGACATGTGAAATCGTAAAGCACTTGGCAAGACACTGCCACATTCCCACCTGAGTGCTCTAATCCGAAGCAATCGGTCATACCTAGGACATTAATAAGGTATTAGATGGCATAACAGAGGGATATCAGAAGTTGTTTTCATCAAGAGAGACTCCAGACTCAACCACCAAAATTTAACATGTGGACTTTTATTTGGTTCCTGAGGCAAACAAACCATTGTAAGAGGACATCTTTGGGACAACAGGGAGAATAGGAATACAGTATGGATGGATGCTGTGAAGTCGGGTTCATTCCTCTAGGTATGAGAATCATAGTGGTCATGTAAGAAAAGGTCCATAAGGTCCTTATTTCTTAGAGATGCATACTAAGGTATTCAGCGGTAAAATGCCCGAAGTTCTACAATGTTTTAGCAGAGACAAATAAAACAAGATGAAGCAATCATGGCAAAATGTTAAGAATTGTTAAGCCTATATGATGGCTCCATGGGGGTTTGTAATATTATTCCCTAATTTTATGAATACTGCAATTTTTCATTATAAAAAAAGTTTAAATAGAAAAAAGAGAAGAATTTAGAATGCTCATAAAAGAGAGGCAAATCTAAGAATTCCTGTTATCCATATAAAATGGTTAATTAGGAAACCACATGGGAACCCTCCACTGCTCCCTGCCACCCCAGCAAACACAGAGAAGCTCACAGGTATGCTACAGTGCAGCGCTGATTTCTTAACAAAGAACAGTGTCGAAACTTGATGGTTGGTATCAAATCACTTCGTCCACCTGACTTCGCTTCATTCCTGGTAAAACATTTAAGGAGGAAAAGAATGTCTATTTCAGTATATGTCAAATTTTCCAAGCCAACTAACAAGTGACTCCATGCTTGTTTTTATCCATTTAGTTAGCGGTTAACCTACCCAAATAGTACCTGCCTCCACATCAGAGCTTTTGCTAACATGTTAAAAGATTAAAAAAGCCAAAAGCTAACTAATTTGCCTGGGATCACACTCCCAGTGTTTTGTTTAGCCATGTGGCACTTTGCATTTTGCACACTGATTAATCTCCATTGTCTCCAAAAGACAAATATTGTGTTTCCTCACTTTTTGGAATCCCTTTTTCATGGTGGGATAAGAGACAGGTCGAATATCATGGTGCATAAGATTATGGCCTCACATCATGTTCTGATCCTATGGAGTCCTCTTTTTGTGGTACTTCCAAATCCTCATTCTAATAAAGTGAGCTAAGAATTCTGGAGTCAGATGGTCCTCCACTCATCCAACAAATATTTATTGATCTTCAACTATGTGCATGTTCTGTACTTTAGGGTCCGTCACACAGAAAGGGAGAAAATTTTGGTTTTACCCTATAAAATATATATCTCCTTGGTTATTAGACGAGTATTGCACTTTAAAACCAGATGTTTGGGAATTCCCTGGTGCTCCAGTGGTTAGGACTCTGCACTTTCACTGCTGAGGGCACGGGTTCAATCCCTAGTCAGGGAACTAAGATCCCGCAAGTCTCGTGGCACAGCCAATAAATAAATAAATAAAATAAAATCAAACCAAATGTACAATTGTTTAATGGGTATAGTGTTTCAGTTTTACAAGATGAAGAGTTCTGGAGATGATGGTGATCGCTATATGACATTATGAATGTACTGAATACACTGAACTGTATGCTGAAAAATGGTTAAGATGGGGGACTTCTCTGGTGGTCCAGTAATTGGGACTCCACACTTCCACTGCAGGGCAGGGGGCAGGGAACTAGGATCCCACATGCCCCATAGTGTGGCCAAAAAAAAAAAGTTAAGATAGCAAATTTTATGTGATGTGTATTTTACCATAATAAAAAAAGAACTGGAAACAAAACAAAACAAAGCCAGGTATACAGAATGAATTAGAATCTACTCTGGAGTTTTAAAAGGAAACAAATACAAAATATACGTGCCTGCTCCAGGCCCTGAAAATAGAGGTAAAATATATGTCCCATTTTACCATGTCTTCCAGATTGTTCTATACACTTCTGCCACTCTACAAACATTAGATATATTCTCAACATTTTTTTGTTGTTGTTTTTTGTTTTTGGCCACACCAAGAGGCTTGCAGGATCTGAGTTCCCCAACCAGGAATCGAACCCGTGCCCCCTGCAGTGGAAACACAGAGTCCCAACCACTGGACCACCAGGGAATTCCCTATTCTCCACATTGTTTACAATGTGCTCTGGATTATAAAGAAATAGCACAAATAAAATAGAGCCAACCTAACATCAGAGTACTTTATTAGGTACATAAGAACTTCCTTAAAAAACTCACATTTACACATGAGTAATTAAATAGGAATAGAGTTCTTCTGACAAATAATTTTAACCAGAAACTGGTAATAGTGACTGACCCCCGAGAACCAAACTAGGAGGATAGGGCACAGAATTTTGGATCATGAATTTCCAGATGGTATGAATACAGGAAAATCATCCTCTTACTGGACCAAGGCCTGTTAGGCCACCTCCTAAATATGTCTATAAACTGTTCACTTTCTCCCTAGTCTGGCTTACCTCTCCTGCCACCTGCATGACCAGCATGCCTCCCTATCCTCTCAGCCCCTCCATCTACTAACCACAGCAGCAGCCAGGGTGGTCTTTTAAAACACAAACATGCCTCCACCTGCCCCACATGCTTAAAAATCTCACCTGGTGTCACCCTTTGCCTGCTCACTAAGTTTCAGCCACACTGGCTTTCTTTAATGATCAGTTCCCTGAGCATCCCATCCTCTTTCATGACTCAGGGTCTTTGCATATGCTGTTTCCTCCACCTAGAATGCTCTCTGCCCCAATTACTGCCTCGCTAAAACCTGCTTCTCCTTCAGACCCCAGCTGAAATGTCTCTTCCTTGGAGAGAACTTCCCTGATTCCTCAATCTACTAATATTTTCAATTCATTATTCTCTCTCCTAGTGCTGTTGTTTTCCTTCATAGCATGTATTCCAACTTGGTGTATCTGTATTTAATATCTGCCTTCTGCCTTACACTGTGAGGGTCATGGGGGCAAAAATCTTGATTATGTTGTTCACAATTGAAATACCAGAGCCATTTATCAGCTCATAATTGTTTAGTACATATCTGCTGAATGAACAAATGAACAGTTTGGGAACCTGAGTTCAGGACTTTACATTTCCCTTACATTTACTGCAGACCTGTTGCAGTTCAGTTCCTTGTTCCATCTGTATCTATCCTTAAATACAGTAACTGCAAAATGTGCCTACTGTTCTGTGTACTCCACAAATCTTAACAGCATAGTACTGAATTCTATGTCCAACTAACTGATGAAAACACTCCCTAACAAGGCCAAACATGAAACCTCATGTTGCAGACAGGCTGAGATCTGAATACCTCGCCTTTGATCCAGCAGTTAGTAGTCTGTGTCTTACTCTTCACCAAATCACAGGACCCTATGAAGTTGGTCATTCAGCCCAAATTCTCCACTGGGCCAACTACCATGCTTGGCTCTAAATAGTCTGTAACTCAAGAACCCTCTCACCTACCAAGCCTTCTGTAGCACTAGTTCTCAGTGAACTCCATTCAAGATATTGTAAGTCACTGCTGCTCCTGCTAAGTTTACAAACTGCCTGTTCTCCTTTTAACCCACTAAGTCTTCTACTGATGAAAACAAGCAGTGGAAACAATACATTTCACTTATTAAGGTTGTTACTTACTCCTGTCTCATCTCTTTTAGGTCCACCCCAATTCCTTTCAAGTCATATCAGTCAAACAACAAATATTTATTGAACATCTACCATATGCCAAGCACTGTTTGAATCCCCATGGACACAGCAGTGATTAACACAAGTCCCTCTAGTTCTGTATAGTTAGGGTATGATCAGGCTCACAGAGAATTAGAAAAAACAAATCATATCTAAAATCTAATGTTGGGACTTCCCTGGTGGCGCAGTGGTTAAGAATCCGCCTGCCAATGCAAGGGACATGGGTTCAAGCCCTGGTCCAGGAAGATCCCACATGCCGCAGAGCAACTAAGTCTGTGCACCACAACTACTGAGCCTGCACTCTAGAGCCCGCAAGCCACAACTATTGAAGCCTGTGCGCCTAGAGCCTGTGCTCTGCAACAAGATAAGCAACCTCAATGAGAAGCCCACGCACCACAATGAAGAGTAGCCCCCGCTCACCGCAACTAGAGAAAGCCCGCGTACAGCAATAAAGACCTAACGCAGCCAAAAATAAATAAATAAATAATAAATTAATTTAAAAATAATAAAAAATTTAAAAAATTAAAACTAATGTTAAGATTATCTGATTTCAATATCATATTTCTTAAATTGTTTTAAAATATCAATCTTATCAACTTACACATCAGATTGGTTTTGTTCATATAAAGCTTTCATCTCCTCCAGAACTTGCCTGAGTCCATCCTCCTAGAACATATAAAATTACGCTCATTAATTCCCCCACCAAGTTTGTAGCAATATTTTATCTATGTTTATCTTTGATTTATGTATGTTATCAAAAACCAATAGTACAGGACTTCCCTGGTGGCGCAGTGGTTAAGAATCCGCCTGCCAATGCAGGGGACACGGGTTCAAGCCCTGGTCCAGGAAGATCCCACATGCCGCAGAGCAACTAAGCCCATGCGCCACAACTACTGAGCCTGCACTCTAGAGCCCGCGAGCCACAACTACTGAGCCCACGTGCCACAACTACTGAAGCCCTCACGCCTAGAGCCTGCGCTCTGCAACAAGAGAAGCCACTGCAATGAGAAGTTCATGCACCACAACAAAGGGTAGCCTCTGCTCGTCGCAACTAGAGGAAGCCCACGCACAGCAACGAAGACCTGACAAGTGTTGGAGAGGATGGGGCGAAATTGGAACCCTTGTACAATGCAGGTAGGAATGTAAAATGGTACAGCCCTGTAGAAAACAGTCTGATGAGTCCACACAAAGTTAAACACAGAATTACCATATTAACCAGCAATTCCACTCCCAGGTATATGCTCAAGAGAACTGAAAACCTATGTTCATACAGAAACTTGTACACAAATGTTCAGAGCAGCATTATTCATAACAGCCAAAAAGTGGAAACAACCCAAATGTCCAACTGATGAACAGATAAACCAAATACTGTATATCCATTCAATGTAATATTATTCAGCCAAAAAAAGAAATGAAGTACTGATACATGCAACAACATGGATGAACCTTGAAAACATTACACTTAGTGAAATAAGCCAGACACAGAAGGACAAATATTGTATGATTCCACTTATCTGAAACAGGCAAATTCACAGAGACAAAGTAGATTAGAGGTTACCAGGAGCTGAGGGGAAAGAGGAGTGGGGAGTTACTGCTTAAAGGTTATAGAGTTTGTTTGGGGTTATGAAAAGTTTTGGAAACAAGAGTGATGGTTGCACAACAATGTGAATATAATTAATGCCACTGAAGTGTATACTTAAAAATGGCCAATTTTAAGTTATGTATATTTTACCATAATTTAAAAAAATAAAAAGAAATGAATTACTAACACAAAATACACAATTAACATACTGATTAAGGATAATCTTAAATATACTGTACTGAGTAAAGAAGTCACACAGAAAGGAGTACACACTGTATGCTTCCAACTGGCCCCGTCCAGAAAAGTTTGCAACTCCGAGCATGCTGACTCCAGAAATACATTTAAAAAGACAAATATAATCTGTAGCACAGAAAGAAAATCCATGGTTGCCTAAGGCTGCAGATGGGAGGTAGCTAGTAGTTACAAAAGAGAAAAGGGAATCCTTGGGGTGACAGAAATCTTGATTGGGTTGCTGGTTATAAGGATTGTATACATTTGTCAAAATTCAAATGTCTATTAAAATGTGTATTTGTTGTATATAAATTATACCTCGATAAAACTAATGACAAAAAAAATCAATAGCCCTACAGAAGCAATAATGCATGACAAAAGTACATAAATAATTTATTATTTATTGGAAAATGATCTTAAAAGGTTACTACCAAAAAAAACCCCACTGCTAGAATAGAAAATAGAAAGGTCAAAGGTGTTTTTCTACTTGAGCAAATCATTAGAGAAATCATTAGGCAAATCATTAGAGACAAGCAAATCAAAACCACAATGAGGTATCACCTCACACCAGTCAGAATGGCCATCATCAAAAAACTACAATAAATGCTGGAGAGGGTGTGGAGAAAAGGGAACCCTCCTGCACTGTTGAGGGGAATGTAAATCGATACAGCCACTATGGAGAACAGTATGGAGGTTCCTTAAAAAACTAAAAATAGAATTACCATATGACCCAGCAATCCGACTACTGGGCATATACACAGAGAATACCATAATTCAAAAAGATGCATGCACCCCAATGTTCATTGCAGCACTATTTACAACAGCCAGGACATGGAAGCAACCTAAATGTCCATCAACTGATGAATGGATAAAGAAGATGTGGTATATAAATACAATGGAATACTACTCAGCCATAAAAAGGAACGAAATTGAGTCATTTGTAAGGATGTGGACAGACCTAGAGTTTGTCATACAGAGTGATGTAAGTCAGAAAGAGAAAAACAAATACCATATTTTAACGCATATATATGGAATCTTGAAAAATGGTACTGATGAACCTAGTGGCAGGGCAGGAATAGAGATGCATACATAGAGAACGGACTTGTGGACACAGAGGGGGAAGGGGAGGGTGAGACGAATTGAGAGAGAAGCACTGACATATATACACTACCATGTATAAAATAGATAGCTAGTGGGAAGCTGCAGTATAGCAGAGGGAGATCAGCTCGGTGCTTTGTGATGACCTAGAGGGGTGGGATGGGGAGGGTGGGAGGGAGGCTCAAGAGGGAGGGGATATGGGGATATATGTAAACATATAGCTGATTCACTTTGTTGTACAGCAGAAACTAACACAACATTGTAAAGCAATTGCAATCCAATAAAGATATAAAACACACACGCACACAAAATTTTCCCTTGGAAGGATAAAAACATTAGAATTATAAAATTCATAAATGTCACACAATAAGTCTGTCAACAAGCAACCTCTACACCTGAAACATTGTAAACCAACTATACTTCAACTGAAAATTTTTTAAAAAGGAGAAAAAAACCACTAATGCTATAACAACAACCAAAAAAACCCCACCCAAAACAAAACAAAGATAAGTAACCTATCTACTTTTAGAGCCAAAATATATGCATTAGCAAAAGTGCTTTGGCACTACTGGTATAATTACAGAATTACACTTTACTTAACCCTGCTCGAACATAAGAAATGATTCTTGATGAAAAAATGAAAGCATGATTTCTACCTTTTCTTTCATCAGCTGGTTAAAAAGAGATCATAGAAAAGTCTGATTTATTAGAATTCAGTTAAATATTCCATTTATTACAAATATTGTTTTAAGGAATAGTTGAAACTCTTGCACAATTAGTAGATCAGCAGGTATACAAAAGACAAGTGGGAAATAATTTTTTAAAGATACCTAAAATAATTTTCCTAAAAACTCACTTAAACGATTACCAGTTCTGCATGTAGAAAGTGCATAATCATTCCAATTGGCTGAACACAGCACCTAACCATGAGGGATTATGGAATGAACAAGGCAGAGTCCCTGCTCTAAACCAGCCATCATCTGCCTGGAAGGAGTAATTCTTGAAAGTCTGTGTGGTCAAGAGTGTGTGGGGTCAATCAGATCAATTCTTGGTCTCAGCTCAGCTGTGCCAGTGGCCGGCCTCGAAGGCAGGCACGACTGCAAGAAAAAGTGCACCTCCGCCAACTAAGACCCAGAAAAGCGAGTGATTTTACAACTTCTAAGTCCGCCCCTGAGCCCCCCACCCCGAAGTGCGAAACCAACACTTATCCTAAAATGTGAGTGAAAAAGAGAGCTGGACTAAGGGTCTGAATAGCCAGCCAGCACTGTGGGCAGTCTCTGAGCCCTTGGGCTGGTTTCCTCCCATGTACCACGGCCCCCAAAGGACCTAGTCTTCCGACCCCAGAGGGGCCACATTTGACAGCCTCCACGCCTCTGCATTCCAGCGTCTCTACTGAACCTCCCACTGTGGTCTCCCAACTTTTTAGATGAAGTAACTGTCTGAAGTTGCAAGAGCAACAGACTGGACTCCAGGAAACCTGTATTCAGATTGAGGCTCTGGCTCCAATATGCTGCAAGTTCAGGCAAGTTGCGTAACTGGATCCATAATTTCCGCGGCTCAGTTTCCCCATCCGTTAAAAGACCTAAGTGTCAAACTAACTGCTCTTTAATGTTCAAAACAAAACTCACCTTCCCCAAACACTCTTCCTGCTGACCTCCGATGTTTATTCCGCTACCAGAGAAAGAAGCCTCCCGAGATGCCGACCCCTCTCCGCCCCCACTATCCATCCCATCTCCAGCCCTGTCCTCGTAGCTACAAGTCCTGCTGTCTCAGGACACGGCTTTCAGCACCCGCTGACCGGGCAGTTCGGACCATACACAGCTTTCGTGTGGTCTACTGTAACCACCCAGAGCCATTCTTTCTTCTCTTCGATCCATTCCCCAAAGTTCCGCCACAGTTATCTTCAAAACACGAAGAGTTACCCCATCGCTGCCCTGAAATGCCTTGTGCGTGAACAGCAAACCTCCCGGCCCCGGAGCCCCCGTGCGGCCCGCGCACCCAGCGCCGGTCGCCCTTCGCCGGCGGGGAGAGGATGTCCGCACCGCCGGCTCCCCGGCGGGGCTGCGCTCACCGCATCCTCCCAGGCGCGGCCCTAACGCCCCGCTACCCCGGTCCACACCTCCCCAGTGCAACTCACACCTGCGCTCCAGCACCCGTCTCCGGGCCTCTCCGGCGCGTCACCGGGGCGAGACGCCGACCGTCCAGACCGCGCGCGGGAAGCCGCAGAAACCAACCCGGCCACATACACCGCGGAGAACCACGGGCACACCCGCCGTCCCGTCCCGTCCCGGCTGCGCAGTCCCCAGAAAAGCCACCCCTGGGAGGCTCCCGCCCGCCCGCCGCCCTCACGTTGAAGGCCGGCAGCCTTCCCTCGGCCGCGCGGTGCAGCTCGCGGACCAGCTCCATGGCCCTCTCGCAGAACATGGTGGACGCACCGGCCCTTACAAACAACCGGCTCTCAGTCAAACTGCCGCCTAACCAGGCCCTACGATTTCAACTCCTACAGGTCCGCGACGCGCTGGGCCGACCCCGCCTCCGCCCCGCTTTGGCGCCCAAACGCGCAACCAATAGGAGCGCACTGCCGGCCTCCAGGCTACGGCGGCGGCCAGGGGACATTTGCCTCCGCTCTGCAGCCGCAGTGCCACAGGAAGCCCCACACCTGCGCGGTTGCGGACCTTGGTGTGGCTTCAGCCCAGCCCTCCTGTCCAGGCCTTGGTCTGAGCTCAGGCTGAGCCGCAGGACAACTCCCGCGCAGCACAGCTCGGGATGGACGTACGTCCCCTTTTCCATTGGATTCATTCATTCTCGTTTAGGTTAACGGGGACGCGCACGATGCGGTCTAGAAGGCAGACCCGGCAAAGGTGTGCAGTGATGTTAGCACCTAGCGTTGCGTCTGTTCCGTTTTGCAGTGTGGGTTTGTTTGTGTGATGGTAAAGGGAAAACAACTTTTATTGGGTATCTCTTGTGTGCTAGGGACTGTGACATACTTCACGTAATTCTCACGATTATCCTTAAAGTGGTTATTAAGACTCTTGGTACTGATTAGAAAACAAGTTAGAGAACTTGCCCAAGGTCACACAGTTCGTAAAGTGACAGACCCTGTATTTAAGCCTTCAACTCCACCGTACTACATTTGATATTAAATCAGTCATTTAAAAACATGTGTACAATAACTCACAAGGTGGTGGTTGGGGATTGCCCTAGATTAACATGAATACACATAGCCATATTCCCGCCGAGATGATTACAGAAATTTTCATAACCATATAGAATCAAAGGTGGGAATTACTGCTATGGAAACAATTCGTTTTATTTGGCATTTTTTTTTTTTTGGCCCCGCGATGTGACATGCGGGGTCTTAGTTCTCAAACCCATGCCCCCTGCAGTGGAAGTGCGCAGAGTCCTAACCACTGGACCACCAGGGAATTCCCGTGGCTATTTTTTTTTTTTTTTAAACAGTGTTACTTTGGACTTCTCTGGAAGTCCAGTGGTTAAGAATCCATGCTTCCACTGCAGGGGGCGCTGGTTCCATCTCTGGTCAGGAACTAAGATCTCACATGCCAAGCGGCCAATAAATAAATAAAATAAACAAACAACGTTACTTGGATCCATTCTATCTAACCCTAGAAACTTTGTTCCTCTTTTGCAAGTATAGATACAGTAGATGTGTGGTCTGAGAAATGAGCCTGGGAATAGCCTACAAAGCCTCTGAATCTTATCCTTACGTTGAGTGACCTTTCCTTCCCAGCTCTACAGTAATGGATAATTTAGCTAAGTGTTTTTATCAAATACACAATTCTATAGTGTAATCCAAGGAACACCAGTATCCACAACCTTCCTTTGCCATAAACCTTTTCAATTTCAGACCTCAGGCCTGAGACTCACTTCCTTACCTATACAGTGGGGGCAGTAGTACCCACTTCTGGGGGTTTGTGATGATTCATTATTCCTTCAGCAGATATTTATGAAGTGCATATTCAGCATTGTTCTGGACACTGAAGATAAAGCAGCAAAGTCCCTGCCGTCAGAGTCTACGTTCTAGTGTGGGAAACAGCAATACGCAGGTACAGATATACTGATGACAAATATATTGGTGAAAAGTGCTAAGAAGAGTATAAGTCAGGGCATATATGTATAAAATAGATAACTAATGAGAACCTGTTGTTTAGCATGGGGAACTCTGCTCAATGATCTGTGGTGACCTAAATGGGAAGGAAATCTAAAAAAGAGTGGATATATGTATACCTCTAACTGATTCATCTTGCTGTACAGCAGAAACTAACACAATGGTATAAAGCAACTATACTCCAGTAAAAATTAAAAAAAAAAAAAGAGTGTAAGTCAGGGAAGGTGAACTGTGACAGTGAGAGGGCCTGAAGGTTTCGAGTTAGTGTTCAGAGAAGGCACAGACCTAAAGTGGAAGGGAGTTAGCCATGTGGATATGATGACTCATGTACATGCCACCCACACCCTGGGGCCCCTGCCTCAGCAAGGAGGCAGTGATACTGGAGCAGGGTGAGCTAGAGAGAGGCTGGTGGCTGGGAACAGAGTGAGGGCTGAGCAGTGGCTGAGGCCAAGTCAAGTAGGCCCGTTGGCCCATTTCATAAGCTTTCGGTTTTATTTTCCACGAGGTGGGGAGCCATTGAAGTGTTTTGAGCAAATAAGTGACAGAACTGGATCTAGGGTTTTTAAAAAGACCTTTGTGGCCACTGGATTACGTAGACAGAAGTGAGGCAGGAGACCATTTAGGCTATTATAAGAATCCAAGTGAGGGATTATGGCACTTTGGCCCATGGTGGAGGTGGTGAGAAGTGGTTGATCCTGGATAGATTTTGAAAGGAGAGCTGACCAGGCTTGGTGATAGACCTGCTGTGTCGTGAGAAGGGAGGAATCAAGGATGACTCAAAGGCTTTGGCCTGAGGAACTGTAAGGATGGACTTAGCATTCGGGATGTGGGGAAGGCTATGGATGGAGCTGGGAGCATTCTGGAGGTGGGGAAGGTTATGGATGGAGCTGGGGTGGGAGAAGAGCTGAGAGCTCAGCTTTGAACATGATTTTAGGTGCCTGTTGGATGTCAGAGTGGATGAGTAGACCACTGGATAGAGGAGCCTGGAGTTCAAGGAAGAGGTGTGGACTGGAGATACAAATGTAGGTGTCCCCATTGTAGGGTGACCTGGATAAGATTAGAGCCTGGATAAGATTACTTATAGAGTGAGTGTGGACCAAGAGTTGAGGACTGGAGCAAGGCCTAATACCAGCAAGAAAGACTCAGTACCCCTTACTCTCTTCTTTCCAGCCCTCCCTTCCTAGCTTTTTTGTTTTTCTATTCATTGGAAAGGATTTAGTGAGTGATAGAGTAAAAAAATGTTTTACACTTTATTTTCTGGATTCCCAGTCTCCAGTATGTGCTTCTACATTACTTTAAAGAATTCACCAAAAGTATATTTGGACAAATATGAATGCTGGTTGTGATATTTAGTAATATGGTCAGTGAAATTCTTTTGCAATTTCTAAGTATCATTACAAAGCTAATATAAGGAGCTATTGAATTTCTAAAGACATTTCTAATTGATCTTAAGTTATCAGTTGCCAATAGTTTTCACTGGCACAAATGTTGAAATTACAAGTTACTTTGTAATAAATAAGTGAATCTCTTGGTTGTAGATCATTTGTAAAAAAAATGAAATAATTCCATATTAAAGAAAGCCAAAGCTATAAAACTGAATAGGTGAAACTGCTCTTTCCTTTCTGTTTTTAGGATGGGTTGAATTAGTACTTAATTTGTGTTTCACAAGTGGGAATTTGTGAAATGGATTCTTCCCCCATCAGCTAGTTCTGCTTTATAAAAATCTAATACTGGTTTTTTAAAAAAGTAAAATTTTTAAGCAGCTCAGTTTTCAAACGTTCGGCCCAAAAAAAAAAGAAACATCTATACATTTCTGTTTCAAATTAAAAAACAAAACTACCAGATCACATATTTTTTAAAGAAAAGTCCTTGTGGGAAAATAGTTATAAATCATTATTAGGACAGAATTGTCATGTCACCTTTTTCTTTTTGTTGTGTAAATTCTTATAAAACGTTTTCAGGAGTTTCCACTGTTGGGAGGAGTCAGAGAGCCGGGGATATGCGCGGAGCACCCTTCGGGCCGCTGCAGTGGGCACCAGGCGGCCTCGTGTCTGACCTAGCCCGACCCCTGCCCAGCGATACTCCGCCAGTCAGCCGCGCCCGAACGGTGACGCGCCTTGCGGCTTCGTTTGCCCGTGTCCAAGATGGCTGCGATCGCCGCTGGGGATGTTGGGCGCGCCGGGCGCCGGGTAGGGGGCCCCGGCCGGCGTACCCGCCTACAGCCACTCAGCGCTGGCCAATCAGCGCCGGGAGGCCGCCGGCCCCGCCCCGACCCCGGCCGGCAGGGACGTCAGGGCGGCGGGCTCCAAGCGGCGGCGGCGGTGGAGGCTCACCTGAGCGGCTGCTCCCCTGAGCGGCGGCCGGCGGCGAGGCCCAGGGCGAGGGTGAGGCCGGCGGTGCTGGCCACGGGATGAGGAAGCGGACCGAGCCCGTCGCCCTGGAGCATGAGCGCCACGCCGCCTCGGGCTCGTCCTCCGCCGGCTCGGCCGCCGCGGCGCTGGACGCCGACTGCCGCCTGAAGCAGAACCTGTACCTGGCGGGCCCCGGGCCGGCCGAGCCGCGCTGCGCCGCCGACGCAGGCATGAAGCGGGCGCTGGGCAGGTGAGGAGCGGCGGAGGCGGCCCGGGACCCACAACCCTCCGGAGCTACTTGCCCTCCGCCCCGCGTGCCCCCCGACCCTCTCCGGGCGTCCCCGGTGCCTTCCCCGTGGTCCCCCTCTGGCCCCCGCGCCCCCTTCCTTCCCGGGCGGGCCTGGGGGGCCCCTCCAGCGACCGGCAGGTGAGCGCCTCTCGACGTGGGTGGCGAGCTCCTGGACGCCCGGGAGCGCCGACTCCGCTCCGACCTGCTCTGCGTCCGACTCCGACCCATCGTCCCTCTCGCCGGGTGGGCAGCTCACCGGTGCCTGAGTCTCCGCGGCACCCTCTGCTTGAAGCTGCCGGTCCCTCGGGGACGGCTGAGGGGGTCGGCCGTGTGCAGGGACATGGGGTGCACCGCATCCTCGGCTGTCGAGGGGGTGGGGGGAAGCCCGGCGTTCGCGAGCAGCTGGCTGGTGGTACGTGGAATGTGTCCGCAGGAGTCGTCTCCTTGGGAATCTCCGTCCCGTCCGGAAGTCACCTGGTTATTTTCGGTCTCCCTTTGGGGAGATGAATGCGTTTATGTTAAATTAATCTCACAGTTGGGATAGGGGCATATTTCACGCGGGCAAGTCTCTCCCCATAGTCTGGCTGTTTGTAGAACGTATCACTCATGGCAGTTTTGAAGTCTTGATGTTTCAGTGGTGTTTGAAGAAGTTAGTATGTAATGTTCTCAGGTGTTGTAGCAGAGTCACTTATTTTGGGGTCAACTGGAATGCCCTTAATTGACACTGGCCACTTCCGTGTAAAATATTTATCCAAACAGCCCCTAAAAACATCAGCTGCATTGCCTGAAAGATCATGAAATTAAACTATATACTTCTCTAAGTGAGTGGTTCCCAGTCCTGCCAGAAGTTCAGGAACTGACAATATTTTTGTTTTTGTGTAAAATTATCTAGCAACTGGTGAGTATCTTTTGTGAAACTAAGCTGTTCTGTGGAAAGGTTTATCTGCATTAAAAACTCACAATTGGCTTTAATGCACTTTTAGTAACAAGCTTGACATAGCACTTAGATAGGTTGGGAACTCTTCCTCTGAAGAAATCAAGTTGTGATGCACAATGTCTGGGGAAACAGTGCTGGCCTGGCACCTTCCTTGAAAGATGTACTGTATTAAAAGGATCTGATTATTTTTATTTTTGAGTTGAAGACAAAGAGAGACATTCAAGTGGTGCCATGTCCTTTGGATAAACAAAAGGCTGTTACGGGAATAAAAAGAAAAGCAGAGGGCGGGAAGGCCAAATTTGTGTGTCAGCCCATGGCTTCCTTCCCTATTGCCTGAAATGCTCTCCTGGACGTTCTCCTGCTGTGTCTTCTCCTTCAACCAGGTCTCTGCTTTACTGTCATCTCTTCAGAGAGGCCTTCCCAGACCAGCACATCCAAAATAGCCTTCCTGCCGCCCCCAACTCCCCTATTCTGTTTACTTGTTTCTTCATCGCACTTATCCCTTAGCTCAGGGGTCCCCTGTGGTCCCCAGGCCACACAGCAGGTGAGCAGAGCAGCGGGAGAGCAGGGGAAGCTTCATCTTCCGCTCCCCATCACTCCCCATTACTCGCGTTACCGCCTGAACCATCCCCCCCCATCACTCACATTACTGCCTGAAACCATCCCCCTCCTTTCCGTGGAAAAACTGTCTTCCATGAAACTGGTGCCTGGTGCCAGAAAGGTTGGGGACCGCTGCCTTAGCTGACGGTGTGATTGCCTGCACACTTGACTTGCTTTGTGGGTAGTCTCCATGAGAACGGAAGCCCTCTGAGAGCAAGGACAATTTTTCTCTCAGCGTCTGTCTCCAGGGCCTGGCACATAGTAGGTGGAAGAAAATACTTGGGGAATGAATATCTAGAATAGATTCCTAGAATTGGAATTGCTGAGCCAAGGGGTGTGTGTTTATGACTTTGAAAGCAAAGGCCAAAGTGCCCTCCCAAGAAGTTGTACTGACACACCCTCCAGTAGTGTCAGTTGCCTGCCCCCCAATATTGAACATTACCAGATATTTTGATCTTTTTCTACTTGATTGATGAAAATGACATCTGATTTGTAACTTTAATTTGCATTTCTTAATGGTTAGGTGGCAATTTTTGTGTGTTTTTCTAAGCTCATTATACATCTTTGGGATTATTTACGTCTTTAATGATCCGCCTTTGTTTGGGTCCTCCTGCACATTTCTTTTAACTTTCTATTGTGCACGTGTTCAAATATACAAAAGTAGAGGAGACAGTATAATATAATGAATAGTCAATAGTTTTCCGTGTTTTGCCAATCTTGAATCATGTCTTCCTCCTCCCCTCCATTTTTAGTATGGTGGGGGACTAGGCTATTTTAAAGCAAATGATTTCATCCATAAATATTTCACAGTATATCATGAACAAATAAGGACTTTTTGAAATATATCTAACCCCAAAGCTATTATATTGTGTCAAAATTAACAATTTATAATCTGTAATTAATTTAATATTATCTAATATCCAGTCTACATATACATTTCCCTGTCTCAGAAATGTCTTTTTAAGTTAGTTTTAAAATCCTGTACATTTCTTAAGTTTATTCCTAGTATTTTATCTTTTTGTTGTTATTGAAAATAGAATATTTTCTTATATTACATATTGTAACTGGTTGTATTTATTACTTCTGTAACTAGCAACTTACATAATCTTAGTTTCAAGTAGTTTTTGCAGTTGTTTCTCGAATTTTCCAGGTATACTATCATGTCAGCTGCAAATAATAAGAATTTTGTCTCATTTTCTACTTTCTTATGTCTTTTGTTTCTTTCTCTTTTTTGGTTACATTGTATTTCCAGAACGAGGTTGAATAATAGGGATGATACTGGGTATCCTGACTTTAAAGAGAATTCTTTTAGTGTTTGTGCCACGTTAGTTATTTTAGTAAGGGGTGTGTTGCTGTTTTGTCATTTTTTAAGTCAAAAATGGTTGTTGAATTTTATCAAATGCTGTTTTAGCATCTGTGAAATTATCATATAAATTTTGTCTCTTGACCTGTTAGTATGCTGAGTTGTAGTAATAGATTTTATAATATTGAATCATCATTTTATCTTATTGAATCATCATTATTGAATCATCAATGATAACTCTTTTTTTTTTTTTTTTTTTTCCGGCACGCGGGCCTCTCACTGTTGTGGCCTCTCCCGCTGTAGAGCACAGGCTCCGGACGCCCAGGCTCAGCGGCCATGGCTCACGGGCCCAGCCGCTCCGCGGCATGTGGGATCTTCCTGGACCGGGGCATGAACCCGCGTCCCCTGCATCGGCGGGCGGACTCCCAACCACTGCACCACCAGGGAAGCCCAATGATAACTCTTATGGTGTAGACAGATTCTATTTATTAATATTTTACACCATTATTTGTGAGACTAGTCTGTAATTTTCTTGTTCAATGCCGTCTTTACCAAGTTGTTTTAGTGCTTTCTATAGCTTTATTAAAAGTTTTCTCTTTCTCTTCTTTAGCCAGTTTAAACACTTTTGAAATGATCTCTTTCTTTAAGTTTTGGTAGAATTCACCTGTAAAACTACCTAAGTGTGGTGCCTTTTTTTAGAATATAGCACTTTGATAACTATTATAGTTTCTTAGATTTGCTCTCTCTTTCTGGGTTCGGTTTTGGTGATTTATATGTTTATAGTAAATCATCTTTTATATCTAGCTTTTTCCTCTGTACCTGGGGCTGTTCCCTAGTCTTGTTTCCTATTTTATATACTTATACTTTTTTCCCCTTTTTTCTTGCTCTAGTACACACACACACACACACACACACACACACAGTAAAGTGGATTTTTTCCTAAATAAAAAAATATTTTTTCCCAAAGCAAACCTTTTTTTGTTTATTATTCTGGGAGGCCAGGATGGAAAGAACGTGTTCTATCTGAAGGGGGCAGCAGCTACTGCAGTCTCTCCTGTTGCTCCCCAGCAGGAATGTGGTTCCAGGACAGCCAGATCTTCCAGTCTTTCCTGAAGAGTAACTGGGTGTAAGCCTGCATTTGTGATCGCTAACTTTTTAAATGTTGCTGGCAACTAATTCAGATGAAAACAACAACCTTGGAGGGAAAACAAAACCAAAACCAGTTTGTGTGTGTGTTTTTAATTTTATTTATTTATTTATTTGGCTGCCTTGGGTCTTAGTTGGGGCATGTGGGCTTCTCTCTAGTTGGCGGCTTGTGGGCTCAGTAGTTGTGGTGTATGGGCTTAATTGCCCCAGGGCATGTGGGATCTTAGTTCCCTGACCAGGGATCGAACCCATGTCCCCTGCATTGGAAGGCGGATTCTTAACCCCTGGACCACCAGGGAAGTGTGTGTGTGTGTGTGTGTGTGTGTGTGTGTGTGTTTTAATTGAAGTATAGTTGATTTACAATGTTGTGTTTCAATTGTACAGCAAAGTGATTCATATATATATATATATATATATGTTCTTTTTCAGATTCTTTTCCCTTATAGGTTATTACAACATACTGAGTATAGTTCCCTTTTGGTTTGTTTTAATTGTTGGACTAAAGGGTTATTATTATTTTTCTTTTTTGCGGTACGCGGGCTTCTCACTGTTGTGGCCTCTCCCGTTGCGGAGCACAGGCTCCAGACGCACAGGCTCAGCGGCCATGGCTCACGGGCCCAGCCGCTCCGTGGCACGTGGGATCTTCCCGGACCGGGGCACGAACCCATGTCCCCTGCATCGGCAGGCAGACTCTCAACCACTGCGCCACCAGGGAAGCCCTAAAGGGTTATTTTTGAAGGTAAATGTTTATCTGACTTACATGTCAACTGTGTACTCCATAAGAGGAGGGACTGGATACTATTTTTGCTTTGCGTATGTCTGGTACAAGGAGGCAAGTGAGGGATTCTGTGGGCCTTTCATTTTCTTTTCTGTAATCTTGGAGTTCTTGGCAATATGCAATAAAGGCATAAGTGGTCTAAATTGGGCCTAAGGAAGCAGTAATGAGATGTATAGGTCTCTGTTTCAGTCATAGACTATCCTTTGACTGTCAACTCACAGGCCAGATCTGCCAGATAACGGAGATCAGTGGACCGCCTGGGAGATTTCACAGCCGATGGCCTTTGTTTGTAAATACAGAAGAACTCAGGCATCACTCTTGGTTCCTTCTTGATCCAAAAGAAGGAACTTCATGCAGGGCTGCTTATGGCTTCACCATAACCCAGAAAGGCAGGTGACCAAGGTGAATGTCTGTCTCGGAGCTAGCTTTTGTCCTTAAAGTCTGCTTTTCTCCATCCCCCTTCTCCTCCCACTCTCCAGAGTAGAGTCTGTGCCTGGACCATGACAAGCAGGGGGGCAGGCTTTGTTATGGTGTCTCAAATGGGGCCCCCAACTTGGTCCCTCTCTTCCCAGTTGTGGTTTATCTTATCAGGGACACATTCCAGCCCTGGACCCGGGACCCTGGGACTTTACACCTTTTTGGTGAGATTAGTGTCCTGTATCTCTGCTTGTTTCCCAGTTCCTTTAAGCCAGCATATACTCTCCCTTCTCAAGGGAGTGTCTGTCTTCTACAGTAATGTTGAGCATACACTGCTCAAACGCAGATTAAAATCTCCAGAAGATACATATCACAGAGGTAACCTTGGAAAGAGGCTTAGAAGATGGGTCATCTTCTCAGGGTTCTGCTGACAGCAGTGGAGACAGGATGCCTTTCCAGACTCATGATCCTCCTCCTCCTCCCACTAGAGCACTTTTCCTTCCAAAATGCAGTCTATGGGAAAATTTTAACTGCAATATTATCTTGAAAACTGACAGATTAAGTCAATGCTTTTCACCCGGACATGATGCCACAGAACTTGGGTGTCCACATGGAGAGTGGGTAGGTCATTTGTCTCTTCCTGAACTGAGGGCCAGGGTCTGGAGTGTCAGTGAGGACACGGGCTGCTGACACAGGGAAGTGTGATGCCAGGAAACCCAGCCTGAGGTGTCCAGTTAGTAGAAAGACCCGTTGTTTAGGCTTGGTGCCCATCTTAGTATTGTTTGATATTTTAGGGGAAAGCTTGAATGGAAACGAGTCTCAAGTGAGTGTTTTCAGGTTTGTGGCTTGGGGTGAGTTGCTTAACTATGAGTTTGTTTCTTCCTCTATAATGTGGGGATAAAAATATCTTCCTTATAGGATTGGGGTGAGGGTCCAGTGTATGAAAGAGCCAGGCACACAGTGAGCACTCAGTCAGTGGCATCTTGGTCATCCCCAATATTATTGCTAGTGTTATTTGTTGGAGTATTGAGAAAGCTCTGTTAACTTAGGTCACGAAGAATGTACCCTCCCTCCCTTTCTGCCCCCCAATTTTTTTAGTTAATTAATTAACTTATTTATTTTGGCTGTGCTGAATCTTCATTGTGGCACACAGGACCTTTAGTTGTGGCATGCAGGCTTCTTAGTTGTGGCATGCGAACTCTTATTTGTGGCATGCATGTGGGATCTAGTTCCCCCACCAGGGATGGAACCTGGGCCCCCTGCATTGGGAGCATGGAGTCTTACCCACTGGACCACCGGGGAAGTCCCTGCCCCCAAACTATTACAGTACGTCTTCTCAGCCAGTTGTCATGCTTGTAGTTGTCATCGTGATCAGTTAACACATCTGTTGGTAATAGAACGTTTTAAGCAATACTTTTTGGTTATTCAGCACTTTTTTTTCACCTGTTCATTTAGCAAATTTTGATGTATGTACAGTAACTCTTCTAAGTGCTGAGGCTGCAGCAGTGGATGTGGGTCATGTCTTGTGGACTGTACCTTCTGGTGGCAGAGGCAGGTGACAAGCGAACAAGTATGTGCTGTGTCAGGTGCTCAGGGCTTGAGGAGGAAAGTAGAGCCAGTAAGGAGCAGCTGAGGCGTGTATACAGGAGGCCTTTCTCGTAAGGGGACATTTGAATGGAAGCCACTGGCTGCTTTAGAGTGGAGGAGTGCCTGGGTATGATGTATGTCATTGACATGTCACTCTGATCGCTGGGATGAAGACAGACTGGAAGGGCTGCAGGAGCAGGGGGACCCGCTAGAAGTCATCTAGGCAACAGATGATGGGGACTTGGACCTGGGGTAGCTGTGGAGGTGAGAAATGTTGCATTCTGGATCTGTTTCCAAGGAGGTGTCAACAGGATTTGCTGATGGATTAGTAAGAAAGAGCGAGGAGAGTCACAGGATTCACCAGTTCTCTTCTGAGCAGTGGAAGAGTGGAGCTGCCATGTGCTGAGATGGGGCAGTTGTGGGAAATGAGTTTGGTTCGGGGCATATGGAGGTGCCTATGAAACATGCAAGTGGAATAGGTAGGAGTTGGAGTTCAGGGGAGAGCTGAGGCCAACATCTGACATTAGCCTGCAGGTAGTGTTCAGAGTCACGACAGGATCCCAGGGCTGGACCCTGGGCCCTGGACAAGTAGGGGCTGGAGAAGAGGAGCCTCAAACCAAGGAGACCTGGAGGGAGGCAGCTGAGAGGAGAGCTGGGAGGAAGGGGTTAAGGGAGCTATTGGAAGAAAGCCTGTTGCAGAGGAGAGTGTGATCTGCCATTGGATTTGGAGACATAAGGATAAGTGGTTGTTAGTGTGGTTAAGTTGAGTGGTGGAGGCAAGAGCCTGATGGAGTGGCTCAAGGGAGAAGTAGGGAGAAGAAATGCAGATAGCTTTTCCAAGGAGTTTTGCCATAAAAGGCAACAGAAATGAGGGGTGGGTAACTGGAGTAGGAGGAAGTTTCTGACCAGTGCTGTAGAGTGCCTTGGTGTGCTCCTGAGGATAGTCCAGGAGGGGAAAGACTGGTGATGCCGAGTGCTGGTGGCGTGGTGTCTTTGGGACCCAGTACCCCAAGGCCAAGTCAGCGGTTCCCAGACAGGAAGGTAGGCCAAGGGTGCTGTGAAGTTGCAGGGAGGTGGTTAGATGTGTGTGGGGAGCACTGGAGGTTCTCTACTGGGTGCTTCTGTTTTCTCTGTGAAATAAGAGCAAAGCCCTGTGCCGAGGGGAGAGGAGGTACTGCAGGTGTTTCCCTTTCAGTTCTCAACCTGGACCTGGTCTTACCTCTCTATCCTTAACCTAATCAGATGTTTCCTACCATTATATGCTAAAGTCTCATTAACACGGACAGTCAAGCTCCTTGGCAGAGGCTCTTCTTTTTTTTTTTTTTAAGAAGATGTTGGGGGGCTTCCTTGGTGGCGCAGTGGTTGAGAGTCTGCCTGCCGATGCAGGGGACACGGGTTTGTGTCCCAGTCCAGGAAGATCCCACATGCCGTGGAGTGGCTGGGCCCGTGAGCCATGGCCGCTGAGCCTGCGCGTCCAGAGCCTGTGCTCCGCAACGGGAGAGGCCACAATAGTGAGAGGCCCGCGTACCGCAAAAAAAAAAAAAAAAAAGAAGATTTTGGGGATAGGAGTTTATTAATTAATTAATTAATTTTTGCTGCGTTGGGTCTTCATTTCTGTGCGAGGGCTATCTCTAGTTGTGGCAAGTGGGGGCCACTCTTCATCACGGTGCGTGGGCCTCTCACTGTCGCAGCCTCTCTTGTGGAGCACAGGCTCCAGATGCGCAGGCTCAGTAGTTGTGGCTCACGGGCCTAGTTGCTCCGCGGCATGTGGGATCCTCCCAGACCAGGGCTCGAACCCGTGTCCCCTGCATTAGCAGGCAGATTCTCAACCACTGCGCCACCAGGGAAGCCCGAAACTCTTCTTTTTGATATGCGGTGTTGCAAAAATGGATGACAGAAGTGGTTCTCATGGGAAGTCGTTTCAGCTGTGACTTGCTGTGTGTCTGAGAAGCCATGTGTGTTCTGCACAGCCGAGTACTGCCTGGTCCTGGGGGGCGTGAGGGCAGCTGCCCCCCGGGGGGCCCTGCATATGGCCCAGTGACGGGGGTATTAAGCTGGGTTTGAGGTGGAGGTGGGGAAGAGATCAACATGAACGGAGGGCAACACAGAGTGAGTATGTGGGACGTAGGCAGAATTCTTAACCTCTCAGGTTTTGCTAATACACAAATAGAAGTTTCTAAATAGAATTTGTCTTGAGATGATACTTATGGGCTTTAGTTGTCTTAATCATGTGTAATCTGTTTACCAGGTATGGAAATGCCCTGAGAAGGTAAAAAGAGAAGGGGGTAGATGAGTGTCAGTGTGAGGAGTTTCAGAAGGAATTTCATTTTGCAAAGATGAAGGCAGAGAAGGAGTGTCAATGAAGGAATACAAGCATATCTCAGGAATGCTGCAATTTAGGGTTTGTCCTTAAAGCTTGAAAGTTGTCCTGAGCATTAGGGTAAAGAAAAGAAAGTTGCAGTTATTTTCAGTTCTTATCACACTTTCAGATCTCCACACAAGGTTTAGAGATATATATACATATATTCTTTTTAATAAATTTATTTATTTATTTTTGGCTGCGTTGGGTCTTTGTTGCTGCGCTTGGGCTTTCTCTAGTTGCGGCAAGCAGGGGCTACTCTTCATTGCAGTGTGTGGGCTTCTCATTATGGTGGCTTCTCTTCTGGCGGAGCACGGGCTCTAGGTGCATGGGCTTCAGTAGTTGTGGCACGCGGGCTCAGTAGTTGTGGCTCGCAGGCTCTAGAGCGCAGGCTCAGTAGTTGTGGCGCACAGGCTTAGTTGCTCCACGGTATGTGGTATCTTCCAGAACCAGGGCTCGAACCCGTGTCCCCTGCATTGGCAGGCGGATTCTTTACCACTGTGCCACCAGGGAAGTCCCAAGGTTTAGATATATTGACTGAACTATTCGTAATGGGAAGGGAAGAATGTTCAGTGTTGAAGCAGGTCGTTTGGATGCCATAGTTCAGGGTCCTAGAAGAGATATATGCCTTTTAACTTTCAGCTGTTTCTTTCTCCTAATAATGTGTACAACACAGATTCTTTACTGTTTCATGTTTGACTTGTGCCATTCCTAGGCCTGGAACATCATGTGGTTCCTGCCTGAAAGTGGCTGTGTCGGTGTTGGGTGCTCATAGATTATTGTATTCAACAAACAGCTAACTTGCTTCTATTGTTTGTTTGATATCAAGCTAGGCACTGGGAAAGATGAAAGATGGCAGTATCTTTTTTTTAACATTTTTATTGGAGTATAATTGCTTTGCAGTGGTGTGTTAGTTTCTTCAAGCATGTTTATTATGTCTATAGAGGAGACAAAATGCAAGTGTGGCTGGAGATGGTTAGTCTGATCTCACATTCATCCTTTGTTGCGCTGACATTTTTTGTGCTGTTTTATCTTCACAGTATCTCATCTTTTAGGCTCCCACTTCAATGACAGGATATAACTCATCCTGTCAATGCATCCGTGGCATACCAAGCTTTCTGTAGATAAAAGAAAAGAAATGTTCACAGTTTAGGGACACGGCACACCTTGACAAGGCATGTCATGGCAGAACCTACGGGAAGGAAAATAAGACTGCCATTCTAGGACATCGGATACTTGGCTTTGGGTTCCAGAAGGAAGGGACTGTTACACCAGTGGAGGCCAGCTGGGAGCCTGCCAGTACAGCCCCAGAGCCTCAAGAGAAAGCACAAGGGAGATTCTGCAGGGACCAAGGCAGGGATCTTCAGGTATGAGGCCACCACAAGGGATGGCAACTGCCATGGTGAAAGGCAGCCCTTGAGAGATCCTGTCTCTTTCCCTCTGTTCCCTTCTCATTTTGTTTTTTTTCCTGATTACAAACGTAAAAAAAGATTTCTTAATACAGATTTAAAACAGAGAATATAATTGAGAAAGTGGAATTATCCCCTGGACAATTACTGTTAACAGTGTGACATATATTGAGAAGATTGCTTGCATGTTTATTCTTTTATTCACGTAACAAATACTTGTTGAAGACGTACTGTGTGCTGGAGGCTGTGGATAAAATGTTACAGAGTCAGACAGGTCCCAACCCTTGCGGAGCTCACATTCTCCTCGTGAAGGAGAAAGAAAGCAAAAAAGGTACATGTAAATACACAGTAAATTTCAAGAGGTGGTAAAGTGCTATAAAGGAAAACAGGGCTTCCCTGGTGGTGCAGTGGTTAACAATCTGCCTGCCAATGCAAGAGACACGGGTTTGAGCCTTGGTCTGGGAAGATCCCACATGCCGCAGAGCAACTAAGCCCATGAGCCACAACTACTGAACCTGCGCTCTAGAGCTCGCAAGGCACAACTACTGAGCCCACATTCCACAATTACTGAGCCTGTGCGCCTAGAGCCCACGCTCTACAACAAGAGAAGCCACCGCAATGAGATGCCTGTGCACTGCAACGAAGAGTAGCCCCCACTTGCTGCAACTAGAGAAAGACCATGTGCAGCAATGAAGATCCAACGCAGCCAAAAACAAAATAAATAAATAAATAAATAAATAAAGCAAGATAGCTTTAAGAAGAAGATAACAGACCCAAAATGGAGTTGCTTATGCTAAATAAGCCCACGTCACCAAACGGAGACTGAACTTCATTACAGACTCGGCTCTCCTAGAAATGGGTTCTTCAACCGGTCAAACAGGAATCACCTGGTCAGCCCTAATGTGGTCATCTGCCTGATGGACCCCTGTTGTCTCCTAAAGGAAAGTGACCGTGGAATAAATAACTCGCTTCTGTTGTCTCATAAAACTTCCTTGTTCCCACTCTCTTCTCCCTGTGAAAGTCTTTCATTTTGTACAGCTCCTTGGAGTTCCTTTCTGTTTGCTACATGAGATGCTGCCTGATTGATGAATTGTTGCATAAAGCCAATAAGATCTTTAAGGTTTGCTCAGATGAATTTTGTTTTTTAACAGGAGGTAAAACAATTGTGTATGAAGCACTTGAAAACAAGCTATACTATAGTGATAATACATCCTTGTCACTGTCAGGAGAACAAGGCCTTTTCACAGTAGGTCACCCAGCTGTTAAACTCTGCCAACATCCTCATGACTTTTTGTTTTCTTCTCTGGGAACAAAGACATTTATGGGATTGCACTTGTGTATTTTATTAAGGCCTTAAAGCTTTTAATTCTGTTCAGTGAAATTACTCCCAATACTACGTTTGAATAAGAGTTTGAAGATTGTTCTTAAGGTTTCCACCTATAAACTAGGTAGAAGTCCACCTATTAGTCTTGGGGAGTGAATTTTGGATTTACTCTTTTGTTCCTTCTGAGAGAATATAATGAGATAATAGAATAGAATATATATATATGTATGTACACATATATATGATGGAATATATAATATAAGATGTATTTTGAAATATATCTATTAATATAATGCAATAAAGCGAAAAACTCTTCCTTAATAATCTTGATGGTTACAGTAATAGAGGAATTGGTGAAAACTAAATACAGATACTTTGTAATAGGAATACAGTTCTTCTACTTCTGGCCACTGAAGATAGAGTAACAGGGACTGAATTTACCCTGAAATGACTAAAACAACAACAAAATCCAGACAAAATGCATGAATCAAGGTTTCCAAACACTGGCCACTGGCAACGAGAGACAGTAGTCTCTGGAGAGGTGACAAACAAAGTGAGCCCTACCACAACTCCAGCTTACTGCTGTGAGAGTTTCCCCGCTGTATCACAGGGACAAGGAAATTGATGTGGAGCCTGGTGGACTTCCTGAGCTGTGGATAAGGTGCTGAGAGTCTGGGGACACCAACATGCCTACACTTTATAGGACAGAGGACCAGGGAGAGACATCGGTACAGAGAGAACTCTGGAGATCTGCAGAGGAGAATCTGGAGATCTCTACACCTTGAGTATTCAACACAGTGCTGCTCAGCACACATGTGTGAGGAAACTATCTGAGGCTGGGGAGAGAACTTCCTGAAAGGTTTAGATGAAACAGTTCCAGTTCCCTCTAACAAGACCGTAATTCACTGAACATTGGGTAGAACACTCAGGAATGTCATGCCTCAGTAATGGGAAATAATTAGCCCTGGACAGAGTACTGCTCTGGACCCACCTAACAAATCATAAAAACAAAACCCAGAAGAATCAAACTGTTTCCAATTCACTGCATCCTGAAACAAGATTCAATATTTATAGGAACATAAAAATATCCAGCACCCAACAAAGTAAAATTCACAATGTCTCATATCTAATCAAATATTACCAGATGTATTAGTTTGCTTGGGCAGCCGTAACAAAGTACTACATACTGGGTGGCTGAAACGAGAGAAATTTATTTTTTCACAATTCTGGATGCTAGAAGTCTGAGATCAGTGTGTTGGCAGCATTGGTTTCTTCTGGGGCCTCTCTCCTTGGCTTGTAGATGTCCATGTTCTCCCTGTGTCTTACATGGTCTTTCCTCTGCATGTCTGTCCAGGTTTCTTCTTATAAGGACACCAGTCTTATTGGATTACAGCCTACCATAATGACCAATTTTTCTTTTTAACATTTATTTATTTAGGCTGCGCTGGGTCTTAGTTGCAGCACGCAGACTCTTAGTTGCGGCATGCGAACTCTTAGTTGTGGTATGCATGCAGGATCTAGTTTCCTGACCAGGGATCGAATCCAGGTCCCCTGCATTGGGAACACGGAGTCTTACCCACTTGACCACCAGGGAAGTCCCCACTAATGACCGAATTTTAACTTAATTTAACCTCTTAAAGACTCTATCTCCAAATACAGTCACATTCTTAGCACCTGGGGTTAGTATCTAAATGTATGAATTACAGTTGGGGAGCACAGTGCAAGGAGACAGGAAAATGTAACCTGTAATGAGAATAAACAATCAATGAAAACCAATCCAGAACTGACACAGATGGTACAGTCAGCAAAGGACATTAGGACAGTTATTACAACTATATTCCATGTGTTCAAAAAGTTAAGTAGAGTCATGGAAGATATGAAAATTACCCAAATCAAGTTTCTAAAGATGACAAACTACAAGTGTGTTAAGTGAAAGATATACTGAGGGGCATTAATGGCAGATTAGATGTTGTAGAAGGAAAGATTCAGTTATCCAACATGAAACATAAAAAAGAATCAAAAAATTTTCAGACGTAGCACTGAACTGTGGAACAACTTCAGGCAACTTAATATATGGGTAATTAGAGTTCCCACAGAAGCAGGAGAGAAAGAAAAAATAGGTGAAAGTATAATGGCCAGAAACTTTCCAAGCTTGATGGAAACTGTAAACTCAACTCAGTGAATCACCCACACAAAAAAACAGGAAGAAGGGGCTTCCCTGGTGGCGCAGTGGTTGAGAGTCCGCCTGCCGATGCAGGGGACACGGGTTCATGCCCCGGTCTGGGAAGATCCCACATGCTGCAGAGCGGCTGGGCCCGTGAGCCATGGCCACTGAGCCTGCGCGTCCAGAGCTTGTGCTCCACAACGGGAGAGGCCACAACAGTGAGAGGCCCGCGTACCACAAAAAAAAAAAAAAAAAAAACAGGAAGAAAACTATACCAAGGCACATCATAATCAAATTACTCAAAACCAGTGATGAAGAGAAAAATCTTAAAAGCAGCCAGAGGAAGAAAGACATGTACAGAAAAGCAAATATGCAGGTGACAGCAGATTTCTTGTGATAAAAAAAAAGAAGGCCATGGAACAGCATATTTAAAACACTTGAAAAAAAAAAGAAAACCAAAAAACCTCTGTCCACCTAAAATTTATTCTCTCTTTTCTCTTCTCTTTTCTTTTTTCTTTCCTCTTTTCTTTTTTCTCCTTCCTCCCTGCCTTCTTTCTTTCCTTATAAATGAAGTGTAGTTGACTTACTATATTAGTTTCAGGTGTACAACATAGTGATTCAGTATTTTTATACATTACAAAATGATCACCATGATAAGTCGCTACCATCTCTCACCCTACAGAGTTATAGTATTATTGATTATATTCCCTGTGCTGTATGTTTCATCCCTGTGACTTACTTATTTTACTGGAAGTTTGTACTTCTTAATCTCCCTAACCTATTTCACTTATCTCCCTACATGCCTCCCCTCTGGTAGCCACCAATTTGTTCTCTATCAGTCTGTTTCTGTTTTGTTATGTTTGTTCTGTTCTTTAGATTCCACATACAAGACAAATCATATGGTATTTGTCTTTCTCTGTCTGACTTATCTCAGCATAATACCTTCAGGTCCCTCCATGTTGTCGCAAAAGACAGATTTCATTTTTTTAAAAAATAAGTTTATTTTTGGCTGTGTTGGGTCTTTGTTACTGCACGCAGGCTTTTTCTAGTTGCAGCAGCGAGGGCTACTCTTTGTTGCGGAGCATGGACTCTAGGCACACGGGCTTCAGTAGCTGTGGTGCTTGGGCTTAGTTGCTCCGCAGCATGTGGGATCTTCCTGGACCAGGGCTCAAACCCATATCCCCTGCATTGGTGGGCAGATTCTTAACCACTGCGCCACCAGGGAAGTTCCCAGATTTCTTTTTTTTTTTAATGGCTGAATCATAGTCTTGTGTGTGTGTGTGTGTGTGTGTGTGTGCGTGTGTGTGTGTATCACATCATTATCCATTCATCTGTTATTGTCTTTTTTGATGATAGTCATTCTGACAGGTGTGAGGTGATATCTCATGGTTTTCATTTGCATTTACTTGATTAGTGATGCTAAGCATCTTTTCATGTGTCTCTTGGCCATCTGTGTATCTTCTTTGGAAAAATGTCTGTGTGGGTCCTCTGACCCATTTTTTAATTGAGCTGTTTGTTTTTTAATGTTTAGTTGTGTGAGTTCTTATACATATTGGCTATTAACCCCTTATCAAATACACTGTTTGCAAATATCTTCTCTCATTCAGTAGGGTGCCTTTTTGTTTTGCTGATAGTTTCCTTCACTGTGCTAAAGCTTTTTAGTTGGATGTAGTCCTATTCGTTTATTTTTCCCTTTGTTTCCTTTGCCTGAGGAGATATCTATATATCTGTATCTATCTGATGTCAGAGAGCATACTGCCTATGTTTTCTTCTAGGAGTTTATGGTTTCAGGCCTTACATTTAAGTCATTAATCCATTTTGAATTTATTTTTGTATATAGTGTGAGAAAGTAGTCCAGTTCGCTTCTTTTGCATGTAGCTCTCCAGTTTTCCCAACACCGTTTATTGAAGAGGCTTTCTTTTTCCCATCATATATTCTTGCCTCCTTTGTCGTAGATTAATTGACCATATAATTGTGGGTTTATTTCTGGGCTCGCTGTTCTGTTCTGTTGATCCATGTGTCTGTTTTTGTGCCAGTATCATACTGTTTTTTTGTTTTTGTTTGTTTGTTTAGGCTGCACTGTGTCTTAGTTGTGGCACGCGAGATCTTGTAGCATGTTTACTTGCAGCATGCGGGATCTTTAGTTGCAGCATGTGGGCTTCTTAGTTGTGGCATGCATGTGGGATCTTTTTCCCCGACTAGGGATTGAACTGAGGCACCTTGCATTGGGACTGTGGAGTCTTACCCACTGGACCACCAGGGAAGTCCCACTGTTGTTTTTTTTAAAAATTGAAGTATAGTTGATTTACAGTGTTGTCATACTGTTTTGATTACTATAGCTTTGTAGTATAGTTGGAAATAATGGCACATGATACCTCCAGTTTTGTTCTTTCTTAAAATTATTTTTGCTATTTTGGACTCTTTTGTGTTTCCATACAAATTTTGGCATTATTTGTTCTAGTTCTGCGAAAAATTCCGTTGGAATTTTGATAGGGATTGCATTGAATCTGTGGATTGTCTTGGGATTCTTCTAATCCATGAACATGGTATATCTTTCCATTTGTTTCTTTTTAGTTTCTTTCATCAGTGTATTATAGTTTTCTGGGTACAGATCTTTTCCCTCCTTGGTTAGATTTACTCCTGGATATTTTATTCTTTTTGATGCAATTGTAAATGGGGTTGTTTTCTTAATTTCTCTTTCTGACAGTTCATTGTTAGTGTACAGAAATGCAACAGATTTGTATTATTTTGTATCCTGCAGCTTTACTGAATTCATTGGTGAGTTCTGATAGGTTTTTTGGTGGTGTCTTTAGGATATTTTATATATAATGTCATGTCATATGCAAACAGTGACCGTTTTACTGCTTCCTTTCCAACTTGGATTCTTTTCATTTTTCTTGCCTGATTGCTGTGTCTAGGACTTCCAATACTATCTTGAATAAAAATGGTGAGTGGGCATCCTTGTCTTGTTCCTGATCTTAGGGGAAATGCTTTCCGCTTGTCACCTTTTTGTATGATGTTGGCATAGATTTACCATAGGTGGCCTTTGTTATGTTGAGGTATGTTCCCCCTATACCAACTTGGGTGAAAGTTTTTATCATAAATGGGTATTGGATTTTGTCAAAAGCTTTTTCTGCATCTATTAAGATGATCATATGATTTTTATTTTTCAATTTGTTATGTGGTGTATCATTGATTTCTGGATATTGAAACACCCGCATCCATGGGATAAATCCCACTTGATTATGGTGTATGATCTTTTTGATGTATTGTTGAATTCATTTTGCTAATAATTTATTGAAGATTTTTACATCAGTGTTCATCAGGGATATTGGCCTCTGTTTTCCTTATTTTGTGGTATACTCATCTGGTTTTGGTACCAAGGTGATGCTGGCCTTGTAGAATGAGTTTGGAAGCACTCCTGACTCTTCCTTTTTTGCGGTAGTTGGAGAAAGATAGATATCAATTCTTCTTTAAATGTTTGGTAGAATTGATCTATAAATCCATCTGATCCTGGACTTTGTTGGGAGTTTGTTTTGTTTTGTTTTTTGTTTTTGTTTATTTTGCTGATTCAGTTTCATGACTGGTAATCATTCTGTTCATATCTTCTGTTTTTTTCTGATTCAGTTTTAGGAGATTGTACGTTTTTAGGAATTTATCCATTTATTCTGGGTTGTCCATTTTATTGGTGTTTAATTGTAGTAATCTTTTATGATCCTTTGTATTTCTGTGGTGTCATTTATAACTTCTCTTTCATTTCTGATTTTATTGATTTGGTTCCACTCTTTTTTTTATTGATGAGTCTGGCTAAAGGTTTGTCAATTTTGTTTATCTTTTCAAAGAACTAGCTCTTAGTTTCATTGATCTTTTCTGCTGTTGTTTTAAGTCTCCATTTATTTCTGCTCAGATCTTTATTTTTCTTTCCTTCTACTAACTATGAGTTTTGTTTGTTCTTCTATTTCTAGTTCCTTAGATTTTTCTTGTTTCCTGAGGTAGGCTTGTATTACTATAAACTTCTTTCTTAGAATTGCTCTTGCTGTGTCCCATAGGTTTTGGATCATTGTATTTCCATTTTCATTTGTCTTCAGGTATTTTTTAATTTCCTCTTTGATTTCTTCAGTGACCCATTGTTTGTTGAGAAGCATATTGTTTAGCCTGCACATGTGTGTTTGTGTTTTTTGCAGTTTTTTCCATGTAGTAGATTTCTACTCTCATAGCACTGTGGTTGGAAAGGATGCTTGCTATGCTTTCCATCTTAACTTTATTGAGACTTGATATATCTTTTAAGTTCATCTGGTCTAGTGTGTCACTTAAGGCCAGTGTTTCCTTATTGATTTCCTCTCTGGATGATCTGTCCATTGATGTAAGTGGGGTGTTAAAGTCCCCTACTATTATTGTGTTACTGTCAGTTTTTCCCTTCATGTTTGTTAATATTTGCTATATGTATTTAGTTGCTCCTATGTTGGGTGCATGTATGTTTACATTTGTTATATCTTCCTATTGGATTGATCCCTTGATCATTATTTAATGTCCTTTGTCTCTTGTTACAGTCTGTTCAAAAATCTATTTTGTCTGATATACGTATTGCTGCCCCTGCTCTCTTTTTGTTTCCATTTGCGTGGAATACTGTTTTCCATTACCTCACTTTCAGTCTCTGTGTTTTTAGATCTGAAATGAGTCTCTTCAGCATAGTAGTCAGCATATAGATGGGTTGCGGTTTTTTTTTAGTCTGTTAAGCTGGTTCTGTGCCTTTTGATTGGAGCATTTAGTCCATTTACTTTTAAAGTAATTATTGATAAGTATGTACTTATTGCCATTTTTAAAAATAAATTTATTTATTTATTTTTGGTTGCGATGGGTCCTCATTGCTGTGCACAGGCCTTCTCTAGTGGTGGCAAGCAGGGGCTACTCTTCGTTGCGTTGGTGCGGGCTTCTCATTGTGGTGGCTTCTCTTGTTGTGGAGCATGGGCTCTAGGCACGCGGGCTTCAGTAGTCATGGCATGCAGGCTCAGTAGTTGTGGCTCGCGGGCTCTAGAGCGCAGGCTCAGTAGTTGTGGTGCATGGGCTTAGTTGCTCCACAGCATGTGGGATCTTCCTGGACCAGGCTCGAACCCGTGTCCCCTGCATTGGCAGGCGGATTCTTAACCACTGTGCCACCAGGGAAGTCCTTACTTATTTCCATTTTGTTAAATGTTTTCTGATTGTTTTTATAGTTCTCATTTGTTCCTTCTTCTTTTGTGATTTGATGATATCTTTAGTGTTATATTTGGGTTGCTTTCTCTTTGTGTGTGTGAGAGAGAGAGTTGTAAGATTTTGGTTTGTGGTTACCATGATGTTCATATATAACAATTACAGACACACATATGTAATATATGTTAGTTATAACTTGTGTTATTATTTTAAGTTGATGATCTTTTAAGTTGAAATTCAGTCTAACAACCCTGCATTTTTATTCTCCCACCATGTTTAATTTTTTTGACATCATGTTTTACATCTTTTTGTGTATACCTTAACTACTTATCGTGGATATAGATGATTTTACCACTTTTGTCTTTTACCCTTCCTACTAGCTTTATAAGTGGTTGATGCACTACATTTACTGTATGTTTGCCTTTACCAATGAGATTTTTTCCTTTCATAATTTTCATATTTCTAGTTGTGTGGTTTTTTCCTTTTTTTTTTTTTAAAATCCTGCTTAGAGAAGTCCCTTTAACATTTCTCATAATGCGAATGCAGTGGTGCTGAATTCTTTTAGTTATTGTTTATATGTAGAACATTTTCTTTCTTCTTCAAATATGAATGATAGCCCTGCTGGGTAGAGTATTTTTGGTTACAGTAAGTTCCCTATATATGAACCTTGAAGTTGTGAACTTTCAAAAATGGACACATGTGCTCACATGTCCAGTCATGTAAGTTCATGTGTCTGGCATACATTGTCACGTGCATGCATCCTCTACAAGTGGTTGTCCTTTTGTGTACTTTACAGTAGTGTATAGAGTACAGTACTACAGTGTCTTTATTTCAAGCCCAGGATATCTGGAAGGAAGTGTAAAAGCAGTGATGATGTAGCTGGACTTTTCTAGGTACTGTACTGTAAGATTAAAAGTGTTTTCTTTATTTTTTGTGTTTGTTTTTTATGTATTACTTGTGTGAAAATTATTATAAACCTATTGCAGTACAGTACTATATAGCCAATTGTGTTTGGGTACCTAGGCTAACTTTGCTGGACTTAACGAACAAATTGGACTTAATGAATGGACTCTTGCAGTGGAACTCATTTGTATGTAGGGGACTTACTATATAGATGTTTCTCCTTTCATGACTTTGAATATATCATGCCACTTCCTTCTGGCCTGCGAAGTTTCTGCTGAAGAGTCAGCTGATAGTCTTAGGGAGTTCCCCTGCACATAACTAATTGCCTTTTTTTTTGCTACTTTTAAGATTCTTTATCTTTAATTTTGCCACTTTAATTATAATTTGTCTTGGTGTAGATCTCTTTGGATTCACCTTGTTTGGGACTTAGTGCTTCCTGGACCTGGATGTCTGTTTCCTTTTCCAGGTTAGGGAAGTTTTCAGCTATTATTTGTTTGAATAAGTTCTGTGCCTCTTTCTCTCTTCTCCTTTTGGGACACCTATAATGTGAATGTTAGTATGCTTGATGTGGTCCTAGATGTCTCTTATTAAACTATGCTCATTTTAAAAAATTCTTTTTTCTGTTAAGGCTGGATGGTTCCACGACTCTGTCTTCCAGTTTGCTGATTCGTTCTCATTCACTGTTCATTCCTTCCAGTGTAGTTTTATTTCAGTTATTATGTTTGTCGGCTCTGTTTGATTCTTCTTTATATTTTCTAACTTGTTGAAATTCTCACTGCGTTCATCCATTCTTCCCCCAAGTTCTTTAAGCATCTTTATGAATATTACCTTGAACTCTTTGTTGGGTAGTTTGCTTATCTCTGTCTTGCTCAGTTCTTCTTCTAGGGTTTTGTCTTGTTCCTTTATTTGAAACAGATTCCTTTGTTGTTTCATTTCGTCTAATTCTCTGTGTTTATTTCCCCATATTTGGTAGGTTGGTTACGTCTCCTGATCTTGGAAAAGTGGCCCTATGTAGGAGATGTCCTGTGTGGCTTAGCAGTCTACTCCCCTCTGGCCACCAGAGCTGTATGCTCTAGGGGTGCCCCCTATGTTGGCTGCATGGGCCCTTCTGTTGTGGCAGGGTCTACTACTGTGGGCATGCGGAGGGGTGGGCCTGGACCCGGGCCAGGTTGACTGCCAGGTCCTGCCTCATGCAGTGGCTGTTGGCCCATTGGTTGTTGGGGCCGAGTCCTGGTACATCTAGCTGCATGTCCTGCGGTGTCCTGGGGTTGTTGCCAGCCTGCTAGTGGGCGGATAAGCCCCTGACCCTAATAGGCTAGAGAGAAGACTCCAAAATGGTGCCTGCCAGTGCCACTGTTCTTGTGGTAGAATGAGCTCCCCAAAATGGCTGCTACCAGTATCTGTGTCCCCAAGGGGAGTCCCAGTTGCCTCCTGCCTCTTCAGGATGCTCTCCAAGATTAGTAAGTTGGTGTGACCCAGGCTACTTTCAAATTACTATCTCTCTGCTGGGACTTGGAGCATGTGAGATTTTGTGTGCACCCTTTAACAGCACACTCTCTGTTAACTGTAGCTCTCTAGCTCTCCTGTATAGAAGCCCCACTAGCCTTCAAAGCGAGATGTTCTGGGGGCTGATCTTCCCGGTGCAGGACCCCTGGACTGGGGTGCCTGATGTGGGGCTCAGACCCCTCACTCCTTGGGGAAAACATGTGCAATTGTGATTATCTTTCTGTCAGTGTGTTGCCTACTTGGGGTGTGGGTCTGCCTCTCCTACCTGTCTCATTGTGGTTCCTTCTTCATACCGTTAATTCTGGAAAGTCTTTTCTGCTAGTCTTTATGTTCTTCTCATAGACAGGTGTTCTGTAAATAGTTGTGATTTTGGTGTGCCTGTGGGAAAAGGTGAGCTCAGGGTTTTCCTGCTCCACCATCTTGGCCACACTTCACCTAGAATTCTTTACCAGGTGAACACATCTTCCAAAAACAAAGAAGTTTTCAGACACATGAAAGCTGAAAGAGTTAATCACCAGCAGACCCACACTCTAAGAAACGTTTAAGGATGTCCTTCAGGCAGAAGAAAAATTATACCAGATGAAAACCTGAATCTACACAAATGAATGAAGAACACTGGAAATGATTATGTGAGAAAATATGTAAGCTATATTTTTTATTATTTAAATATCTTTATATTAAAATTGCTTATGTAAAAGTAGTAACAATGCTTTGTGAAGTTTATAACATCTATAAAGTAAAATTCATGACAACAAATGGATATAGCCCAGGAGAGAAGAAATGGAAGTAAACAATTATAAGATCTTTATGTTATATGTGAAATGGTATAATCTCACTTGGATGTCAGTATGATAAAGATGGATGCTGTAAACCTTAAGGCGGTCACTAAAGTAACAAAACCAAGAGTTAATAGGTACCCAACAAAGGAAATAAAATGAAATCATAAAAAAAATGCTTGGTTAATTCAAAGGAAGGCAGAAAAAGAAGAAAAGGGGAACAAAGATAGATGGAACAAATAGAAAACAAAAAGCAAGATGGTCCAACACCCAATTATAAGGCAGAGATGATTCAGATTGGTTAAAAAAAAGCAATATCCAACTATGTGATGCCTACCAAAGAAAGGCATTTTAAATATAAAACAAAAAGGTTAAAATTATATGAATGAAAATATATACATACCATGGTAACACTAGTTAGAAGGCAGCTGGGGTGTCTATATTAATATCAGATGAAGTAGACTTCAGAGCAAAGAATATTACCAGAGATAAAGAAGATCATTTCATAATGACAAAGGGATAAAATAATCAAGGGGACATAACAGTCCTAAACATTTAAATACATAATTGACAGGGCTTCAGAATACATGAAGCAGAAATAGAACTGCAAGGAAAATAGACACATCCACAATTATAATCAGAGATTTCAATAACTGATAGAAACAGGAAGCAGAAAATCAGTAAGGATATAGTACACTTGACCAACATTGTTCACCAGTTTAACTTGGTTGACAGTTCCCCCAACAATAGCAGGTACACATTCTCCTCAAGTACACATGGAACATTTACCAGATAGACCACATTCTAGGCCATAAAACAAGTCTCAATAATTTAAGAGAATTTATGTCATGCAAAGTCTGTTTTCTGACCACAAAGATTTAAATTAGAAATCAATAATAGAAAGATGTCTGGAAAAATCCCCAAACATTTGAGTACTGAATAACACACTTTTGAATAAACCACCAGTCAAGGAAGAAATCAAAGGGGAAATTAGACAATAGTTGGAACTGAATGAAAATAAACATGTATGCCCCTAAAGCATCCTTGGGGAGCTTATAACATAAATACTTACAGGAGAAAAGAAGAAAGGTCTGTAGTCAATGACTTTAGCTTGTTTTAAGATACTAGAAAAAAAGAGCAAATTAAACCCAAACCAGAAAGAAGCATATGATAAATACCAAACAAATCAGAAAAACAGAAAACAGAAAAACAATGTTTATAGCAGGTTTAATGTATAACAAGCAAGTACTGGAAACAACCCAAATGTCCAACAAGTGAATGTAAAAACAAATTATATATCCCTACAATGGAATATTACTCAGCAATCAAGAGGATTGAACTTGAAACATAGAGAATATATTGGACAATGAAACTACTCTGTATGGTACTACAGTGGTGGATACATATCATTATACATTTGTCCATACTCTTAGAATGTATACTGTGAGTGAATCCTAAAGTAAGCTATGGACTCTGGGTGATGATGTGCCAGTGGAGGTTCATCAGTTGTAATAAATGTATCACTGGTGGGGGATGTAATAGTGGGTGAGGGGACTTCCCTGGTGGCCCAGTGGTTAAGACTCCATGCTCCCAATGCAAGGGACATGGGTTCGATCCTTTGTTGGGGAACTAAGATCCCGCATGCTACATGGTGCGGCCAAAAAAAAAAAAAAGTGGGTGAGGCTGGCGGTGGGGAGGTGTTGTATGCACCTTCTGTTCAGTACTGCTGTAAAGCTAAAACTGCTCTAAAAAAGTTTTTAAAGGAGTGAACTATTGATACAGACAGGAGTAAGTGAACAAATGAATCTCAAAATAATTGTGCTGAGTGAAAGAATCCATTTCATTTAGGTAAAACAAGCAAATTCAAACTAACCTGTAGTGATAGAAAGTCTGTGGTTGCTTGCGGGTGGGGAATGGGGACCAGAGAGGGGCAGGAGGGAGGAATAAAAAGGGGCAAGAGGAAACTTCTGGGGTGATAGGTATGTTCATTATCTTGAATGTGGTGACGGTTTCACAAGTGTTTAATAGGTTAAAACTTATCACATTATACATTAAATATGTGCAGTGTATGTCAATTATACCTCAATAAATGTGTTTAGAAAACAAAATAAATATTATTGAGCTTTTACATGAGCATTTTGAAAAAAGTTTTCCCCCAGCTTTCATTCTTGTCCATGTTGTTGTCACCACCTGCTCAGTGTAGAACTTCTTTTGGTTTTATTGCCACCAGCCTCTGAAATTATGGGCATTGTCAGGTGAGCTGAAACACCAAGGAGAAACCCATGTGAGCTGAGGGTCAAGTTACTTTTTGGATTTCTAGCAATGTTTAATTCATTTCCTATGAGGATTTGGTGGAATGGAAAGGGTGGGCCAGACTGAGAGGCCCAGGACACAAGCTCATCCTCAGCTTAGGCCTTACCTTGAGCAAGTGAATTAATAACTGTGAGCTTAGTTTTCATATCTCTAAAATGGGAGTGTTACCTATTTTACCTGCTTCATGGAGTTGTAGTAATATCTCAACAAGGTTTATCAGTATTATACAAGTATAAAGTGAGTGGTATAATGTTTGTGTTTCCCTGTCCACTTACCCCATCTACTTTCTCTGTTAATTTAAAAGAAGTTCGCAGGAGACACCTGTTTTGCATGTGAATTTGTTTTCCTTGTTTTTATACTTTTGTTTTGGAGATAATTAAATTACCTGTATTGTTAAGTCCTTATTTTTTTGCTTTGTATTGCTGCAGGTTTTAGAACTTTCTCAGATACTTTTTTGCTATGAAAATAGCACTGGAGAGTAAGTAGTTTCTAGTTGGTAGGGTGCTTACTACTTTGCTTAGAGACTTGTATTGTCTCTTACTGACAATTCTAGTGCTAGGCAAACAATGCTTCTTGAGTGAAAAGGGAGTTATAATAATTTCCCAAATGAGACAGCCTTTTAAAAAAATTTATTGTGGTAAAATATACAAAGCAAAATTGACCACTTTAACCTTTAAGTGTATAGTTCAGTAGCATTAAGCACATTCACTGTGTTTAAATGGCTGTGTTGCTGAGGGGGCCTTTGTTAAGAGCCAAGGCTACTACACTCAAGGTCTTGGTCTGCAGTCCCTCAAGAGCAGGAAGGCTGTGTTTGCTGAGCTTTTAAAGCAGTAGTCTTGTATCCTGGATGCCCCACTGTCTTTCAAAAATAGCATCAAGCAAGTTGGTGTTTGCTGAAGATGGGGGTAAGGAAAGTGAAGGAGAGTGGTAGAGACAGAACAATCAAAAAGAAATGAAGAGAAGGAAAAGGAAAGAATCAATAAAGGTAGTCACAGAAAGAGTTAATAAAAATAACATTGAGTGCTTTGTACCAGATACCATTTTCTTAAGCACTTTACATGTTTTAACTTTTATTTTTATCTATTTAAAAATTATTTTGGGGCTTCCTTGGTGGCGCAGTGGTTAAGGATCCACCTGCCAATGCAGGGGACACAGTCTGGGAAGCTCCCACATGCCATGGAGCAACTAAGCCTGTGCGCCACAACTACTGAACCTGCGCTCTAGAGCCTGTGAGCCACAACTACTGAGCCCGCATGCCACAACTACTGAAGGCCGCATGCCTAGAGCCTGTGCTCCACAACGAGAAGCCACCACAGTGAGAAGCCCATACACTGCAATGAAGAGTAGCCCCCACTCGCCGCAACTAGAAAAAGCCCATGTGCATCAATGAAGACCCAACGCAGGCAAAAATAAATAAATTTTTAAAATAAATTTTAAAAAAATAAAAATTATTTTTTATTTTTTATTATTCTTTTTGGCTGTACCATGCAGTTTTCAGGATCTTAATTCCCTGACCAGGGATTAAACCTGGGCCACCACAGTGAAAGCACTAGTCCTAACCACTGGACCACCAGGGAATTCCCTGTATAAACTTTTAAATGTTTACAACTACCTCACAAGGTACTGTAGTCTCCATTTCACAGATGAGGAAATCAAGGCACAGATAGGTAGCTTGCCTAGGGTCACACAGCCACTGGAGGCAGAGCAACAAAAATTGGTTGTGAGATATAATGGAAGAGAAGACCAAATAAAGTCAATAACAAAAAATACCTATAAGAAATAATGCCTTGGAAAGAAGTACACAAAATCTGTAAGAGGAAAACTTCAAACATTCTCAGAGGACACAGAAGTAGACTTGAACAAATGTAAGGACCTATTTGTTCTTGAGTTGGAAAGCTCACATCATAAACTGCCTAACCTCCCGAAGTTTGATTATTCATTTAACAAAATTGAAGTAAAAATGCCAACCTGGTTCTCTCGGGTTCCACACGAGCTGATTCTGAACAAACAACATACAGGAGTGCCAGGAGCCCTGTGGAGGGGAGTGCGAGTAGAGACTGGACCATGCTGCCATGTTCAGGTTCTGCAGGATGGCAGCAACTCTGAGTAACAAGCCATTGAGACAGGACGGAAATTCCAGAAACATGAATACAAAGAACATCTGCACGATATCACTAATGAAAAAAGAAAAAAATATTTGCAACTCATTTAGATAAGGAGCTAATTGCTCTAATAGATAAAGAGCTTCTGGGAATTGAAAAGAAAAAGATCAAAACCCAATGAAAAATATGCAAAGGGCATGCATAATTAATAGAAAAAGAAATACCATATCCCTTCAGTATGTGAAAGGGTGCTCAACCATACTTATTCATAATTAGAGAAGTCAGATCAAAACTACACCAAGATGCCATTTCTCACCTATCAGATTGGCACACATGCATCTTAGACAACCATTTCACTAGTGAGGCTCTGAGGGAAGCAGGAATTTGAGAGTAATCTCTTAATCACAGTTGCATTTACTCTTTGATCCAACAGTTTCCATTCTGGGACTATCCAGTGTGCACTTGCACATACAAAATTGCACTTGTACAGATGATTCGTGGTGCACTGACTGCTGGAAACAGCCTCAGTGTCCAGTGGTAGGAGACTGGTTTAATGCCCTAGGATGTATCAACCCAGTGAAATATTTTGGGGCTGCAACATAGCTGTGAATTGACAGGGAGGGACTGCCCGGGTATATTGTTGAGAGAGAAAAATCAAGGTGTGAAACAGCTTACAGTGTGTAGTGTCCCCCTTTTGTATGAGAAAAAGAAGGATGAGAACATGTACATGTATTTGCATAAGGAAACGCTGGGAGGATAAGTATGTAATAAAAGTGGTTATCCGAATGCATGGAGGCGAGTTGTCAGTGAGACTATATTTTACTTTTTGAAATATGTAAACATGTGACCTTTAAAAGAATTATTGGTAAACGAAAAACAAAAATAAGTATGTAGAATATAAGCTCATGTCATCATTGATACCAGCTACTTTACCAAATTAGTACCGACAACTACACACACATTGCGAGAATCACATTGCTCTGGTGAGCCTGCTCACTCAGCTTCGCCTGCTCCCCAGGTGGGCTGGAAATGTAGTCTGACTGGAAATGTAGACATTTCCCATCATCACCTCTGCCCTAGGGAAGGGTGAGTACAGACTTCTGGAGATCTGCTAGCCACCTCCACCACAGATCCTAACTTTATATGGCATCAAGTTTATAAGAATATACTATGCTAGTATATTAACAGAGGCTCCTATAGGATCATATGATTTGAGGTTATTTTTATTCTCTTTTCAATGCTTTTATGCAGTTTGCAAGTTTTCTACATTTATCTGTTATCAGAGAGGGCATAAAGCTATGAAAAAGTAATCCCTGTTGCATATTGAGAGCATATTCCATTTTCTTCTCACAGACTGTGTTACAGAGAGGACATCTGTGCAGAGCCTTCCTGACATGCTAGGATGCTCTCCTCCTTTGTGGTCAGTCCTTAAGAGTGGATGGAATTACTTGGTCAGAGAGCAGGGCCCTCTGGCAGTGGGCAGGGTGTTTGCTCATACTTACTGTTTTGGTATAGTCAGTATTCTTTTTTTTGCCACTGCACAGCTTGATGGATCTTAGTTCCTGGACCAGGGATCAAACCCGTGTCCCCTGCAGTGGCAGCAAGGAGCCCTAACCACTGGACCACCAGGGAATTCCCTGTCAGTATTTTTTTATACATATAAATTTATTTATTTTTATCTTCGGCTGCGTTGGGTCTTCGTTGCTGCACGCGGGCTTTCTCTAGTTGCAGCAAGCGGGGACTGCTCTGATGAGGTGCGCGAGCTCTTGTTCCGGAGCATGGGCTGTAGGCGCGCAGGCTTCAGTAGTTGTGACATGCGGGCTCAGTAGTTGTGGTGCGTGGGCTTAGTTGCTCTGAGGTATGTGGGATCTTCCCGGACCAGGGATCGAACCCATGTCCCCTGCATTGGCAGGCCGGTTCTTAACCACTGCGCCACCGGGGAAGTCCCCCCTGTCAGTATTCTTATTCTTTGCCAAAACATAGGTGAAGATGGAACTTCATTGTTTAATGTGTGTTTCTACATGTGCTACGTGTTTCAATAACAGAAAATGTCACAAAATACTGTAGCTCTGTAGCCCTTTGCACTGAAGATAAATTCTCACAGTATTGTCTCATTTGGAGTCTATGTTTTGGTCAAATGAAAATGGAAGGAGAATGAATTCAAGAGCTACTTCAGTAGAGTCTCAGAATGGCCTTGACCCAGAGGGCAGGATGGCATGGTCCTGGGGCATTTGGTCACCGCATTTCCTGCTGTGGTGCAGCAGGAGGCTTTTCGACTCCATTCGCGGCACAAGAAACCCCAGGCTTAGAGGTTCTCAAGTGGATGGAAATGCCGATGCTTACGTTTGTGTTTTCTAAAGCTGCCTTTTGTACCTTCATATTCTACTGTTTCATTGACAAGCCTACTGTTTATTACACTTAACATTAAATATTGATCAAAGACATCTATCTCATCAACCAACATTGTAATAAAACGTAAACTGTCAAACATTTTATTTACTGCCTGGCACATAGTAGATGCCTGATAAATATTTGTTAGATGAATGGAAATTCAACTGAAGAAGCAAGACTTTTCATCTGTACTCACTGCTACTGTAAAATATTATTCTGAATACTCTAGATATTATGGGAAGTTAAGAAAATGTTAAAAGATAAACCTATAAAGAGGAGCAAAAAGTTTCATTGCTTGCTTGCAGATAATGAATTTTTAACTGGAAAACTCCAATAAAAATCAACCAAAAAGTTCTCAGAACTATTGGAGCTCAGTTAGATTTTCAAATGCAAAATAAATATACAGCAATTCATAGCTTCCTTATATACCAGTAACTAGCCAGCTAGAAAAATGTAACAGGATAACCTCTATTTCACATTAAAGACAAGAACTATATAATATCTAAGAATAAGTATATAAGAAATACATAGCACCTCTATGAAGAAAATTATTCAGCTTTACTGAGAACATAAAATAATACTTGTTTAAGTGGAGAGATACATTTGTTTTTAGATGAGAATCCATTATATTGAAAAGATGGTGGGTGTTTCTTTCCCAAATAGATTTAATGCAGTTCTGCCTGGGATCAGTCTGCCTCAGTTTTCCTTTAGGGAAGGCAGGACGCAAGGTCATGAGTAGTTCCGAGGAACACACGTCTTCCATGGTTGCAAACAGGAGCCAGGGACCAGGGACTGGGAGGTCAGCAGAAGGGTAGTCAGAGTGTGGAGGCTGCCCTGTATTTTTTGCTCCTGAACTCACCACCTCTCTGGGAACTGAGGAAGAAGACTGGGATTCTCTGCATTCTAAACTTTCGTGTATTTCTTCTGTTTTTTAGAGTATCTGGCCCTCTGTAGTCCAGAAACCTTCTGTTTACCTTTTGCAGAGAATAAACCTTCAGTCTTTTGGTGGGGTGGGGTAGTGGCCCCATCAGTGAAGTAGGAGTCTGGAGGGATTTTTCACATTGTCCTCCTGATTTGGGTCCCAGCCTGAGCCCCTTCCACAGGCACTGGAGCCACCTGTCACGTGCCTTATCTCTTTGCATGCTGGATTAGGACTCTCCTGGGGGTGTCAACTAAATTTGGAAGCTTTCCAGCTTCTAAAATTTGGGTGTCTCTCCTCTCATTCTTTGCCCCTAGGGTTTTATGCTTTAAAAAAAATCACTGTCATTTTTGTGGGGTTTTGAGAAAGAACAGTTAAATCTACCATCTTTAGCCTTGTATATAAAATTTTAATGTCTCTTCAAGGCAGCATTGTAGATGGAGAAAACCTTTTGGGTAACTATTTAGGAATATATAAACTCAACCCTTCTTCCCACCATATTCCAAAATATATTCCAGGATTAAATGTAAAATGTAAAGCTGTAAAAGAAAAATAAGAAAATTTTTTTGATTTTTTAAAAGTGAAGTGTAGTTGATTTACAGTGTTGTGCCAGTCTCTGCAGCAAAGTGACTCAGTTATACACATATAGACATTCTTTTTTTTATAATCTTTTCTGTCATGGTTTTATCACAGGATATTGAATATAGTTCCCTGCTCTATATATTAGGACTTCGTTGTTGATCCATTCTAAATGTAATAGTTTGCATCTACTAACCCCAGCCTCCCAGTCCATCCCTCTCCCTCCCCCCCTCCCCCTTGGCAATCACAAGTCTGTTCTCTATGTCTATGAGTCTGTTTCCGTTTTTTAGATAGGTGCATTTGTGCCCTATTTTACATTCCACATATAAGTGATATCATATGGTATTTGTCTTTCTCTTTCTGACTTCACTTAGTATGATAATCTCTAGTTTCATCCATGTTGCTGCAAATGGCATTATTTCATTCTTTTTTATGGCTGTGTAGCAGTCCATTGTATACATGTACCACATCTTCTTTATCCATTCATCTGTCAATGGACATTTAGGTTGTTTCCATGTTTTGGCTATTGTGAATAGTGCTGCTGTGAACACAGGTGTGCATGTATCTTTTTAAAAAAAAATAAATTTATTTTATTTTTGGCTGCCTTGGGTCTTCGTTGCTGCACGCAGGCTTTCCCTAGTTGCGGTGAGCAGGGGCTACTCTTCGTTGTGGTGCGTGGGCTTCTCATTGTGGTGGCTTCTCTTGCTGTGGAGCACGGGCTCTAGGTATAGGGGCTTCAGTAGTTGTGGCACGTGGGCTCAATAGTTGTGGCTCGCGGGCTCTAGAGCACAGGCTCAGTAGTTGTGGCACGTGGGCTTAGTTGCTCCACAGTATGTGGGATCTTCCCAGACCAGGGCTTGAACCCGTGTCCCCTGCATTGGCAGGCGGATTCTTAACCACTGTGCCACCAGGGGAGTCCTGCATGTATCTTTTTGAATTATAGATTTGTCCAGGTATGTTCCCAGGAGTGGGATTGCTGGATCATATGGTAATTCTATTTTTATTTTTCTTAGGAACCTCCATACTGTTTTCCATAGTGGCTGTACCAACTTACATTCCCACCAACAGGTGGGAGGAGGGTTCCCTTTTCTCCACACCCTCTCCAGCATTTGTTATTTGTAGATGTTTTAATGATGGTTATTGTGACCAGTGTGAGGTGCTACCTCATTGTAGTTTTGATTTGCATTTGTCTAATAGTTAGTGATGTCGAGCATCTTTTCATGTGCCTACTGGCCATCTGTATGTCTTCTTTGGAGAAATATCTTTTAAGGTCTTCTGCCCATTTTTCGATTGGGTTGTTTGTTTTTTTGTTGTTGAGTTGTATGAGCTGTTTGTATATTTTGGAGATTAAGCCCTTGTCTGTCGCATCATTTGCAAATATTTTCTCCCATTCCATAGGTTATCTTTTCGGTTTTTTTTTAAGAATATTTATCCAGTGTCAAGGTCAGAGAAGAATGTATACCCTTAGAGGAAGAAAGCGTAAAGAAAAAGACTAATACAATAAGAACAGAAAAAAATTGAAAATTCTCTTATAATTACAAATTTTACCAAATAAAAAGACAAATGACAGAGGGAAATATTTTAGAAATATATAAAACGTCAGACAGAGGGACAATATCCTTAATATATAAGTAATTGTAAGAGGAGAGCACAATTAGATTGAACAGCCAGGGAGACTTTGGAGCAAGCAGCCTTGACGCTGAAACCTGGAGGAAGCACAGGGCTGGGGACATGAACTGGTCTCAGAGGTGGGGAAGCATTAGGCCCGTGCAGGTAACTGATAGCTGGAGGGTCAGAGGTGGGCAGTCCCCCCAGGACCTGTTTCAGATGCTCTTGCATGTAAAGGTTTAAGTGAGACAGTGATATGACCAAGTTTGCCTTTGAAAAGGGTCTCTCTGGCTGTATAGCAGGCAGGCGGAGGTTGGGGGTTCCATTTAAGAAGTCTCTTCAGGAGACCAAGGTATTGATCTCCAAAATGGGATGGGTTCACCCAGGAGGTGGGTGAGACACAGTCATTAAGGTATGGGAAGGAAATATTGGGACTTCTAATTATATTCATATTCAGATATTAACCACCCAGTTATACATGTGTTTAATTTAAAATGAATGTATATATTGAGGGCATGTTCCAAAAATGTTACTGATTGAATGTGTAATCAAGAAAGTTTAGGGCTGCTGGTCTAGGCAAGATATGTGGCTGGCCTGGAGCAGAGAGGCAGCAGATGAGGTGACTAGAGGTGTATGGGTTTGAAATGTTTTGGAGTCTTGGTGTGCATTGGAAGTGGAGGTGGGGCAAGAAGCGGTATCAGGAATGACTGCTGGGGGTCTGCCACGGGCACAGGTATTTGCTGAGATGGAGAACTGGAGGGGAAGCAGATGGAAGCAGAGGGGGAGAGGGTGGAAGATCAAGCATTTGGTTTTGGACATGGTAGTTTTGATTTGCCTGTGGGACTCCACATGGAGACACTGAAGATAGCTGGGTATACAGCGCTGTACCTGGAGCTCAGTCCTTTGAGGCCTGCACGTTGTTGATCTGACCGGAGTGTTGGTCAGGGCAGACCAGGTCATGCAGCAGAACCCCTGGGTCACTGGTATATTTCTTACCCCACTGTGTGTCTGGTGTGGCCTCTGCTTGTTGTGGTCACTGAGGATCCAGGCCAGCAGGGCCTCCAGCTCCACACACCCTCCGCCTTGTGGACCGTTGCTGCTCCTGAAGCGGAAGAGACATGGTCTCTCTGCTCACATTTCATTAGCCAAAGCAAGTCACTTGGCCGCCCCTAACTCTAAAGGGGAAGGGGGATGTGCCATCCTGCCCTGGGCCCAGGAAGGCACAGAGCCAGAGAGAACGGTGAGCAGCACTGGCGACTGCCATATATTCTGTGCAAGAGCTGATGGGCTCGGCTGTTTTTAGCAGATGACAGTCGAGTAGCACTGGGCCCGCAGCACAGAGCACTGTGCTCCCCTCTTCGCTGCCTTAGGGCATGTCCTGGGGGCCTAGGGCAGAACGCCACTCAAGCTGAACAGGAAGGTCCTGTGACTCTGCTAGAAAACGCAAGTGTCCTGGGGAGCAAGGGACCAAGGGCCGCAGAAGTGAGGTGGGTCTGCCTGTGAGCTGCCAGAGCCGGGTGGGGTCCACCCCGGAGGAGGCTGGCAGCCCCACCACAGCCCTGCACCCACTTCCCGCTTAGCTTCCCTTCTGATGCTGCATGCCACATTACTGGCGTCATTTCTGAAGCATGAAACTACTGCTTTTAAGCACTAACGTGGTTAAAGAGTAATTGTAATTTAGGATACCAGAGCAGGAAATTAGAGCTCAGCTGGGTAGTTCGGCCAAGCAGGGCTGGACAAAGCCAGCCCAGGACAGAAGCTCTTTCAGTTCAGCTCAGTGTTCCTTCTCCATGTGCGAGACCGAGACCATGACCGTGCTGAGCATTTCACGTCCTTGTTCGTTTACTCTGCACAACGGGCCTTTCAGGTAGATTCCATTAGAGTGAGGGAACTGAGGCTCAGAGAGTCGGGCTGTGAGGAGTGACAGGCCATCTCTGCCTCCACTGCTATGCAGAGCCCAGGTTTGGGAGCACGGTGCCTCGCACTTTACAGGTGCTCCCGCTGGAGGGAAGCACCGCAAGGGCCCCAGCTGCCTGAGGGGCTGTTTTACTGGATGGGGGCCTTGCTCTGAGTCTTCACCCAGCACTCTGTTCCCTCCCCTGGCAGAGGAATCAGGCAGGTTATTGAAACATCTAACTCGGGAACAGTAAGGTGAAAAGCAAATCACTATCAATTTGGAAATCGGAGGGGGAAGCAGGTGCCATTCCTGCACCTGCCTCCTCACACATTTTCCCAGAACTGCAGCCCTTCTGCCTGTCTGGGCGCATCTGAGGGTTGCTCACCGGGGCTCGTGGAGGTGGAGTCGGTCCCCAGGTTGGTCCCTGAAGGGCTCCAGTCCTGGTGCTAGAGAGGTGGACACATCCACAGCAGCAGTGGGTATGCTGGCTGAGGTCACACATCCAGGAAGGAGAGGGTGGCCAGTTCCCAACAGTTTTAAACCATTGGGTGTCGGAGCAGCGCATGGGAAATGGCTGTTCGGAAGCTGATAGGCTTAGTTGCATAGAGAATCTTGCGAGCGCTGAGCATTTATTGCCTAAGGGAAGTCTGAGGGCTTGTGCCAGCTGCCCTGTAGAGGGCCTGTGGGAAATGAAGCCTCCACAGCGTCAGGTGCTGGGAGCAGGCAGACCAGCAGGAGTTACTGTGGGGGCCTGGCCTTAGGTATCATTTCTCCTGTTCAGTTTGGCAGGTGCTGTTTGACTGGAACACACTAAGGTATACTTTTGTTTTTCATCTCCATAGTGCAGGAACTACATTGATATAAACAAGCTCATTCACTGAAGTTTTCCTCAGTAAAGAACATCTTTTGGGCTTCCTTGGTTCCTAGATTTGGCTTCTGTTCTTTCAAGAAAGGTGTCTCTCTCTCTCTCTCTCTCTCTTTTTTTAATTTAATTTCATTTATTTGGTTGCACCGGGTCTTAGTTGCAGCAGGCGGGCTCCTTAGTTGCGGCTCGCCAGCTCCATGTTTGTGGCATGCAAACTCTTGGTTGCGGTGTGCGTGTGGGATCTAGTTCCCTGACCAGGGATTGAACCCACCCCCCTGCTTTGGGAGTGCAGAGTATTAACCACTGCACCACCAGGGAAGTCCCAAGAAAGGCCTCTCTTTATCTACCCATCAGTGCTTCATATTATCGCCCTAGTTTCACAGCTCAAAGTGGGGAAAAAGAAGACAGCCTCCTTAAAGTATAAATGACAACTTTCATTTGGTGGCATGCAATGAAAGATCTTTAAAAATATATACCTTCTCAGTTTGCTCAAAAAAGGGGTTTTGCTCTTTTGGCAGGAAATGGTTAAAAAAAAATTTTTTTTTAATGACAGCTCCATCCACAGAAGTTTTCTTAGGCTGAGCTCAGAGACACAGCCTTTCTCATTAAACATGATGAGTGCAGCCTCATTCTTATTTTCTGTCTTGACCTTAAAATGGGGACAGGGCTTTGTTGTTTAAAATCTTCATTTGTTATCTGCCTGTTTTCCTTTGTTAGCAGAGAATGAGAGTGAACCCCTGCTAGTCTTGATGTCCTGCATGAACTGTTTTCCAGCTGCGGATTGACAGAGTATCCGACAGGGTTCACTTCTTAACACCTGCTGGTTCCTTCTAATACAGAATTTCCAGCTCTAGCCTCGCAGAGGACATGGTAGTGTTTATATGAGGTGGGGGCCTTTGGGAATGATGGTACTGGTATTTTTCCCATTTCCTGTTCCAAAGAGAGACTTTGACAGCTCAAACCTCTTACAAAGAAATAATGCTTCCATTGTTCAAAGCAGTTCAATTATGTTTGAGTATCTCTTTAGAAGGCACGGGAAGGAGAAGAAAAAGAGAGGTAGGAAAGGGAAAGCCCAGGTCAGATAAGCGAGCAGACAGAGAAGCGATGGGGCCAGTTTCTTGGTCTGAACTGCTGGAGGGGGTGTGAAGACTGTCGTTCTGAGAAGATGGGATGGATGGTCAAGAGCTGAGCAGACCAGACAAGTTCATTTTTCTTCTAGTGTAACCTTTATTAATTTTTTCTGACAGTACAGTCCTGTCTTGCATAGGATTTTGCGGACTCAGTAGTTTGGCTTGCTGGATTTGGTTTGGTGTTGTCATGTTCCCCAGGTCGCTTGGGATCCTGTGTGTCTCTGTGAATGGTCTGACCCAAGAACGTCTTTGTCTTGGACATCAGGAAAGATGGCCTGCGTTCAGTTCCACATGGACCGTGTGCTCATACACGAGCCTCAGTTTCTCATCTGGAACCTGGGTCTTATATACAACATTTTAATGGCCCAGAAGGCATGAGGCCTGGCAATTGATGCCAAAAAGTCAGCCATAAGTGTGAATGAACTTCTGTGGAAGGACCTGTTTTGGCACCAGAGCTGAGGTCAGTTGCAGGAGAGTCCTCCCACTGTGGAAGCCAGTAGGTGTCTCCTTCACTGCCGTTCCTGCCTCCCATCCTGCTTCTGGGACAGCATACACCCCTGTGTCTGGCTTCCACCTCCCACAGCGGTGAACTGGCACTGCAGGTAGGAGCAGTCCTTAGGGCCAAATTCTGGTTATTGGTTTTTTGCTTACTCCCAGATACAGTTTCCTGCTTCATTGAGCTTATTTGATCTGTCGAGGCCAAACACTCCTTTTTGTTTGTTTGCTTATGAAAGTGGTTTAAGTCTTAAAATTAGAACCTTCAGGTCCTGTCCTGAGAGACTGAACGGCTCCTTTGGCCACTCCAGGGTGGCTTCCTTTGTCCCCAGTTCTCTGTCCCTCCTAGTTTGTTTTTTTTTTTTTTTTTTTTTTTTTTTGCGGTACGTGGACCTCTCACTGTTGTGGCCTCTCCCGTTGCGGAGCACAGGCTCCGGACGCGCAGCCTCAGCGGCCATGGGTCACGGGCACAGCCGCTCCGCGGCATGTGGGGTTTTTCCGGACCGGGGCACGAACCCGTGTCCCCCGCATCGGCAGGCGGACTCTCAACCACTGCGCTACCAGGGAAGCCCCCTCCTAGGTTTCTACAGAGACTCTCAGGAAGGATTCAGGCATGCTCAGGACCCTTATTGGCCTGTTCCAACCCCAGGGGAAGGGAGATGCCATACAAAGCTCTGAAGTGCGGGTGGTGGCACATTAATGATCATGGGCATTGAGTCTGGCTCGGCAGGGACAGAGGGAAAGGCCGTGAAGGTGAAGTAAGTGGCAGTGTCGCAGGAAAGAAAGTGGGGCCAGAGAGGATGGTCATGTCCCAGGTCTCAGGTGAGTTCCTGGGACGGGGGACAGCCACTGAGTGTGGGTTCTTGGCTTTGCGCAGGAAAGAATTCAAGAGCGAGCCATAGTAAAGTAATAAAGTTTATTCAGGGACTTCCCTGGTGGCGCAGTGGTTAAGAATCTGCCTGCCTATGCAGGGGACACGGGTTTGAGCCCTGGTCTGGGAAGATCCCACGTGCCACGGAGCAACTAAGCCCGTGTGCCATAACTACTGAGCCTGCACTCTAGAGCCCACAGGCCACAACTACTGAGCCCACATGCCACAACTACTGGAGCCCGTGCACCTAGAGCCCGTGCTCCGCAACAAGAGAAGCCACCGCAATGAGAAGCCTGTGTACTGCAACAAAGAGTAGCCCCTGCTCGCCGCAACTAGAGAAAAATCCGTGCACAGCAACGAAGATCCAATGTAGCCAAAAATAAATAAATTAATTTTTTTAAAAAGGAAGTTTATTCAGGGAGATACACACTCCATAGACAGAGTGTAGGCCATCTCAGAAGGTGAGAGGCACCAGGGTACGGGGTTGTCAGTTTTTATAGGGGTGGGTAATTTCATAGGCTAATGAGTGGGAGGATTATTCCAACTATTTTGGGGAAAGGATGGGAATTTCCAGGAATTGGGCCACTGCCCACTTTGTGACCTTTATGTTTGGCCTTGGAACTGTCATGACGCCTGTGGATGTGTTATTTAGCATGTTGTATTACAGTGAGCGTATACTGAGGCTCAAGGTCTAGTGGAAGTCAACTCGTCCACCATCTTGGAGCTGGTTGGTTCTAACCAGTTTATGTTGTGTCCTTGATGGCTGTCATTCTTTTAAAGGTTATGCCCTGCCCCCTTCCTGTCTCAGCAAGTGCTGAGGTGCTCAGGGGCTGCTGGGTGGGCAGGCAGCTGTGGTCTCCTCAAGTCATACTTCAGACCAATAAAACTAGAATTTCTTTTTTTTCTTTCTTTAGTTTTATTATTATTTTTTCTTTTTCTTTTTTTGGCCACACTGCACGGCATTCAGGACCTTAGTTTCCTGACCAGGGAGCAAACCCATGCCTCCTGCAGTGGACCGCCAGGGAATTCCCAAAACTAGAATTTCTGAAGCAAGTTCCAGGCATTGATATTTTGTAAATTTCTCCAAAGATTCTAATACACAACCAAGTGACTGTCAACCAGAGCAACTTTCAGCGTAGATGCTTGGTTGAAGACACAAACTATGAAATAGAAGAAAACTGTGGAACTCAAGTGTAGTTGGAGCCCAGAGAAATTGGTGGTGGTTCTGATAATTTTCTGCATTAATGATCATGGGGCAGTCATTCTTTGATCAAACATTCACTGAGCACAAACTGTAGGCGTGGCATTGATTTAGCTACCACAGAGACAAAGGTGAAAGACGGGGTCCCTGCTGGAAGGACTTCATCTGTTGGAGAAAGATGGCCAGACCCGATGATTATGCTGCTGAGAGAAAAACTTTTCCAGCATAAATTTAGATCTGAAGTAATTGACAATAGACAGATTAACAGGAGAAAAGTTTATTATGCATGTGGGAGTGCTCTGTAACTAGAGCAGCTACCCAAACAGCCAGAGGGAAAGGGTTTATATTGCCAGTTTCATAAAGGGGAGGGGCAGGACTGAGGCTTGTTGATACAGTGTTTTTGGATGTCCTGTGCCCAAGGTCAGTCACCTCCCTGACTGGAGACCTCCCCAAGGGCGGTTTGTGGCAGCTACTCTTCTAGAGCTCTGCCTTAGGCAGAGGAGGGAATTTCCAATGAGATTTCTTTCTGCATCTATTAGAAATCAGATGTTTTCACTTTGAAGTAACTTTGACCATTTCTTTTGGGTCGCCAGTCCCCACATTCCCCCAGTTGAAACTTCCCAAGAAGTTTCACAAGCGAGGAGCTGGTTGATTGCTGCAGAGAGAAGACTCAGCTGACAAGGTGAGAAGTAGGCAATCTGCAGTAGGAAAGAAGACCTTGGGTTAGAACAAGCAAACAAAAAGAAAAACAAAGATTAATGGTTGGAGCAGATTCTAAACCCATTTTCTGAGTCCAGAGGGCAGTCAGTTGAGAAGATATTTAAACGTTGAGTTTGAAGCATTTTTAGGTTGTGGAGGGAGGATGGCAATAAGATGGATTTCCTGGTTTGCAGTTTGAATGTCTTTGGTAATGGCATCCCACACGTGATCTGCTGTGGTGAAGGCTCGAAAAGGTTTACATCAAGTTGACCAGCTTCATCCAGAAGGACTTTTCAGATCCTCAGGGAAGGGGAAACTGCACGACAGCCTGGAGTCCCATTGAGGATCTGGGCAGTCAGAGGGTGTGAAGAAAATTAGAAATGTTAACTTGGAGGGTTGTAACCAGGTATTGAAGGAAACCCAAAGAATTGAGAATTTGGTGAAGACTGATAAAATGTACAAGAGGGCAGGATCTAGACCAGTTTACAGATAGATAATAAAACCTCAACGATAATGAACAGGACTAGAAATCTGAATAACCCACAAGGGTGTGTTACAGTTTTCTGTTGAAACATAAAATTTCTCTCCACAGTCGTGTCCTTCTTTGATCAGAGATACTCAAAGTAAGATTATTTTTCTTTATTTAAAAAAAAAAAAAGATTTGGCCTAATCATTTACATAAGTGCAGCAAGCATGCCAGTTGACCACATAGGCCTCTTAAAAGTTTGCTTTGCTGGAACATTTTATAAGGAATCTCAGACTTTTAAAAGTCATTCGAAGCTAGGAAGCCAAGCCAAGAACTGCAGTACCTATAGATTTGGATGAATTCCTATCTTCCTGAAGTCCTTAAAATATCCTACAGTTTTGGGGCCTGCCAGGAAGTGACCTGTAAGTAAGGCTGGGACCTATGTAAATTAGGTACCAGGCCTATTTTTCTAAGAAGCGTTTCTAAACATTGGTTCCATAAAGTCAGCCTTAGTTCCTTAAAGCTGTCTGGTCGTATACAATTCTATGAACCATTTTTAAATATGCCATTCCAGTCAAAGCCTTGGTTATATAATCATTGTTTCCAATTGTGTTCTGCACAAGGAAGATGGATTCTTGCTGAAGTTATGCAAGTAACTACATTGCCATGAAAATAAGAATAGTCAGAGTCTCTGAATTCTGGAGGGATCAGGCAGGGGGAAAAAGATAAATGTTTATTACCAAAGTTAGTGTGCCCAATGCACAGTGAAGCCAAACAAACCAGCACATCAGAGTTTGGAGCAGAGAAAGGTTTATTGCAGGGCCAAGCAAGGAGAACCGGTGGCTCATGCTCAGAAACCCCTGATGGCTTTGGTGGAAAAGTTTTTATAGGCAAAATTTGGGGTGAGGGCTGCAGGGTGTGTAACTTTCTTCTGATTGGTTGGTGGTGAGGTATTACGATGGTGCTACAGGAATATTGTGCTCAGCCTGAAATTACCATCCTCCGCCTGGATGGGGGCCTTAGTTCCTGCAGAAGACACTCAAAGATATTGTTTTGTATATCCCTTGAGGAGGAACTAGGACCCTGCCCCAAGGGTGCACTGTTGTTCTTGACTGCCCCTCCCTTGTTTCTCATTGCCTCCTTTCCCCAATTAGCAGCTGTTTGAATCTGCCCTTTGGAAATCAGGGAAGGTCAAGGAGGCTGAGTGAAGCCTATCTCCTAGAAACAGGGGGTGCAGAAGGGCTTTTGTGCCCAGGAGGGCCCCACAGAGTCCTGCTTGGTTTCAGCTATTGTTGAAAAATCCATTCATAAAACTTTTATATCACGTCAGCCTGATACACTGGTTCTTTTATATTTATTTATTTATTTATTTATTTATTTTTGGCCACGTTGGGTCTTCATTGTTGCTCGCGGGCTTTCTCTGGTTGCAGCGAGCGGGGACTACTCTTCGTTGTGGTGCACGGGCTTCTCATTGCAATGGCTTCTCTTGCTGTGGAGCACGGGCTCTAGGCGCGCGGGCTTCAGTAGTTGTTGCTTGTGGGCTCTACAGCGCAGGCTTAGTAGTTGTGGCCCACAGGCTTAGTTGGTCCGCGGCATGTGGGATCTTCCCGGACCAGGGATTGAACCCATGTCCCTTGCATTGGCAGGCAGATTCTTAACCACTTCGCCACCAGGGAAGTCCGATACACTGGTTCTTAACAGTTATACTGAGATTGTTTCATGAATGCTGTAAGCTAGCCATCATCAAGTTATTTCCCTGTTTATTATTTTTATAACACGTGTGTTAGGCAAGTTTCAAAAAAAAAAATCACAGAATAAAAACCTTAGTTAAATACGTGGGTTTTGTTTTATTGCTGCACTTGATATACATGAAATAATGGATTTCAAGCAATTTTACTACATATCTACTTGTACTTTTATTCTTAGGTTGAGTTTATAATATTTATAATCTTAATAATCTAGTAGATTATACTAGGTTGTTATTCTACCTGGGTTTATTAGTCAGATAATGTGTGCTCATATTATACTTAATGCTGGTAACTCAGAGTGAAACCATGCACTTCAGGTGGGACTTGAACCCACATGCCAGGAGTTGAACCTGGTCAAAACCCACTGTCTTTTCATTGAGGTCACACACCTGGTCTCAGGACTTCATGAAGCTCAGGTTCCTTATGTCTTGTCGACTGAGAGACACAGTGATAGGTTGAAGTGGATTTATTTAGAGAGAAACACACTCCACAGAGTGTGGACCATCTCAGAAGGTGAGCGTCCCCGAAATATGGTGTGGTTAGCTTTTGTGGGCTGGGTAAATTTCATAGGCTAATGAGCAGGATTATTCCAACTATTTCGGGGAAGGGGCGGGGATTTCTAGGAATTGGGCCACTGCCTGCTTTTGGCCTTTTTTGGTTGGCCTCAGAACTGTCGTGGCACTGGTGGGTACGTCATTTAGCAAATGCATTACAATTAGCATATAATGAGGCTCAAGGTCTACTGGAAGTCGAATCTTCCACCATCTTGGATCTAGTTGGTTCTAACCAGTTTTTGTCTTGTCCTTTGGCTGTGTCACTCTTTTAAAGGTTGTGCCCTGCCCCCTTCCCTCCTGTTTCAAGAGGACAACTGCTTTTATTAAACTGACACCACTAAACTGGTTTTATTTATACATGAGCTTGAAAAATATTTGGGTTCTTATACTTCTGGGGGTTTTAGGAATATTTAATTTGTCACTTATTTCTCTTTAAGCCAGTTGGAACAGAGCTCCTTAAAGGGGTTTTATAAATTAATTTGGTAATACAATCCAGGGCTAGGAAAACATCACAAATACAGTGGACCCTTGAACAACACGGGTTTGAACTATGCGGGCGGGTCCACTCATAAACAGATTTTTTTTCACCAAAGACGTACCACAGTACCACATGATCCACGGTTGGTTGAATCCACAGAAGCAGAACCACAAAAATGGAGGGCCAACTTTAAGTTATACTCAGATTTTCAATTGCATGGAGGGTTGGCACCCCTAACCCCTTCGCTGTTCAAGGGTCAGCTGTAGCTTATATATGTACATACATACACACACATATGTCCATACATATGTAAACAGACAGTCAGATACAAAGAGAGATCTTACTGCACTCGTCCTGACAGCTGAGCCACCAGTCAGCATAATCACAGTCACACAAAACTCAGCAGCTTATGTAACGTAAGAGTTGGTTCTCGTCTTTGCCCTGCTTTATTTATCTTTTTATCTGAATTTAGTTTTGGGGAAATGGAACAATTTAAGGTACCTGCTCAAGATGAGGACTAATGCTTTTTTACTATATTTGACTTTTAAGATGTTCATTTCCCATGATATGTAATCCTGTGGAGGCAATGGACTACATTTCAGGTGAGGGACTTTTTGAGAATACCAAGCAGCAGTCTGGGTGTTTCCACAGCCCAGCTGCGTGGGTAAAACACCTGACCTATCTCCAATATGTCATTTTTCCTTTTCATCCTCAGGTAGAGGCTGTGTGGAGTCCCTGAGTCCCTTAACAGCCCCCCATGTAGGCAGGGGCCTAAAGCTCTAGTGGCTGTAGGGAGGTGGGGCTGGGGTGGGAAGGAAAAGGCCTGGCAGGGTGGACAGAAGGAGCTGGTAGAAAGGTCAGGCACGCGTACAGCCCTCTCTGGGATGCCTCCTGAGGAGACGGCTTGGGATTTCCAGACAGAAAGTAGAGTTAGGGGATCAGGGGATGAAAAATTACTGAGGAGATATCAAGGGTGGAGGGACTCTTGCTAAAGGCAGGTCAAGCGTTTAGACATCAAAGGTGGGGGGATGATGGACTTGATCAGATATCAAGGTGGGGGATGACTTAGCAGGATTCTTGCTAAAGGCAGGTCAAGGTCAAGGCAAGAGGGCTCAGTTCTTGGTAAAAGCTGAGAAAGTGAATGTCTAATGACTGCATCAAAATTTTACAAGTCAGGTGGTGTCAAATTCTTAGCTGTCAACAAAAATGAAAAAGGGCTTATTTGAGGTTTTTTTACTGTGTGATTTTGAGCATGTAACCCTGAAGAAGTGGTGATACTAGTAAACTTCCACTCCCTTTTACTGATGTGAACAAGTTCTCAATACTTATATGTTTAAAAACCAAAAACAGAAATAGAATTAATGCTAACCGCCCCACTTTTTTCTATCAATAAGTAATATATAGAGAGAGACATGATGCATTTGGGAAAGTAGTGGAATCCATCTCATTTAAAGATGTATTTTCAATAAAAGTTTACTTTTCATGCTTAATAATAATTTACCAAAAATATAACATATTTGTCATTTTGATTAATGTGTACGATAATAATTATAATAACTCAATCCAGAAGAAAATGATTTTAATGTAGAAGAGCCTTATTGCTACAGGTAGATACATTTTTTTCATTTCTATTTCTATATTTTTTTTTGTTCAAGAGGAATATGACAGCTAGTAAGTGGTAGATTGGATGCTGGACGAGATCATTTGACTTCAGAGCCGGCACCTTAACCACTACATTGTATGCCTTTCCTCAGTGAATGGGTAGACTGTACATGGAATTTAAGATGCCCTTTTAAACTTCTCCTGCATCATCTAGTTAACTCCTGTATTCCTGACTTAGTGTTTCCACCAGTGGCCCTTTCCCTGGAAGCCCAGACTAGGTCAGGTCACCCTGCACCAGATGCCTCTCTCACAGCCCATTAGTCTGCCCCGCTGAGCTGAGAGCACAGCAGAGACACAGACAGCATCGTCTGCTGCCCTTATTGTCCACTTGCCCCAGGAGTGCCCCGTGCTCAGTAACGACTGGTGGATGAGCCAGTGAATGAGTGAAAGGATTACATCGTCAGATATGCATATTTGTCATCAGCTTTATTGAGGTATTATTTACATCAGCTTTGTTGAAGTATTATTTACATGCGATAAAATTTACCAACATATACATTCATGTGTCCACAACCACAGTCCAGATAAAGAACATTTCTATCACTGCAAAAGTTGCCTCGTGCCCCTTGCAATCTCTTTCCTCTACTCCCAGCCTCTGAGGTCACTGTTCTGCATTTCTGTCTCTGTAGTTTTGCTTTTTCTGGAATTTCAGACAAATGGGATTATACAGTATGTAGTCTTTTGTGTCTGTCTTATTTAACTTAGCCTAATGCTTTTTTAAAAACTTTTTATTTATTTTTATAAATTTATTTATTTATTTTTGGCTGCATTTGCTCTTCGTTGCTGCACGCGGGCTTTCTCTAGTTGCGGCGCGTGGGCTTCTCATTGCGGTGGCTTCTCTTGTTGCGGAGCACAGGCTAGGCGCGCAGGCTTCAGTAGTTGTGGCACATGGGCTTAATTGCTCTGTGCCATGTGAGATCTTCCCGGACCAGTGCTCGAACCCGTGTCTCCTGCATTGGCAGGAGGATTCTAAACCACTGTGCCACCAAGGAAGCCCCTAGCCTAATGCATTCAGATCCTTCTGTATTGCAGTTCAAGGTATATTTTTTTAAACCACCTTACTTTTTTTCGAAATAGTCCAGAAATAAGTAACTAAACCCATTGAGGTTGAGACTTGATATGCTGAGATAAGCAGCAGTTTCCATGTGTGCTTGGGGCTCATGGGGTCCCCAGAACCCTTCAGCATGTCCGTGAGGTCAGAGAGATTTCATGGTAACACTGAGATGCTGTTTGCCATTTTCACTTTCATTCTCTCATGGGGTTTCGGGAGCTTTCCAGATGCTGCGTGACGTGTGGGATTGCAGCAGATTGAATGCAGAAGTAGATACGAGAACCCATCTGTCTTCTGTTAAGCTGTCTGACTTAAAGAAATTTGTAAAAATCTCCTCACTAAAATTTTTCGTTTTGGAAAATATAATCATTTTTTATAACATGTTAATTATATTTATTGTTGTTTATTGTTATTAGATGACTTAATAGATATTTTAAATTTTTCTTTAATTTCTCATAAAACAAACAGTAATAAACACAAATCATATGAACAGAAGCTCTTTTGGGCCCTCAATTTTTCAGTTGTAGAGAGGCCCTTAGTCCAAGAAGTTTGAGACTCTCTGGGCTAGGGACATTTTTTAACAGGGGATCAGGAACAGAATGAGGAAGTCTTGGAGCTGGTTGTGGATTAGAAGAGTCTTGAGACCTGGGATGATGACTTGGCCCGAGGTGCTCGCAAAAGGGGCCTCTGGAGGGTATGCGGGCAGAAATATGAGAACATGCAGTGGTGGCCAGAGCCTTCCGGCCAGCTGCCTCCCGGGACCTGGTGTGGCAGGTTCTGTCGCATACGTACTTCCTCTGATGGGTAGCCCACGCTTGCTTGCAGGAGGGCAGTCAGAGGCTCAGAGGCAGCCACTCTCCTGAGGTGAAGTTGCAGCTACTGTCTGACATGAAGTTGGGCACTTTCTGAGGATCTGATGGCTGTGCTGGGTTCTGATTCCAGGGCACACAAAGGAAATCAGCAGGACTGTTTCTTTGGCTTTCGGGAAACAAATTTTACCCTACTAGAGTAACTGGCAGAGTTCTAAGCGCAAATTAAAAGGCAAAAGCAGGTGGGAGGCTCCTCTTATCATTGGTGATACTCTTGTTGGAAACAAAATGTGTGGATCGTGGTCAGTGACGCTGTTAGTGAACCACAGCAGACTCACTCCTGCCTTTGACCTGCTCACTGCTTTTCTCTTTCAGGCGAAAGGGCCTGTGCTTCCGACTGAGGAAGATACTCCTCTGTGTCGTGGGGTTGTACATGGCCATTCCATTTCTCATCAAACTGTGTCCTGGGATACAGGCCAAACTGATTTTCTTGAATTTCGGTAAGTGCTGTGTGTCCATGTTTCCTTTCATTTTAGTAAGAGTTCATTTTCATGGTGATTTATGTATTTATATATTCACTACTGAGATCAGGAAATAGAGGCTTTTTATTGTCCAGAAGGTTCCCTTTGCCCCCTCCCAGTTAAAAGATGTTTGTAATGAGGGCATTGCTCTTCAGGGTTGGCATTTGTGTGCACAGGTGACTACTGCATGGTGGGGGGGTCTTTCTTCAGCTGAGGTGGGTAGAAATGTTGATTACATGGAGAGTCTTCCGAAGCTGTCATGTTGGGGATGCGCTGTCCTTTGTGCAGTCTAGGAGGTTAACTATCCTTGGAAAAGGTGACCACTGAAAATAGTGCCTTAAAAATAATTAGGCCTTTTTTCTTTAAATTAAAAAAAAAATCTTTTTTTTCCCCCTTAAAAAACCCTGACAACTTGAGGATATGGGGAGGGGGAATGGTGAGCTGTGACAAAGCGAGAGAGAGGCATGGACATATATACACTACCAAACGTAAGTAAGGTAGATAGCTAGTGGGAAGCAGCCGCATAGCACAGGGAGATCAACTTGGTGCTTTGTGACCGCCTGGAGGGGTGGGATAGGGAGGGTGGGAGACGCAAGAGGGAAGAGATATGGGAACATATGTATATGTATAACTGATTCACTTTGTTATAAAGCAGAAACTAACACACCATTGTAAAGCAATTATACCCCAATAAAGATGTTAAAATGAAAAACAAAACAAAAAACCCTGACATACTTTGGTTTCTGTGGAATTATATGCTGGCTTTCCAGGTGTTATAGTCTTCTTCAGTTAACTTGGACCTGGTGTGTTCCAAAGTTTGTTTTTTTTTTCATGCTATATGTTTACTTTTGGGCAAGTGGGAGGAAAAAGGGTAGAAGTATCAGGTTTATGAAGTGGAAGGTATACGGTTGCCAGGAATAATCCTTTTATGGAGCATCCTTTTACACCTTCAAGATGAGGCCAGGCGGGAAGGGACTGCGCCTGCGGGCCTTCGAGGTCGGTGGATAGAACATGGTGCTTGGCACACAACAGGTGCCTCATGAGAGATGGCCTCGCAGTTGGGTGTGGGGAGCCCTCAGGACAGGTGAGGCAGGCTCTGCACGCTCTTGGCTGTGCTGGTTTGCAAGGAGTGGGTTTGAACTTGTGTGTGTCGGAGCTGGAGGCTTGGGAAGCTGGGCTGGTGCTATGGAGGCAGCAGGGGAGCTGGTGAAGAGGAGGTGGGAGGAGAGGACAGACAAGAGGTGTTGCAAGGCAGGGTGTGGGTGGCCCCTCGTCTGGAGTAACACCAGTGCTGCAGACTCTGCAGAGGCCCGTGTGCATTGGGGCACATGAGTTTGGGGTGTTAAGTCTGCAGTAGACTTGATCACAGAAAAGTGGATGTCGCTGCTGAAAGGGAATGTCTGCTCTAAAGAGGCACAGGAGGAGGAGGGACAGAAATAGTGAGGTGGATATTTAATACTTCATAAACCTAAAATGCGTTTTGTATTTGGGTGTCATAAAGTAAGTGTAAAACACATGTAGGTACACTAAGAAGCATTTGATTTTTCTAACATAAACGTGGCTAAACTTCCAGGAATTTATCATCCCTGAGTTTTCACCACTTGTGAGAAGCACAAACTTAGAAGGAACTCACAACCTATTAAAATCAAGAAAGTTTTGTTTTTTTCTGACTGTAGTGTCCCTTAAATGCCCACAGTCAGTCTAGCACAGAAGAGAGTTTGAGTTACACGCAAACACGAAGCCACAGGCTGCAGATTTCCCAATAGTAGACCTTAGAGTCAGCCCTGCACAGCTTTCCCACAAGGCAGGCCTCCGGACAACTCCAGGCCCCTTGGGCAGGTGTCTTGGCAGCAGGTGGCCTGCTGCCCTCTGGGCTGCCACACCGCGGGGCCCCAGCAAATATTTGAATAGAGTTGATTTTCTTTAGGTCAATCATTGGGGTAACTTTAGACACAGCCCACAAATTTTGCACTGTTGATTTCCTAATGAAATGGCAGGATGTTCCTGGGTTCTCTGGCACAGAAGAGGAGGGCCAGGCTGGGCCGTGGGGCCGCCCTGCACCCCCCAGAGAGACACCCGTCCCCAACTCCTTGTTTCCATATGCCTGCTGTGTGGAAGTGGGATGGTTGTGTGTGCCCCTCCCCGTGGAGGAGATGGGGATCTCCAGGCTGTCTTGCGGTGTGACTTGGCAGTTTCATCTCACGCTTCTGGAGGGCCTGCGTGTTCAGGGGGCACCTTCGTTCTTGTCTCCTCAAGATGTGAATTGTGAGCTGTGGATTTCCATTTGGATATTGAAGGAAGTGTAACAATCTTTTGGGCCCCAAAACATGATTAAAATAGTCTTAAGTTCATAGCAACTCTCTCTGAAACTAAATGTATAACTCAGATAAATAAGCATTAGATGAAGGATAGCATCTATGATTTAAGGCATTATTCTACTTAAAATATATTTTCATAAAAAATACATGATCTTTCTAAAAACGAAAGATGAACTGAAAAACTCTGAAAGGCATGAAGAAGAAAATGAAACTTGTTCAGAGAAAATTGCTGTCACATTGTTTATTTCCTGCTGGTCTTTTTGTGTGTGTCTGTACATGTTAGCATAAATATATGTGCTTTTCGATACTCCACTCCATTCAAAAGTCGGTACCCCCGCCCCCAGCCCGGTGATGTTGTGGTGATAGCAGCGCCTTGTCACAGTCTTTGCCCTGGGATTTAGAACCATCTCCTGGTGGGAAGGAATGTTTCAGTTCAGAGGCTGGTGTAAAACTGCTCTTGTCTGCACACTGCCTTGGGCCTTTTTTGGAGATTAGGGTTAATATATGAATTGCTCATTTGTTGTTCAAGCAGAAGGCCAGCCTGTCCACTACAGCTTCCACGGGATGGCAGTCCTTCAGCCTCCTCTTTTTCCTTCCCCTTAGCAGTCCCTGTGATCCCTGATAGCTTTCTTTCCTTATCCCTTTCTTCTTGTGGAAGCCCAGAGCCCTTCGGGGAACTGGCGTTTGATAAAACCCAGAGGGCCTTCCCGGCCCTTCCCTTGTTGGTGCCCCACCTCTTCCCATATATCAGGGTGGTCTTTACTCAGTGCCTGGGATGGGGCATAGCCCCGATGTTCAAAGTTCTCAGGCAGTCAGACGTGTTCCCTGCAGCCCAGGAGTTCTGGCCTCTCACCCCACGAGTATCTTCTAGATTGGCTGAGGAAAGGATGGCAGACTCAGTTGTTTTCTGTTCATTCATGTGTTTACTCACTGCTTACCGAGCATCATCTCTTGAGGGTCCTTTCTAAATCGCTCCCGATGATGTTTGTGGTTGCTGATAAATGACAACGAGGTCAGAGGGTGGATGATACACAGCTGGGGAAGCAGGAGAAACCAGAGGCCTGGTCCTGACAGCTGCATGGGCCTGTGTGCTGGGTCCCTGGGCTGTGCACTCAACTTCTGTGTGAGGCGGAGCTTGTAATTGATAGCGATGAGGAGCTGGGTCACTGTCCCCGGCTCCCGACTCCTGCCCCTGCCACCTCAGGGGACTGCTGGCGGGCTGGGTGCTCTCTCCTTGCTTCAGCCCTGCGGTGGAAGCAGGGGCCAGGAGGGTGGGCTCCAGCCTGCATCCCAGAGTCACGGGCCAAGGGCTGTGGCCACACGAAGGCCAGCAGGAGTGAGCCGTGTTCTGGTCCAGGCAGATCCTGGACCCTCCTCAGGCCAGCCTGGGGCCCTGCACCCCTTGACTCCGTTCCTTTGTCTTGGCAGAAGTTCTGCTTGCTTTTACCAGTAGTGGCCAGGTGGTTCCTCTGGGGCTGTCTCACCCCCCGGGACTCACCAGGCACCTCTCGCTAGCTGGAGGGGAGGCACACAGGCAGCACCTGCTGTACTTGGTGCATTAACTGCATCCTTTCCCACGGTTTCTAAAACAGAAATGAAAGTGAACCGGAGGACGGGCTTGGTGGGATGAGTCTGTCCTAGAGCAGAATTGAGTTTCTTGGTTCTAGATTTCTCGGGCTTGGAAGCTTTTAAGATTAACTGCTAATCTTCGGAAGATGCTTTTCACTGGTAGGGGCCCTCTCGGAACTCTGGGGCAGCGCGTAAGCTGCATGGCTGCCTTTTCTGGGAGAGAGCCCGTGAGGCCTGACAGCAGTGCCCTCAGCCCTCGATGGTGCCCACCTTCCCTTTAGCACGGGCACTCCGGCCTCAGGAGCAGAGTTGATTGAATCAGCACTTGTTGGACATATTCAGAGTTTTACTGACAAAGTCGTTTCCCCTCAGTGGTCAGATGATGAACTGCCACCTGACGCTGCAGCCTCGGCTTCCCCAGCACGGAGCAGTCACCAGGGATGGCAGGAGTGGGCACTTCCGTCTGAAAGAGACGCGTCCAGGGGAGACCTTTCTAGGCCTGCTGGTCAGGAGCCCTCCCTGAGGATGTTGTCAGAGTGAACTCTGACTCCACAGCATAACAGACACCGCAGACGGGGTGGCTTAAAACTACAGAAATGTATTCTCTCCCAGTTCTGGAGCTTCGAAATCCCTGTGTTGGCAGGCCTGGGCTCCCTCTTCCTTGCCTCTTCCCAGCCTCTGGTGGTGGCTGGTGTTCCTTGGCTTGTAGCAGCACCACTGCTGCCCCTGCCTCCATCACACGGCTGCCTTCTCCTGTGACTTCATGTTGGCTTCCTTCTGTCTGTCTGTATCCAAATTCCCTTTTGATAAGGACACCAGTCGTATTAGATCAGGTCCACCAAATGACCTTACTTAAGCTTGATTATCTCTGTAAAGACTCTGTTTCCAAATGAGGTCACCTTCTGATGTGCTGGGGGTTAGGACTTCAATATATCTTTTGGGGGGACCCAATTTGAGAACATTCAGGGCCCACCAGGATCAGAGCCAGTTTACCTTCCTCACTTCCTATCCAATTAGTCAAGAGTGTGGGCTATGGAGTCGGGCTGCCTGGGTGCAAATCCCAGAATCATCACATGTGACCCATGGTTGAGCAAGTGCTGTGGTCACAGTCGTACCAGCCTGTTTCAGGGACGGTGGTCAGAGTACCGGGAAGGTGCACCAGTAAATAGGATGCCACCTCCTTTGAGTGCCGGTTTTCTTTTGAGAGAAAATAATTAAAGTTTTTAAAATGTAGCCTGCTGCTTGGAAAAGAGATGGATTAAGAAGCTGGAGGTTCAAAAGCAGCCCTGGTGGGAGGATTTGTCTTCCCCGTGGTTTAAAATGCTCAGGGAATTCCTGGGGGGGAAGGAGCGTGTGCATATCTCTACGTCCTCGTGAGTTGGCTGTTTCATTTCTTCAGTGAACATTTACTGAGCTGTGGGGACATTTGACAAAGTAAGAGCTGGAATGTAGGTATGTGGGTGCAGAGTATTGGGGGCGCAGCAGGTGCAAAGGCCCTGGGGCGTGAAGTGGGCATGCAGGGCTCTGGTGCCGAGAGGCCGTGTGAGTTACACAATGAAACTACTCTCTTCACCAAAGAAAACCAGAGTTGCATGACTTCCTTGTTGAAGACTGGCTGGAAGTCAGGGTTACACCGCACTTTGTCCCCACCCACCCTGGGAATTGCCATTCTATAATGTGAGTAAATCCCATCTCAAGGTTTGGTTTTTTGTTTTTCATTTTTCAACTAAATATAACTTCAAAAATTGTGTTCATCTCAAGCAATAAAAGTGCACTGGTATACAAGGGGAAAATTACACACTCGCCTCCACCCCCCCCACACACTTTAAACCCATGTTCACAGCCTGGTGTGTCTCTCTGTATTTCTTTCCAAGCCACACTGTGTTGGTGTTGGCATTGGCATTGGTGTTGCTTGCTTGTACAGTGGCGACATGGGATTACGTAGTCGCAGCACAGTGATCTTACCCTCCTTCCCTGCTCTTCTCGCCTGCCTGTAATTCACAGAGGTTCCTCCAGGTCTGTCGATATCGGCTGCCCCTGTCTGAAGGCCCAGGGCTTCCCATCGTTGGGTGCACTGCAGTTTATCAGCCGTTGCCCTGTCGACAGGTCACCTGTTAAATTCAGGGCTGAATGAGTAGCTGCTGTCATGTTCCCATGCCTTCCCTCGACTCTGTGTGGCTTGTGGGTTCTGTGGATTCCTCCACCTCTGGCACCCACTCTTCATCTTCGGCCTCACTCTCTGTTAAATGACAGCACTAGGAACCTCAGAATCCCACTTACCTGGCCCGCACCCACATTCAGGTGGTCATCAAGCCCGTGGCCCCAGGTCCAGAACACACATCCATCTGTCGCCTTTCCCACAGTCCCTCCCCCAGCACCCTGGCTCCAGCCTTCAGTCGTAGCCTCCTTGTCTCCAGCCTCTCTCATGGCCAGGCCAACCCTCAGGTCTCCCAAGGATCTTTCCTTCCCTCCTTCACATCTTCTCACACCTTGAACAGCCTTCAATGGGTCTCTGCTTGGACCTCGTCCTTGCCAAGGATCTGTGGATACACCTACCTCCAGCCCCGCCTGAGGCTGGAGGGCCCGGTGCCCCAGGCAGTATGGCGTTGGGAAAGTACTTGGCACTTTTTGAGAGCTTCACCTCTGCTGTGTACGTGTGTGTCCGTCCACCCTCACTAATCCTGGTTTCCATCTCTTTGTCCCCCACAGTGCGCGTTCCCTATTTCATTGATTTGAAAAAACCACAGGATCAAGGTTTGAATCACACCTGTAATTACTACCTCCAGCCAGAGGAAGACGTGACCCTTGGAGTCTGGTGAGTGTGCAGCCTCAGGGCTGCAGGGCCGGGCACCGCCTCTTGATAGCGGAGCCGTCTCTGAAACTCTTGCTTGTCCATTTTTATCTTTTGCCTGCTGTTTCCAAAGGAAAGATCTCAGCTAAATTCCTTGAATAATGGGGCACGAGATGGCAGCACCAGCTCTGTTCTGAGGTTTTCAAACCAGATTGGTTTTTGCAGAAAGCCTCGTTTCCAGGAGAGAAGAACGCCAGAAACAGAATATATCACAGAATCGTGAGCGCAGGCTTGAGCCACACCTGTCTTGCAGAGAAGGGCCCACCCAGTTGTTGCAAACAGCTGCATTTCTTTCACAGCACTCTCAGCTCTTGGTAGTGGTGGCCTTTGCTCTTTTCTTAGCGTTTACTTTTTTAGCCATAAATTTAGGCTGGGCCTAAGTTTTGTGACTTCTTGGCATTTCTTTGGAATATGATTTAATGCTTTTTCTGTAGACTAGTTGGTGTTTACAAACAACAGAACCAGAGCGGACCGGCTTTCCTGTGGCGTCTTCTCTTTCTCTCAGAAGCAGCTCTGAATTGCTGCCTTTGTCTCAGTAGAACTGTTGTGGACGTGAGAAGCTTCTGAGTGAAGTGCTCTGAATCGCTTCCCTGTGCTGTGCGGAGGGCAGGGGCTCCTGCGTAAAGACCAGAGAGTGAGAGGGAGGTTCTGGTTCGTAGTGGCTGAGGCTGGGGCTGTCTTTGGTCATTTCTGGTTTGTTTTAACGGAGCATTTACGACCAGTGTGTGCATGCAGGCCGCTGTGCATTTTCATTTTCAGTCAGAAGCCTGACATGTTTTGCTCAGAGGTGTTTGGGGGAATTGGCGGCTCTCGTGATGGTTAAGAGGGTCTGTGCTTTGAAGATGTGGGCTCAGCCAGGCTTCTTCCTCGAGCAGAACAGCCGTGTTACAGGACAGGTATTTGTGGACAGTTACCTGTGAAGGTCGTGTTGGTGATGACCACATGAGTCTCTGGGAAGCGACAGCCGCTGTGTGCTGGTGGGCACCACTGCCCGCCCAGGTCTGCTCCCTGCGCTGTCTTGATCACAGTGCGGGCCCTTGGGTGGCAGCAGCTCCATTCACCACCTGCCCTCACTGGCACCTCGCCATGTCCTGCTGCTGTGGAGGAGCTGGAGGCGGGTGGTGGTGGGAGGGCAGCTCCCCTCTGCCAGGCAGGGGGAGGAGCCCAGGGATGGAGAGCTTGCCTGGGCCTTTGTCAGGAGCTCCGAGTTTGGGTAGGCTGGCTACTGGAGGCATATCAGCTCCCAGCACCTTCCAAATATACCTTTCCCTCTCATAGGTTTGTAATTGTGGGAGAGTGATAATTGCAGCGTTCAGAACCACCCAAAATGCAATCCTCTGAAATGGGTCAGAGAGACTACGTTAGAAACGAGATGCTAACACTTAGAAAAGAAGAAATCGGCCATGTAATGTTTTTAAAACTTCCCAAGAATGAATTTGAATAAGTTTTACAGAAAAAAGGTATTAAATCAGACCCTCCCCAGTGATGAACAGTGACTTTGATGTGTCCTGAGTTAAGATGAACCAGAGCACCTCTCTAAAGGAGGGTTTGGCCACATAGACAAGTGTCCACCTGCCTGGCCAGGCATGGAAGGACTGCTCACGTGGGCCTGTGACGTCTCCTGCAGAGGTGCGTCTGTGCCAAGACGGCTTGTGGAGAGGCTCTGTGTTAGAAATGGTGCATTAAGGATGGCCGGGCTTCCAGTCCAGCCCGTAGACCCGTGTTGCTGAATTAGTACATATAACAGCACGGTATGTCTTGCATCGTGAGTTAAGTCACGTACTTAAAGACATGGATGAGTTTGAGGGGACGTGGCGTTGCTCAGTGTCCATTCAGTGCCCGTTCTGTGCTGGAACCCAGCTGGAAGGGGTCTGAGCTCACATAGCTTCCCCTTTATACAGGAGGAGTGGCTGTCACCCCACCCCTAGTAACTGGTGCTGGGGCAAGCTTCTGGGGCCCAGAGAGGGCCCATCCGCGAGTCAGGAAATGACCTGCCTGAGCTGCCAGGAGCTGCCCTCACAGCTTGGAGTCAGCCCACCCGGCCTTCTGCTGTCCGCTCAGTTGTGACTTGAGCCGTGGGCATCCCGTCTGCAGGCGCGTCACCTGCCGCTCCCCTCTGCTTCTGCTTCCAGGCACACTGTCCCCGCTGTCTGGTGGAAGAACGCCCAAGGGAAGGACCAGATGTGGTATGAGGATGCCTTGGCTTCTAGCCACCCGATCATCCTGTACCTGCACGGGAACGCGGGCACCAGGTGAGGAGGGGCTCCTTTGTGGGGCCCATCGCAGTGAGAGCGTGGGTGCACCCGGGACACAGGCGTCCTGAGAACACAGGAAGAGGCAGGGTTTGTCTGGGGTTTGGGAGAAGCTTGCATGAAGTCGTGTTCCCACAGGCCCAGAGCAGAGCAGGGCTGTGTGCAAGGTGGACCGGGCCTGCTTGCTTGGAAACCACCGGCTGAGCAGATGTGGGCAGCTGTGTCCAGAAATCCCTGGTCTGAAGCTCGTGCCTGGGGTGGGATGGAGGTTGTCAGAGCGACCCAGAGCCTCAGCCAGAGGGGTGTCCTTCTTCCTGGGTTAGGGAACAAGGCTTCTCAGTGGGCAGGAGGCATGGTCCCTCAGCCGAGGTTTGCTGAGACCCTGCAGAGCCACTGTGTGCCCAGGAAGTCGCCTCTGCTCACCCAGCATCTGCTGTCTGGTCTGAGGAAACTTTCTCGCTGGCAGGTGTGCCCTGCTGGAGGGGGAGGCATGCTTCCTGGGGAGGGGCGAGGGTGACGTTGAAGGTGGGGGAGTCCCATGAAGAGACCCAGCTGAGCATGCAGGGACAAGCTTGTCCTCGGGGGCTGCCATGCCACGCTCTCAGGCCAGGGTACTTGCAGCCCTGAGCCGGCAGTGCCAGCGCATCCCACTGGGCCATCAAGGAAGCACCTGCGTCTGTGCAGATAAAGCCCTCGCCCAGGTGCTGTTCGAGAGTAGGTTTAATGGATGTCTTTCAGACAAGCGGGGACTGGAGCCATTGTTCAAAGAGGGCTCCTTCCAGCCCACACGTTCAGCCTTGTTGAGAAGAGCCTGCAGGAGAGCTGGTGGGGTGAGAGGAAGAGGGGCGTTTTCTGAACAAGCATTGCCTGAAACCCCTGGGAGGGTCCCTGTTCCTTGGGTCTCGTGAGAGAGAGCCAGCAAGAAGCAGCAGGAGGCCGGGCACCGCGGGGCCGGGCTGGGGTCAGTCATTTCACAGGCAGAACCGGCGAGGAGGACAAAGCAGGCCACAGAGGGCGTCTGGGCAGAGGGGCTACACAGAGGATGTAGCAGGATGTCCAGGAAGTGGGCCCCACAAGGACACTCTGAGCCGGGAGAGCGGAGCGCTGAGCTACTGACTCAGCACGCACTTGGCAGTCTGCGACAAGCTACAGCGGGTTTCTCTTCCGCTTTTCAAAGAGCAAGTGAATACAAACAGCTCCTGTAGCCTCTTTCTATAAATGAGGGAAGTTTGGAGTTCTTTGTGAGCAGTGCCAATCACATGGTAAAGAATACAAAGTCTATCTGTAACTTCAGGATGGAAGGAATCTTGTGACTTTGAAGGTTTGCTGCCCACCCCCACCCCCCATCCCCAAGGACTACTCAGGCTGCAGATCTTGGCGGCCACCCGGCCGGGCAGGACAGCAGCAGCCGTGGTTCCCTGAGACTCGGATCCCCAGGATGCCCCCAGCCCCATCACGCTCTAAATCCCCCTTCTTGCTCAAGGTAGGGTGTTGGGAACATTTAGAAAAGAGCCATGACAAATGGTTGCAAAGATAACTGAAGACACTGCAGTATTTCTTTCTGGTCTTGAAGCGAAGTCCTTTGAGTGTTTGTTTCTGGGTTATATTGGCTTTCCTCCTTCGTCGTGTTCTCGCCTCCCCTGAGGACGCTCGCTCCATGAACACACACCCCGGAAATTGACCAAATGCTCCTCATAAAGAAGGGAAAGAGCTGAGAAGTCTGGTGAGGGTGAGCCCGCCTGCTGATGTGTTTCCCTCTCCCTATCCCCGCTTGGGTGTCTGTGCACAGTAACAGCCAGCCAGCATCTGGGCAGAAAGTGGGAGAAAGAGGTGGACAGTCCTTGGAGAGAGGTGCAGGCGTGGGGTGGTACCAGCAGTGGCGCCTGCTCGGCCGTGGTGTTCGGCCGAGCCACTGAAGCTGGAGCCTGCTGGTGAGGGGCTAGGAGGCTCACAGTGGCTGTCAGATCACGATGGCACCTTCGACCCAGCATCCACCCACGGACACACGTGTGTGGAAGGACATTAGGGGGTGGCCGCAGCAGCAGAACCTCAGTTAGCAGCAGGTGGGAAAGAACCAAAGTGACCACGAGGGGAGGGCGTGAATGGCCGAGGAGGAGAGTTCTGAGAGTTGGCTGTGGCTCTGTAGGTGAAAAGGTTGGGGCAGGAGCTGCCTGTGGCCTGTCCCCGTGGTGTGTGTGCCAGCAAGGAAGTGCTTCCCTCCTGTTCATGGGTGGTCCTGGACATTGGGGAGCTGAGGGGCCCTTTGTGTCTTCTGGGGTTTGTACTGAAGGTTTGTATGGCCTACTCAAACCAAAGGTGAGGTAATAGTTAAGAAATATCCCCCAAATGTTCAGACTGTCCCTTGTTTGGCACCATACTGTGGAGGCAAGCTGGGAGCCATGTAGGTGCCCTGAGGAGGAGGTGACCTGTCCATCAGCCTCCCGTGTAGATTTGGGGACCAGGCACTAAGGGCCCAGATGCTACTGTGCTGATCCTGGGCCCCCTTTCTGAGAAGATGCACTAACAGCCATGCTTGTTTCCTTTCCCTGATGATCTAGAGGAGGCGACCACCGGGTGGAGCTTTACAAGGTAGGTGAGGACGGCACACAGTTTATGATGGACAGAGCGGTGCCCTTAGCTTATGACAGACAGAAGGGGCCACACAGTGGACAGATGGATGGAGCAGTGCCCATGGGGTGTGACCCACACGGTCTGTGACAGATGGAGCGTTGCTTGCCTCCTGCTTCTGGCTGTTCTTTCGAGGACGCGTGAACAGAAGGGGGTCCTCCTAATAGTTTTGAGTTAGTGCTCACTGTCGGTCTTTCTGGCACTGCCTGTCATGGACGTCTCCCCACGGAATGCTTCCCATTGTGCTGCCTCTGGGGATAGTTTCCGAGATCGGGGTGAATGGACTTTGTAGATCATATGCCAGAGAATGGCAAATTACATAAAGTCACTTGGAATTGCTTGGGTTTAGTGGGTTTAGTCAGAGCCATGTTGCCCAGGTGTTTGTTTTTCACTTCCAGGTGCTGAGTTCCCTTGGCTACCACGTGGTTACCTTTGACTACAGAGGTGAGGGCTCCGTACTTGCCCCGCTTCCTCCAGGTCGGTGTGGGATATGCAGGTGTTGCTCTCAGAGGCTCCTGCGCGGCTGGCAGCTCTGCCGTGACCTGTGGCAATTGTGAGCATGTGGAGGTGTTTGGAGGGTCAGGGTCTTCGGAGGTGTGTCCTGCGTGCATCCGCCCCTGTAGGGTGCCTGGAACCCCAGCACACACCCTCTGTCAGCCACATTTTATAAGTAGAAAGTACTGTCTTTTCTTTATTGGACTCAGGCTTTCCCCACAGCTGGACACGTTTCATGTTCAGCACAGCTGGTTTTGTTGACATTATGGAGACAGGGAAGAGAGAGACTCATCTTCTCGCCCCTCAGTATTTCTTCTTTCTAGCCTCCCACAGTTTGATGCGTGAGGAAAATGCTTTGTGTTGTCAGGGAGCAGCTGTGTGGCAAGTGTGTGCCTTGGACAGTCCTTGGTGGGAGAGGTCAAAGGGCTAAAGGCCTCTTGTCCAGCTCACCCTGATTGGGGGTAAGGGGGTGGGGTCCACATCCGCAGACTCAGGAGCCGGTTGACATCACCTGGATGTGAACTTTGGAAGAGTTTCCTCTTGCTGCTGCAACAAGTTACCACAAACGTAAATGCCTCGAAACAGCACAGACTTAATATCTTGAAGTTCTGGAGGTCAGGAGTTCAAAATCTTTAGCCACTGGGATAAGTCAAGGTGTGGGCACGGCTGGAAGCTCCAGAGGAGAGCCAGGTTCCTGGCCTCTTCCAGCTTCTCCAGGCCACCCTCACTCCTTGCCTGTGGCCTGAGTCTGCATCACTCTGGCTCTGACTTCTGTCTCCCTTCTGATCATAAAGACCCTGTGATTACTTGGGGCTCACGCTGATCAGGATAACCTCCCATCCCAGGGTCTCCTGATTCGCAGCCTCTTTCCTTCTGCACCCTTCATTCCCCTTGCCATGTAAGGTACCAGAGGCACAGCTTTCGGGGTTGGACATGGACATCTTTGGGGGCCATTATTCTGCCAACCATAGGGTGAGGGACGGTTCTTTTGTGGAAGAGTGTTCCATCAGGAGGAGGGTGCTGGGTTGGAGAAACTCTGAAATGAGGCCCATCCTTTCCTCCTGCTCCTGCTGCTGGAACCTCAGGGTAGTGAGAGGGGTGGCCTCTTCCTTGTTCGCCTCCTGGTGCTTGCAACAGAAGTAAGATCCCATCTATCACTTCCTCTTTTCATTTCCCATTGAGTCTCTGCCTTTCTAAACCATACAAGAGTTTGTCCCTGTCTCTGTCTCTCTGTGTCTCTCCCTGTCTCTTTGTCCCTGCTCCCACCAGTGCCCCAAGCCCTCACACTGGCCTTGTCCCTGACATTGGCTCCTTCCCTAATCTGGGTCTGGGATGCCCTGGGGAGGTGGCCTGTGGTGCCCCTGCCTCTGGGTTTTGCTTGTGTAGCAGGACTTGCTCTTTCTGAGCCTTGTGGTGCTTTCAGATCATTTGATGATGACTCACTGCTGAGCTGCTGGAAATGACAGTCACATTTGACTTTTCTGAGAATCTGGAGGGAAGGTCCCTTGGGAGGTCAAGGTTTAGGGGCCGAGACAGTTGGCTTTCCTCTGTTAAGCAAACAGGATGCTAAAAGCCCCTTCCTTTGTGGGTCAGAGTTGCCCTGAGCCTGGAATCTGCCTGCCTGGGGGCCTCTCCATGCCTGTCCACAGCTGGGCCACAGCTGGGCCATGCAGTCAGGGCTGGGCTCAGGGGCCCCAGGGTGGACTGGACTCTCACTGGCTGAGCCTCTCAGTGCCTCATCCTGGTGCCAAGCCCCAGATGTTGGAGCCGGCAGGGGTCTGCATGTCTGACCACCCCGTCTGCTCAGCTGCTCATCGAGACTCAGATGAGGGCAGGTGGATGGCCGTTTGGGTTCAGAGGTTGTGACAGCTGAGGAGGTGGGAGAAGAAGAGCTGGCTTGGCCGAGACCTTGAGGCCCCAGACGTTCTGGGCCTCCTGCTGAGAAGGGGGAGGAGGTGGGCTTGCCCCTCGAGGTCCTCTGGGCTGCATGTGACATCCTCCTCTTGCTGCTGCTTTCCCAGGTTGGGGTGACTCAGTAGGAACGCCGTCGGAGCGGGGCATGACGTACGACGCACTCCATGTTTTTGACTGGATCAAAGCGCGAAGTGGAGACAACCCTGTGTATATTTGGGGCCATTCCCTCGGCACCGGGTAAGAATTCCCCGCGTGGCCTTTGCAGGAGCAGGTCTTCATGGGCGACTGTCCAGCCCAGGCTCTCCTAGGGGCCCCGGTGTCCTCTGGACCCTGTAGCACCATTAGTGCTGTGATGGGGGCAGGGGATGAAGCACCGCAGAGACCACGAGGGGCTTGAGATACTTCAGCTCCTCAACCCAGGAAGTGACGGGAGGCACAACAGCAGTCGTGGAGGTGCCGTCTCCTCCGCAAGGAGGATGCAGACGCGCCTCAGCGGGACTGTGCCCTGAGGAGGTGGGTCCGAGCAGAACGGGACAGGGCACTCGGGCTTCCCTTGGCCTGGCTGAGGACATATGTGCTGCCCAGCAAGCCCAGGAGCCGGGGCCTTGATTCTGTTTGCAAACAGTGGGCCCCTTAGCCCACGCTTGGCGTCGTCACCAGAGAACTTGGGGAGGCAGCAGTGGTGGTTCCCTTCCTCCATCTGCCAAGACAGGAAGCACTTCGATGTTCCACATGAGCCGCCTGCATCGCTTCCACGGGCGTAGGGGCCAGTGTTTCTAAAGGAGCCCAAGACCAGCACCTGCTGTTTTTCTGCTGCCTTTCCTTTGGACGCGGTGGCTGCAGGCGGGTTGGGGCTGCAGGCGGGTTGGGGCCGCAGGCTGGGCAGTGCCTGGGACAGGGCCTCCTGGCCTGCTCTCGCGGGGGGACTGAAACCTGGACAGGAGAGCAGGCCGTCCTGCCCTGGGTGTCTGCATGGGACCCGCCCAGGTTGGTCCCGGGAAGGCAGGAGGCCCCCAGGCCTGGCAGACTGCAAGTGCTGCCGCCCCCAGGAGCTGTGCAGGCAGACTGCAGCCTCCTCCCTGCCGACGGGGCGGCCCTGGGCCCTGCTGTCCTCCTCCCACCCATACGGACCGGGTGTGAACTGGGGCGCTGCTGTGTGGCCTGAAGGGGCTGCTCCAGGTGAGGTGCATGCCTTGGGGACATGGAGGTGCCCTGTCGGAGGGGCTGGCTGACGGCTGGGGCATCTGTGCTCCCCCCGCCCAAAACCCCACTGGTCACTTCACAGATCCCGGCTTCCTCAGTCACCTTTGAGTATTAGGAGGATCTCATCTGGAACAATTTTTGTCGTAATTCAGCTGAACTTTTTTTTCTTTCCAGAGTGGCCACAAACCTGGTGCGGCGCCTCTGTGAGCGAGGTAGGGGCTCGTGTGGGGTCACACGTCGTGGGGATGGCCCGGCTCCCGTGGGCGGGTGGAGCGTTGGGGAGCCGGCTGTGCTCCAGGCCCTGGGGCTTCTCGTGAAGTGGGTGGTGGTGGACGTGCCATGCAGTGAGACGAGAGCAAGGCGCTGAGGTGGGGGCCTGAGCAGACCCTTGAGGGCCCTCCCCCGATCCGCCAGCGGCTGGCGGGGCCTCACCAGGGGCCGGGCTCCGCTGTCCTGTGGAGGGTGCGTGGATGGGGAGCGGAGGACTGTGTCTCACTGGGGTTTCTTGCTCACCTCCCAGTTCCCCGTTTGTTTATTTAGAGACACCTCCAGATGCCCTCATATTGGAATCTCCATTTACTAACATCCGTGAAGAAGCTAAGAGCCATCCATTCTCAGTGGCAAGTACAGATCTTATTAAAAATGGACTTATTTTTATAATGAAAATAATTGCTATAAAATATAAAAATGACTAAGTAAATATGTATAATAAATAAATTTAAATATCATAAAATTATTTAAATAGTCTAATGAATACAAACTTTATTAAAAGTTAATTCTCATTTAGTTCTGGTCACTGGCCTGACTACAGAGCCGCTCAGGATGTTTATAACTACGTGCCAGGTAGAAGGATGGGGTCACAGCCAGGTTGCCTGAGGGTGGCTGTACCCACAGGAGGCCTTGCCCCCTGGCACGGTTTGCCCCCCTGGCATTGCTTGCCCATGGGGCTCAGTGCAGGCTGAGGGCGCTGTCCCGGCTGCCTCCCCAGGAGTGGAGCTGGTGGGCACCCCAGGGAAGCCCTGGTGGGGATTACATGCTGTTGGGCCGTCACTGGCCGGATTCGAGGCCTTGGACCCTCCATTTACAGGCCGGGCCCAGAGGAGGGTCCTCTGTACCCTGTTGCTTCCTCTTCCTCCTCCCACTGCTTCTGTGTGTCCAGGGGAGCCGTGTTGGCCCCACCGGACCTCATGCTGCTCCGTTGCAGACAGCAGAGTCCTTTGTTGGGTCTCCTTTGATGTTGCTCTTCTCCCGAGTCACACGGACCCCATTCCTTGGGGGTGGCAGCCTGTTGTGTGTGGGAAGCCTGGTCTCCTAGTCTGAGGTGTGGGAGCCCTGTTTGCGGGCAGCCCCCCTGCAGCCAGTCTGGGGGCCTCTTGAGCAGGGAGTCTGAGGGCGGGGGTCAGGAAGGGCAGGGGCGCCCCCCCCAGCTCCAGGGGGCCCACAGGTCAGCCTGCTCAGAAGCAGGAGTGACCCCCGGGCTCACGGCACCTCTGTCTGGACCCTCAGCCCTGCAGGGGGTGTTTTAATTGATCCTCTGCTTGTTGTCTACATGTTGCCTCCAGATCTATCGATACTTCCCTGGGTTTGACTGGTTCTTCCTTGATCCCATCACAAGCAGTGGAATTCAGTTTGCAAATGATGAAAAGTGAGTACCATGGAAGAGAATTTAGAAAAACCCCAAGAACCCCCAGAATAAGTGTCTTGAGTCACGTTAACCAAGTAGGATAGGATTCTGAATACATAGGGATCTTTTCTAAGCAATACATCTCTGTAAAGGGAATGTCAGAGAAGGAGAACCAGGAATGTGGAAAGACTGTAGGATTAGATTAAAGAAATAGGAAGACAACATATTTTTGGTCCATAAAGCTGTTTTATTTGAAAATTATGTCAAAACCAGAACTCCTAAACAGGTATTAAAGCAGTAATAGTAACTGTTATTCAAAAAATGACTTTGCCTCAGCCATTGGTTTTGTGTTTGGTTATGGAAAGATGTTACGAAGTTTAATATTAAAAGTATTTCTCTGAGGTAAACCAGCAGTTACATGTTCTATTTAAGGACTGTTTCTTTGCACAACGTTCAGATTCTGCTGACAGTATCTTTGTGATATCTTAATTTCATGGGGTTTAATTTCTTCAAAAAAAAAGAAAAAGGAAAAATCCTTATCTGAATATGCAGTTAACATTTAAAAATCTACACTTTTTAAAGAAGAGTTATCTGAGTAGACTGGGTTCCCTCTAAAAATGACAACGATGAGAAAGCCACCTTTGGCTGCCCCCCCGCTGAGCCTGTGTGAGTGCTGGTGGGCCGGCCGGCCCTCACCCACTGGAAGTCAGGAGCCCCAGCTTGGTGGGCAGGTCTGTTCCCAAATATTTGGTAAGGTGACAGCATGTGAGGGGGGCCTCCAGAGTCAGAGAAGCTACGAAGCAGCTTCGTGGGTGGAAGTCCAGAAAAGATGTCACCCATCAAAGCGTGACTCGCACACCAGCAGCCCTGCACCCTGGGAGTGGAACGTGGTGGGCGGGTGAACTTGCGAGCCGCTAGCAGCAGTTGCAGACTGCCAGAGTTGGGCCTCTGAGGGGCGGTGCGCCCCCAGGCCTGGTCCTGCCAGGTGCCAGGCTTGCCCCAGGGCTGCCCTCGTGAAGTCCCCAGATCAGCATGGGATTGCCAGCAACAGGTATCTGCTGCGTCCAGCAGCTCCCCGTGAGACGCCAGTGAGGGGCGCCTAGGAGACCCCGGGCCCATCCAGTCCTTCTGTTAAGTGGTTTGCTGAAGGACAGGATCCTGTGAACCTGTTGAGAATGTTAATTTACTCGAAACTCTCAGGAGTGACCTTAAATGTCATTTACACGAAAGATGAATTAGAGGGTGGCTCTTTTGCCAACAGATGTCCAGTAAAGTTCATTTGAGTGAGTTTCCTGGCCCACCTAAATTACTTAGTTTGTAAATGTTGTTTTGTAACTTTTTAAGAATAGTCTACTAGCAAAAAAAATAATTTTTAATTTCCAGGAAATATTCAGGGACCCGATTTGGTGAATGAATTGATCTCTAGATTTGACTGACACCTGTCACCTAGAATAGATATTGATGGAAACATCTAAGAAATCAAATGCTAGTTCTCTATTAAAATGCCCAGTTTGAGGCGTTCCACACCACGGTGAAGCGCTCTCTAAGCCAGGTCCCTGCTGTGGGCAGGACTGGGAGCCCAGGAGACCCCAGCTCCTCCTGGGGGCCGGTCCAGCGCCTTTCTCCCTCCCTGCAGTGTGAAGCATATCTCCTGCTCCCTGCTCATCCTGCACGCCGAGGACGACCCTGTCGTGCCCTTCCAGCTTGGCAGAAAGGTGGGTGTCCGGCGGGCGTCGGGCAAACTCATGTTCGGTCCAGGCTAGGCCAGGCAGGTGTGGAGGGTCCTGCTGCTGGCAGGGCCCCTTGTGAGGGAGAGGGCAGAGGTTGGCAGCAGGGTCAGGGCGGGGCTGGACAGCTGATGCCGCCCCAGAAGGAAACGTGAAAATAAGCAAACGAATATCTCCTGGGTCCTCCGTACAGGGGACTCAGTCAGGAGGGCTTGCCAGTTACTGGCTGGAGGGAAAGAACCCTTGATGGCGAGGCTCCCCCAGCAGCTGGAATTGGTACAGATCTCTCACCTGTTCTCTTGCCTCTGGGATGGGACTGACGACAGAGGGTGCCATGTTGCCTCTGTGTCTGCTTTTGCTGTATTTGCTTTGCCTTTGCTGCCAGGAAGCCTGATTAAATTTGTAGGTGGGGGTAGGGTGGGAGAGAGCACTGTCTGGCCATGGCGCTGGCCTGCTAGAGGGCGCGACACCCAGGCCACATCAGACCAGGCCTGAGGCAGGTGTGCGAGGGCCAGGTCCTTCCCTCCAGCTGGTTCGGGCACATGACCTGGCCATCCCGGGCTGCGAGGAGGGGGCTGAGGTGGCATAGGTCCTGAGCCACCTTGTTGGCGGGCCTTGACCCAGGCACACGGCAAAGTTTGAGGCACACAGCTCACCCAGCCCCAGGGACTGAGCCATCGGGGCTGTTCCTGGCACTCAGGCCACCACCGCATCCCGTAGCAGGTGGCTCTCTGAGGTGCTGCAGGCCCCTGAGGAAGGGCGGTCTGCAAGATGGGCGTGAGGATGGAGAGGGTCTTGAGTGGTGGCCCCGAGGGTCCCTGCTGTGGGTGAGGCAGGCTGCAGGGCGCTGTGCATGGGGGGCTTGGGCTGCTCTTCGGAGACAGTGGCCATGGGCCGCTGTCTGTTGCAGGGGGAGGCCAGTAGGCAGGTCACCCCCAGGACCCGGTCGCTGACCCGCCTCTCCCTCCCCCAGCTCTACAACATTGCTGCACCGTCACGCAGCTTCCGAGACTTCAAGGTTCAATTCATCCCCTTCCACTCGGACCTTGGCTACAGGCACAAGTACATCTACAAGAGCCCTGAGCTTCCACGGATCCTGAGGTGAGGCGCTCTCCTCTCACCTGAGATGCCGTCCTGCGTGGCGATGGCTCAGGCAGGCATGTGCGGCCGCAGCTACAAAAGCCATTTCGGGGCCGAGTCACAGTGAGGGGTCAAGAGTGTCACCCCTCCCTCCTGGGCCGTCCCCACCGTCAGTAGGGCTGTGATCTCCCTGTGGTGCAGGTCGTGCAGCGCAGACACCACAGCTGCTTTGGGTCAGGCCTCCATCCCTTCCCACAGGCCTGTCAGGTTGCTGCTCCTGTGCATGGGGCACAGCAGGGTGCAGGTCTGGGCCAGCTCCTCAAAAGCCTGTTTGTCCCCAGCTGCTTCTGGAAGGGAGGCTGTGCCCCTGGCTGCACTGCGCTGGCCGAAATCCTGGGCCAGGACGTGGGCTGCCACCCCGGGCACCCATCTCGAGCTTGGGCACAGAGCCTGAGGATGAGGGGTGCACTGGTGGCAAAGCAAAGGGCTTGGATGGACCAGGCACTCCCTGCCTCCCGCTGGAGGGTGCAGGCAGCCCGCACGTCCTGGCTGGGGGGCCTCTGCTGAGCCCGGGGTGCTGGAATCGGCCCTCGGTGAGGTGTGTGCCGAGTGGTCGCACTTCGCCCTGGAGGTTCCAGGGGCGTTCCTTTGCAGTTTCTTGCCTCACGGATGTGGGTTGCTGCGAGGGGACAGTGATGAGTATGGGTTTGCTCTGGGACTGTGGTTTTTCCCCATAAAAGGAATACATTACATAAAATGTAGACCAGAGAATGGCTCCAACATCGGGGTGCAGTTAGTGACCCCATCCTTGCTCCTGTGTGTCGGGACTTAACTTGGGCGCTGCCCTTGGCGCCCTGCTTGTTTAACTCACGGGGTTTTCTGAGCGGAAGTGTGGTCCTCCAGGCTCCTTTGCGGCCTCCCCAGGTGGGCTGTAGGAGGACCACAGGAGGTGGGGTCTCAGGTTTGGTCTCAAGAGGTTTGGCCGACAGGTTTCCTCCTCTGGTCCAGGGAATTCCTGGGGAAGTCGGAACCAGGGCGCCAGCACTGAGTGTTATTCGCCACCTGAAGGAGCATGAAGATGTCTCCCTTGTCCCCCCCTTCCTCCGGCCAGCCCGGCACCCTGGAGATGTGCCTGGAGAGAGAACTCGGATGCCAGCGGGCCAGGCAGAGGAGGCCCTGGCAGACCTGAGGCGCCCGCCCCCGGTGGCTGGGAGCACAGGTTTCTGTGGACAGCGTGGGGGGCGGGCATGTGGCCCTCTCTCCCTCTTGCTGCCACTCAACCTGAGGTCTTGTTGGGAAGACAGTGACAGAGCTTTCTGGCCATCGGCTAGTTGATCCCACACTCCCTGAGCTGGGCACCAGGAGCCTGGGGCAGGAGGCGTGGGGTCTTGGGACCACGTTGAGCTTTCTGGCACCACCCTCGAGAATGTGGGGAAACTTGGGTTCTTTCTGTCCCTTCCCAGAACGGACTCTAGTGGTTCCATGAGCCCCTCCCGCCCTGTGCACCCCGCTTGCCTGCCTTGGTGTCCCTGCCTCCCTGGGCGGCCCCACTGCTCCCAGCGGGGGGAGCCCGTGGTCTGCCTTCCTCCGATTTCCACCCACCTGTCTACCTAACCTGGCCTTAGACTGAGCATTTATTTAAGAATAAAATCGTGGTGGTGGTCTGTCTGTTTTCTCAGTGACGCCTCCAGCCCAGGCCCTACCCACAGTCCCAGGCCACTCTCAGGACCCGACCATCTGGGAGGTGGTGTTGGCCAAGGATCATGGGCCCTTTCCCGCTTCCTTCCAGACACTGAGGCCCAGCACGGAGGGGCATTATCTCTGGGGAAAGGCATGTTCACGGTGAGGAGGTGGAGATGGCTTCTCCAGGTGGAGCAGATGGCATTTTTCTAAAAACCAGGACTACGCAGGTGACCTTTCCAACCTTATAGTTAACAAGCTCGTTGAATGTTGCCGTGTCGATGGACAGGTGGTGGGGTTTAGGCTGCTGGAGTCCAGGGACTCTTCTGGCCCGCGAGCATTGCCCTGTTCACTCACTGGTGGCGGCGCTTCTGTTGTTTGGCTTTTTGCGAAACCAGCCTCCCCTGCACGTGTGCCGCTCCCAGCCAGCGCCTGCCAGCTGTCCCACTTCTCACCTCCCCGCTAAGTGCCCTCTCTCCCAGGAGAGGGTGTGTGGCTTAATAAGGGGGCTTCGAGCTGTGCAGTACAGGGTTTGTCCCAGGTCGGAGGACTTCAGTCCACCTAGGTCTCTCCTGATGGCAGGCCCTCCTCCCCTAGATCGTCAGGCTCTGGCACTTTCCAGTCTCAGCAGCGCAGGAATTCCCCAGGGTGGGGAGGGGCTTGTTTACCTGCCCCCCTTGTGGCCTATTAGCAGCTATACCCTGGCTGGAAGCCCAGAAGCAGGTTACACCCTCTTTCTGAAGCACCTTAGAGCTGCCCACGGTGATTCTTATATCTGGAAAACCCATGTCTTTCTTAAACCGGGTTTGAAACGGAACAGACCCTCCTGAGGTCAGTTTGGACGGGTTTGCTCTGCACTCCTGGTATCTAATTCAGGTGTGAGCACGGCCTGCAGGGCCCCACCCCGTCCCCCAGCTTCATGTCTCCTTGGATTTCCGTCAGAGCTGGGACACCCATCCCCACCTGACACCGTCTTCATGTAACTAAAGCATGAAGTGCCTGCCTGGCCAGGGCAGCCCCTTCGTGCTTTTCTCAGTCACTGAGGCTCCTGGAGGCCCTGCAGCTCAGAGCCACATCCCCAGCTTGTCTTGACCAATGAGGCCATCTAGACCTGGCCTGCTCTGCCTGGGCTCAAGTCTGCATCTTGTTTTTCTTAAAATTTTGTCTTTGTAAGTTGCTTCAGATTTTTTGAGGGGGGGAATAAGGTAGGCTATAAAGTAAAAATACAAGCTGTTAGTGTTTTTACAGGCGTCTGACCGTCTGAAGATAAGGAAGCATAAGGGATCGTGGGGCTGGTAGCTGCCGCCCTTGTCAGCTGTCAGGTAATTAGTAATCAGGTCTACACATCTCTGCCTGGTGGCATCTCAGCTTATTACCTCGGTCTGAGCGACCTAAGCTTACACTGTGGGTTAGGACTGACCCTTTAATGGGTCACAACAGTCGGTGGTCAGGAACGGCAAGAGATGTGCACAGCTGTGAAATGTGGTCGTCACATGCATGTGTCCCAGGAGCTGCCCCAGACGTGAGACCAGGAATGTGCATCGCAGGTGCCCCCAACCAAGGGGCGGCTCGCACATCCCACCACCAGCAGGGGTCCACGGCGTTCTTGGGTACTTTGGGTAACAATGAGCCCCGAGTCACATCCCTCTTGGTTCTTGATTTAACCTGCAGCCATACAATTTGGGGTCGGGGGGAGGAGTTTTGGTCCCCAGGGCATTCCACTTCCCGGGACCAGGAATGGGTGGCAAAAGATGGGTGCAAAAAACAGTACAATTCACACCAAAAATGCCAACACCCAGGAGACAGTTTTCCAAGTGGCTGGGTTTGACGGTTCAGGCACTTGTGGCTCTAAGCCCCACATGCAGCTGGGGGTGAGAGAACTTTCTGTTCTCAGTCCCGGAATGATGGACCATAATTTAGCCCGGCTGGGACATGGACTGCCCTGGGCACAAGAGTGACACACAGAGGCCAGATCAACTGAGCACAAGCAGGAAGGTTTAATCCGTTTCTCACATGAGGCAGTGACAGTGAGGGGCACAGTGATGGTTACACTCGGCCTAAGGGACGGGCAGCAGAGGGCGCGGGGGATGCAACCACAGACCCTCACGCCTCTGGTGAGGTGAGCAGTCAGGATGGAGATGAGGGCAGGACCCTGTGCCACCCAAGTCCAGCATTTGAGGAGACAGCCTCTGGAAGCTTCCGCCCGCAGCTCCTGCCTGCTCCCTGGCCCTGTCCTTCCCACCTGCTCACCCGCCCTCCCCAGCACCAGCCTGCTCTCTGGGCAGAATGGAAAGTGGGCTCCTCTCTGGGCCCACTCAGTCCTTTTCCAGACCAGGTTGTCATGCTGCTGGGAGGAGGGAGGCCGGCCTCCTGTGAGACCGGAAACACACCCTCCTGGACTCGACGGGCACAGATCTGCAGCGGGGCTGGGTGTTCAGCTTCACCCAGCAGAGGTGGGGACCCCACCTGGGTCCCCAGGGCCAGGTGAGAATATCCCAGCATTGCCTCCCCAGGCACTAAGCTTCAAAAGTGCTATTTTTAGTTGCTAAAACAAGGAAAGGCTTCAGCTAGTTTCATTTCCTTGTGAAAAATCTTACGAAGAAGCAAAACCAAACGAATTCTGCATCACCCAGCCTTGTCGCAGCCAAGCTCCCTAGATGCTGGACACAGGTGGGGTCCCCAGTGTCACCCTCAGTTGTCCTGGGGCCTCTTTATCTGATCAATCTGGAAACCCCGGGCTGGGTGCCCACACAGCAGCTATGAGGACATGGCCTAGCACAGTGGACCCTCCCTGCATGGCCAGGAGGCAGAGCTGGGCCAGGGAGGACTGGGGCCACACTGGATGAGGTGCTGCAGAAACATACACGGCCCCAGGCTTTACCACAGCTACCAGAATCCAGAGGCTCAGAACTAAAAACGAGCTCACACAAGGCGTGTGCAAGGCTGTGGGGAGCCCAGCAGACAAGTCCACCTTCCCCCACCTCCACGGGGCAGGTGGGCAGAGCAGCAGGCAAGCTGCCCTGCTCAGTGCTGTGGGCTCTGCTTGCCTGCAGGAAATGGGGGAGCATCTCACCTCAGCATCTTCCCCCAACCCAACCCAACCTCCAAAAGCCACCACCCGGATCCCCATGGCCATCCCGGAAACAGCACTGAAAAAAGCAGGGTGCTCGCAAAGTGCTTGGAAACGGACAGTCAGCAAGAAAACAAATGCCTCTGGTCCCGAGGGGGAGGGCAGAGGCCTAATCCCTGGGGAGGCTGGGGGGCGGGGTCTTCAGGGCAGATGGCTCCACACCCCAGATGTCCCGGGCGTACTCCGTGATGGTCCGGTCACTGGAGAACTTGCCCGAGCAAGCGATGTTCCTGATGACCTTTTTGGTCCACTCCTTGGGGTTCTACAGAGGGAAGTGGTGCTCGGTGACCTCGGGCTGTTCCCAGATGCGCTTAGGCCCTGGGTAGCCAACCAAGAGTTCACTGGGAAGGGGGCCCACCCACCAGGAAAGTTTCCAGATGACTAGACAGAGGTCCTGCTGGGGTGCGGCGCACACAATGCACAGACACCCCACCAGAGGAGTATGCGCCCCCAGACTGCAGCCAGTACCAGGAGGGGCCTCCCCAAAAGGAAAGCAAAGTTCCTCCTGGAGCCCGGAAGATCACTCGGTTTCTAGGCCCCCTCCTGTTCTGTCATAGGAGGGAACATCAGGGGCTGTTTCCTCGAGGGGGGGTGTGGGTGGGAGGGGTGAGACGTGGGCAACAACTGAGATACACAAACCCCTCAGGCCGTGTCCAAGATTCTGGTTGAACGACCTGGGCAATGAACCATCTGCCCCAACAACTGCACAGTCACGCCCCCATCACCAGTGTCCCCTCCTGCTGCCATCCTTGGCTGGGTGCACAGGGTGGAACACCCTCCTTTCCCTCCCCAGGTTCAGGAGCTGAGTCTTCCCAGGAGACCCCACTGGACATGCACACTCTCTGTGGGCCACACCAAGGCAGGGACACAGGGCCGCGGACTGGGGAGCTGGCTCCCGCAGCCCCACCTTAGAAACTCGGCTCCTTAGAGCTACAAGTCCTTGTTCTACTTGCTGTCAGATCTGTCACTTTTACAAGGAATCGTTTATCTTCTCATTTTAAGCACAAAAAGGTCTTCACTGCTCACAAGGCCCATCCCTCACCTCAGGCTCTCCTGATCACACCCACGTGGGCGGTCAGATCGCGGGCTAGGGTGTGCAGAGCCTCCAGAAGGAAACTCCTGCCCTGCTCACCTGCGCTCTGTGGCAGCTGCCCAGAGGCTGCAGGGGAAGGTGCGCTGGTGTGGACAGCAGCCTGGGCAGAGGGCCAGCTGAGTCAGTCCCTGAGCAGGAAATGAGGAAGCCCAACCTGCTCTGGGCCACTAGATGAACTGTGACCTCCTGGGAGTGGCCCGAGACAGCAGGACACAGCCACACCCTGTTGCTTCCCTGCCAGGGCCCAAGGACCTTACCCGGTACAGCTGGTCCACCCGGGCCTGGCACTCCACGTATGCCTCATAATCCGCAAACACCTTGAACCTGAAATGGGAGACAGGAAGCTGGGCTGGGTGGGTGACGAGTGGGAGGTCAGGAAACGGGCCTGGCTGGCTGCGTCCTCATGCTCTGCAGGACAGGGGTGGCCACGGGGACCACGCTGTGAGCAACACTTCTGTCCTGGGGACGCTATTCTAGAAAAACCTTATTTTAACCCAGTGTTCTTTAAAGAACCCGTGCACGTGGGTTAGAGCTGCACAGGCTGAGGCCTCCCGCCAATTTCACCTCCAGGGGAAGGGCACAGGGTGACCACAGGCTCCATCACCATCTGTTCTCAGATCTCATGGGCTGAGAACTGGTGGTGCAGGATTTATGGACACAGAAACACGTTTTGTTTACGATTGAGTCAGAAACACAATTCATAAAACTCTGTAAAGTCCCTCCTTGATCACAGACCTCAGCAGGGCCAAGCTCCCAGCCCCGGGCGTGTGTGGAGTTACGATCGATCGGGTCTAACAGAAGCCAGCTGACAGCATTCATCAAAAAGTGACAGACTAAACCAAAGGAACTGCAAGTGGAATAGAGGTCGATTCTCAGCCTTTGACAGACTCAGCTTTTACCACCTGGGTGGAGAAGAGGCCTGTCGTCAGAGGAGAGAGCACTGCCGACCTATAACAAGTGCTGTGCAAGGCTGTGCCCCGGGGAGCAGAACCCCGTGTCAACGGCCTCGTCGTAAAACACTAACCACGTGGTAACTCACGGCCTCACAAGCTCATTCCACCTGAACCACTCTTGGGCTCCCCATTAAACCCAGGCTCCCTCTGCCCCGAGGAAGTCGCCTCCAACCCGCCCAGGCGACGCTTGTCACTCCCGTCCAAGGAGGTCAGCTAGTGCCGGGGGCCTGGGGCTGGACCTGGCAGCTGGCAATCCCACCACCAGGCCCCCAGGCTCGCTGAGCACCGTCAGAAGCCCCACAAACCCCGGCCCCTGGGTGCAGCCGAGCCTCTGGCCGTGGGGTGAGGTGAGGGGGAGCCTCACCGAGGCCCAGGCTTGGCCCCAAACAACGTGCAGTTTTCAGCCTGCCAGGGGGACCCTTTGACCCATCGGTGAGGGACGAGGGGCCTGTCTCACCTGTCATGGTTCAGCAGCATGTCGACGACACCCTTGAAACAGTCGGGCTCCTTGGGGGAGAAGAAGCCGCTGCTGATCTGGTCCACGGCCTGCCGCAGCTCGGGCAGGGAGTCATAGTACTCCCGGGCGTTGTACCTGTGGGGAGATGGCAGCCTCATGGGCAGACTCTGGGGCCGTTTGTGCCCCGGGCCCAGGACAGCCAGGTGGGGTTGGCAACCGCAGGCACTGGGAGGTGGACATGGGCTGTGAGCACATCAATTCCACCTCCTCCTTTTACTGTTACAGACACGTGGTTGCCAGAGGACGTACAAGTCCCATGCATGGCTCTGTCGCAGTCCTCTGAGAGGATGCTCAGGCAGCCCCGCCCCCGCCCCCAGTGCCAGGATGCTGCAGAAGAAAATGACATGTGAAACCAAGCTGGAGAGACACCCTGCGCCCATTAGGGAGTCCGGGGAGAGGGAGGCGTGTGGCAGACGTGGGACAGGGCCCAAAGGGCCAGCGCTCACAGGCTGACAAGGTTCTGACTGGTTCAGCAGCTGGTGCCTGAGGCCTCAACAACTCCCCTGAGGGATTGTAGGCAACTAGGCGACTTCAGTTGCACAGGACCCCTCACAGTACCCAAGGGTGTGAAAAACAAGTAGAGGAGACCTGAGGTCCTCAGAGGGACACACACCCTTTCTGGTCCAGGGCTTCCACGTCCTCCACCCGCAAGCCAAAGATGAAGAGGTTCTCGGCCCCAGCTTCCTCAGCCATCTCCACGTTGGCTCCGTCCATGGTGCCGATGGTGAGGGCCCCATTGAGCATGAACTTCATGTTGCCTGTGCCCGAGGCCTCGGTGCCCGCGGTGGAGATCTGCTGTGACAGGTCGGCGGCGGGGATCACTGCAAGGCGGCGAGAGCAAGACCCGTCAGCCATGAACCGCTCAACACGAGAGCCATGGGAACAGCACAGCAACACCACGCACTGACCACACCACCTGTATGGCTCCCTTTTTTGACCCAGGGCAGCCTGAGGCAGAGGATCCACAATGGAGACGCCTGAGAAGCCCTGCAGGTGGCAAAGGACCTTTGTTCTGGAACCTTCCGCGGACCAGGGCCAAATCAAAGCCTGGTGTTGTCATCATTCCCTTGTATCCTGACGTCACTGGTGTCTTATTCGATCAGCCCCACAGGCTCCTTAAATGGCTTGAAGAGGAATCTGACTCACAGCACCAGAGGACTGGGGACAGCGGGGGGACAATCTTCTTGTGGCCACACGCACCGAAGTCACTCTGTGCTGTTTACAGCGGCCAAGACACGACCCCATCCACGACCCTGCAGCTTCTCCCAAGTGTGGGTTCCCTGCATGAGTTTCTCCATGTGGCAGCAGGAACGCAGCCTCCGTCCTGCCTGCCTTGGCATCCCTGCTCCCACGTTCTCAGCTCGTTCTCAGAGCTAATGCTGCTTCCCTAACCCAGCTGAAGGGCACTCGGGGTCAGCCAAGACCAGAGCCCAGCCCCTTCTTCAAGGTCAGGTCTAGGTGCCAGGATAGAGACACAGGCACCCCCGGCCCCTCAGGCAGAGGGACATGGGCAGACGGGATGGTGGACACGTTACCACAGCCAGTCCAAGAGCTAGGGGAGGGTGGCGGGGCCCAACTCCAGGCTGGCTGTGTCCCCAAGGTCAGTTCTAAGGAAGCGCAGGAACTGGCCTGGGAGTGCCAGGCAGTGGCCGTAAGTTGCTTTAGAAGCTCAGCGAAACACTAACCCCAACCCAACCCCAGAGCCACACATGGTCCATGGCAGTGGCGGGACCACAGGGTTGGTCCTGATGACCCGTCCGCAACGGAGGAGGAGGGAGTGCGTGAGCCTGCCCTTCACTCAACGCCTGGAGGGCAGCGCACAGTCTCATGGATCAGAGGGGCTGCTACTCGGGCCACAAGTCCAGGCTCAGGTTTCCCAGCACTTCCTGCCAGGTCTCCGGAAGTGGCCGGCTTAGAGAGGCCTGTCCAGCTCAGGACAGCTATGCTCCGAGGCACATTTGGCCACAGGCCCTTCTCCAGATGGCAACACATACCCAGTACCCCCAAAGTGGAGTGGCCCCAGGCTAAACCCTCCCAGAGCAGGTGCAGGACGCCAGGCCAGAGTGGACAGGTGGGGATGAGCAGAAGCATCCTCTGGGGGACGGGGAGGGCCAGCAAGAGGGAGCCCCGGGGCAGAGGAGCGAGGAGGGGGAGCAGTGGGAAGTTCAGAGACCAAGGATGTGTGAGACCGAGGATGACCCACACACTGGGTGGCAGCAGGGCTCCCCCAGAGCCAGGCCAGGGGTGGGGGGCCCTCTGGCTGGGCAGCCTGGTGTTGGGGCTGTTAATCTGTCTGAAAGCAAGACAGGCCCTGACCATAGAGGACCACTGACTGCGCCCAGGTAGGGCAGGCTCACCTTTCTCGGCCAAGGACACTCTGTAGTTCTCCAGAAAGATCACTTTGAGCCTGTCGCCCACAACCGGATCGTGGTTGACAACGTCGCCGATGGACGTGACCAGCTTGATGATCATCTTGGCCATGTGGTAGCCGGGCGCTGCCTGGAAAGGGCGAGGGGCGCTCAGCAGACACCCTGTGCTCAGGGGCATGGCAGGGTCACTGGAGACCGGGCTGGACACGCCCAGCCGAGTGGCTCTGCCAGCGGGGTTCCCACGGCAGGGGAGGGGTGGGCTGAGGCCATGGCATCCCTGCGTGTCCTGCCCTCAACCTGGCAGACGGACCCACGGAGCGCGGCGCCCCACCCGCTTCCTCGGCTCCAACAGAGTGCCTCTCATGACGGCACCTCACCCACGTGCACAAATCTGTCAACCTCAAGCTTGGTTTTCTGATTCTAGTTGTTTTTTTCAAAAATGGAGAGAGGGAACAAGGACCTCTGAAAACTGACTACTTATAGGAAACGCAGGGAACCAAGGAAAGTACTGGGAGATACCAGAGGGGCGTGGTTTGGGGAAGACACACAACCCGATTTCTGTAACAAATTGCAGGGGGAAAAAAGAGGGGGACGTGGAGAAAAACCTACAGATGAAGAGATTTAAGAGACACAGCCGCCTGTCACCATGTGAGAACCTTGCTGGGTCCTGATTCAAACAAGCTCAAGGTATTTGTAGCTGTCACAAGACCGCTGCGTGTGGCCCTGGCTGGATATTTAATGATGTGGCGGAATTCTTGTCAAGTGTTTCAGGTGTGATGGTGGCGCTGTGTGGTTTTGCAGGAAAACATCACTGTGAAGACAACTGATTAAGTTCTTAGGGTTGAAGTGTTATAATGTCTGTAATCTATCTACTATGAAATGGTTCAGCAAAAGTCTGGGGGACAGGTTTGTGGATGTTCTACACTTCTTTTTTTCTCCTTTTAAAAATGTTAATTTTTAAAAAATTAACATTTTTTAACTTTTTGAAAGTCCACATCTCTAAAATGCATACGGAAATACTGACAAAAACAGCATGCTGGGGTGGGGTGGTGGTGGGATGAATTGGGAGATTGGGATTGACATATATACACTAATATGTATGAAATAGATAAGTTAAAAAAAAAAAAGAAAAGAAAAAGAACCCCAGCATGCTGTCCGGAGTCTGCTTTAGAAACATCAGGAGTCGGGGGGCCGGGGGACGGTGGCAGAGACAGAACAAGACGGGCCTGCCTGTGAGGTGCCTCCACCTTCATATGTGCTCAAGTAAGAGGCGAGGACAGTCCTGGGCCCACCTGCAGCCCCTGTGAAGCAGCTGTGCCCAGGCTTCTGGGAAAAGTGGCAGAGGGGTGGGGACGCGGGCCCTAGAGCACGGAGCCAGATGATGGGACCCACTGATGCCTGCCGGCGATACGCTGGGACTCTGAGATCCCACGTCCAAAAAAGCACATGTAAATAAAATGAATAAGGCCAGGCTGAGCCGAGAGCAGGCGCACGTCTGGCTGACAAAGCAGCCAGCGACTCACGTCTACTTGGCACACCAGTGCAGGGGAGGCGTGGAAATCCGGCAGTTACACAGAGAAATGGTGCTGCCCCATGAGAGCCCAGTAGAGACTGGCCCTTGGGGCTGGGGACCCCACTCCCCTGGGCCGGGCAGGCAGGGGCCCCATCCAGCTCCCTCCTGTGGCTGAGCTGATGGAGCCTGACCTGGCCCAGAGGCACACCTGGAGCCAGGACCTCTGGGCTGTGTGTGCAGGTTGGCGCCCAGCCACCCGCAGCATCCAGCCCTGATGCAGAGACACTGCTGAAAAGCACGGTGGTTTGTGCATCCCCGACCAACGCCAAGCAGGAACCAAGAAGACGTCCCCTCACCTTGCCCCCGATCATGACAGTCCTGGGCACAAAGGCCTGGGCTGGGTCCTTCTTTATTCCTGCAGGACAAACAAAAAGAGAGCCACGTGAAGCCCCTGGAGCCAGACATGCCTGAGCCCTGGGACAGGCCTCAGTGACAGTGTCTTTAGAGGCCAGCCCGACACAGGTGCTGCACTGCCAGGAGCTCCCGCTTACAGAATTCTACACTTGGTCCAGGTTGGTTTGGAAGGCCAGCCAGGAGCAGACTCTTCCAGAAAGTTCAGTGGAAAAGTTGTGCCTTTGTGTCCAGAACAGCCCAACACAGGAGCTTCTCTGGGTCTGGCATGTGATGGGTACTCAAAAATGGGGTGACCTTGGGATGGTGGTGATTCACCGTCAGCCTGCGAGGGGTGTCAGTGAGACCCCAAGCCCCCTCCATCACTGGGACAGAGGGTAAGAAGCCCCCCAGACCTTTTCTGCACAGGAGCAGACAGCTCACCTCCAGCCCCAGCAGAATGAGATGTCCTCACCAGGCCACTGGTTTCCAGATTTCAGCTGGGGGGTGGGGGCAGGGAGTGTCTACAGAAGTGACAGGCTGCCCTAGATGGCATTCACCAGAGTCAGGAATCGGCCGCAAGGTTTACAGGAGCCACTAAAGGGTCGCGGCTGATCTGTAACCTGTCTTCAGGTTCTAGTAGGAACATGACCGTCCTTTAGTTCTGAATCTTCCCGCTTCCAGATTGTGGACAGAGTAACAAAGAGAACAGGAAAAAAATAAAGCCAAAACCCCACAAACTACATTTTTACTAAAACTAGTAAAAAAGAAAAATATGCTAACTCCAGATCACTGAGCAAGTCCTGCTGGGTCATGGGATGGGTGGGAGACAGAGCTGTGAACTCAGGGTCTCAGGAACCCCAGCCTCCCGGGGGCTGTGAGCGGGGGAAACGGAGGCAGGAAAGAGCCCCAGGGGGCTGGGCGGGCAGACCCTGTCGGCACCCCTCCTACAGAGAAACCTTGGAAAGGGGGTCTGGACATCCTTGTGGACAGAGGCCCACAGGGCCGTGACGCCTCCTGAGCCAGCCTTGACTTGGAGCCCCAGAGAGGCGTCACAAGCTGGGGAGGCCTGCGGCTGCCTTGAGCTCACGAGGCCCCGGCCAGAGTCCTGACGCAGCTCCTCAGACACGAGTGACCAACCCTAACACAGAGCTTTGCCACAGACAAGGGCAGTGGAAGCAGCCTCCCTGTGAGTCTCCAACCTGTGAGGACTGTCGACGCAGATGGGAGACCATAGCGCCGAAACGCAAGACCCCGGGAGAAGGCAGAACACAGGCGACAAGGCAGAACTGCCCCACAGAGTGCAGCCCGATCACAGAAGCCAGGAGGGCGGGGAGACGCGCAGAAAACACAGTAGACACACAGAGCGTGGAGGCAGGACCAGCAGACAACATGGAACAGAAAAGGAGGGAGCGCTATCAACAGGCAAAAAGAAGGTGGTGGAAGAAACCAACCACACACGTCACTGGAGCCCCAGGAGAAGAAAGCCAAACACATGTTTTAATGTATTTCAAGGAAACTTCCTAGAAATGATATAAGATATCAACCACCATCCTCAGAGTGCCCGAGCATCAGGAAAATTGACCCACAACAGCCGGCACCCAAGACACAGCCGAGTAGAATGAGCACAGGCCAAGAGAGCAGCTCACTCCGGACCCACCCTCCAGATGGCGCTGCTCAAGGAAAGAACGGGAGACTGAGAACATCGCTTCAGCGGAACCACCCTTCCCGCAAATGGCCACAGACTACTGTGTACATGGAAGACCTCGGGGCACAGGAGCTGGGCAGAAGGGCGACCGGACGGCCCTGTAAGAGGACTGGGCGTCTCATCGCAGACGGAAACCCAGGTCAGATCGAGGCGAGGATGGCAGAGCAGCACCGCGTTGTGCGCTGCATACACACAGGTGGACGAGCGGGCGGGGGGCGGGTGACACGTGCCCTGATGGCCCCATCGGAATGCTGCAGGCGCCCCGGACGCTCACAAGCCGAGCAGAAGCAGCACCCTGGGCAGCAGGAAGGCACCGGTCACAAGAGGTGACGGGAGGAAGGGCAGGCCACCCAGCGACTGGCCCTGCCGCTCACAGGCAGGGGATTTGGGGACGCCGCCGGGGAAACGACAAAGAAAATGCAGAAAAATCACAATTGCAGAAGAAAACCACAGCAAAGAGCACAAAACAAAGTCTCCGTGAACTGCTGTTTCTGGCCCGGGAGGTGCGCCCTTCCGCCAAACGCACAGGAGGGCCCTCACCTGGGCCTTTTCTGAGGGTTGGGTCAGAACCATTCAACCCAAACTAGCATCTGTCCTGTCACTTCACTGTCTCACGAGCGAGCGGATCTCTCAAGACGGAGTCTCCCTCACTGGCAACTGGAGAGCTGATGTTCTCCAGGGGAGCTCTGCGTCTTGGAAAGTATTTGGTTCCTTTATTTTCAAAATTAGTATTTGCTTTACTACATTACAAGATCTTAAGAACCACGTTTTGGGCTTCCCTTGTGGTGCAGTGGTTAAGAATCCACCTGCCAATGCAGGGGACACAGTTCGAGCCCTGGTCCGGGAAGATCCCACATGCTGCGGAGCAACTAAGCCCACGCACCACAACTACTGAGCTCACGTGCCACAACTAACTGAAGCTGGTACACCTAGAGCCCATGCTCCGCAACAAGAGAAGCCACCATAATGAGAAGCCCGCGCACCACAACGAAGAGTAGCCCCCGCTCGCCACAACTAGAGAAAGCCCGCGCACAGCAACGTAGACCCAACGTGGCCAAAGATAAATAAATTAAATAAATAACTTTAAAAAAACAACAACAGATTTTTCCTTGAGGCTTTATTATCTTATTTATAGAAGTAGCAAATGTTCATAGTTACTTTTAGGTGGATCTTTTTTTTTTTTTTTTCGATATGCGGGCCTCTCACTGTTGTGGCCTCTCCCGTTGCGGAGCACAGGCTCCAGACGAGCAGGCTCAGTGGACATGGCTCACGGGCCCGGCTGCTCCGCGGCATGTGGGATCTTCCCGGACCGGGGCATGAACCCGTGTCCCCTGAACCCGAGTCCGGCAGGCGGACTCTCAACCACTGCGCCACCAGGGAAGCCCTTAGGTGGGCCTTTGATTCACACGTGCTTCAAGATCAAATGCCACTTAAATAGTTTAAGGTGTATAGATGTAACATGCTATTTCATCTTCTATGAGTATACTTCAAATGCCTCACCTGCTAAGTATAATCTCTCCAAATAACTTAAGAGGAGTCTAATAACGATAATAACTAAGTATGAAAGAAATGCTACACCAGACCTAAAACCCAGCCTCTGGAGGAGGTGCAGCCCCTGGGCCTCGAGCTCCCCAACCTCTGAGTTCACGTCTCACTCCTTGCAGCTGCTCTGTTCTGAACACAGAAAACCAGAAGGTGCCACTCAAAATGAATATGCCACGTCCGCCCCAGTGGCCACGTGAGAAAAAGGCCCGGTGGAGGGGGTGGGGCGCAGGGGCGGAGCACTCACGGTTGTACAGGGTGACCACGTGCAGGCAGTTGAGCAGCTGCCGCTTGTACTCATGGATCCTCTTCACGTGCACGTCGAACATGGACGAGGGGTTGGCCTTCACCCCGTACTCCTTCTCCAGGAAGGCAGAGAACTTCACCTTGTTTTCCTGGGAGAACAGAGGTAAAGATGGTGGGATGTTCACAGGGCCGAGCCCCCAGGGCTGGTGTCAGAGACGCAGCAGGGAGGGGATGCCCAGGACGCGCCGCCACCCCAGGGAAGACACAGAGGGACACAGGTGGTCACCGGAGCCTGGTGGGCAGAAGGGGGAAGCGTGATCCTGAAAGTGGATCCGCATGAGAGCGTGGAGATAAACAGGAAAGTAGGTGTGCAAACCCAGGAAGAGGAGCAAAGGATGAGAAAAGCAGAAAATGGAGACAAGGAGACCTGGGGTGGGGGGCGAGACTCCAAAATGAAGACTACTTCTGGGCCCTCGAGGCCAGGCTGTTGGCACAGTGGAGGGTCAGTCTCGGTCTTCAAAGGCCGCCCAGTGGGCCAGGCCGCCTGGTGGTGAGGTGGCCACAGGGAGGCCCAGGTGTGCGGACAGCATATCAAGTGCAGATGCGAGACCTGCATCGATTCCCACTGCTTCCCTCCAGACGAGCTCTCCTCCGGACCCGGGGCGGCGGTGCGCTCAGGGTTCAGCGGGGCCCCCTCTGCAAGGCTGAGCGGGGGGATGGGCCCCCCACCGGGCCTACCTGCTTGACCTGGGCCACGTCCCTGATGAGTGCCTCGTCACTGAGCAGCTGCAGCAGTTCCTTCAGTTGGCTCAGGTCCGTCAGGAAACCCTCCCCGATTCTCTGCCGAGTCATAAGGGAGACGCGGTTCCTGCACCTCTTCTGCCCACCTCAGCCCCAGGCCCCCTCCTCTCCCACGACACCCCCTCCCAGGAAACACCGCACACCCGGCACCAGTCAAGTCCCGACCACTGAAACGTGCCCTCAAACCCACGCGCCTCCCCCGGCTCCCCACAGGCCTGAAACCTGGGGGCCCGTCTCCGCCCACCCCCAAGGCCCGCACCCGCCAGAACCGCAGATGGACGGAGGCCTTCCGGCCGCTCCCGCCCAGCCTGGGCACCCTACCCTGCCCCCCACACTGCAGCACAGCGCTGTTTCCAAACAAACCCCAGCTTCAGTCTCCCTGTTTCTAATTTAGGACCGAGAGGAAAACTCCTGGCCTCCAGACACCTGGGCCGTCTCCGTGGCCTTGCCCTGAACCGAGGCCGCACCAGCCAGGCTGCGGGTGGTCACGTCCCTGCAGCGCTGCTCCTGGGCCCTCCCGGTAACTGGGCAGGCAGACCTCAGCTCTGCCGTCCCTTTCCAGAGAAGCTTCCTTGGCACACAGCCCGCCTCCCAGCACCCCCGCCGCACCCCCGTGTCCAGCACACGGCCGGGCCCCTGCGTGACTTGTCTCCTTCCTCGCTGAGCGCGTGAGCATGGGAACAAGTCAACAACGACCACGTCCCCGGCTCACAAACCTCTTCGCGGGCAGCTGGGCCTAGCACTTCCCCTCTGAACTCCTGCACAGGCCGCCAGGGCTGCTGGCCGACCGCCCGGCCCCCCACACCCAGGGCGACAGCGGGTCCCCACCGCCCGCACCCGTCCGGGAGCCATCGCTGTCCACACGCTGAGGAGCGGGTCACCGCCCACACGGCCCCAGGCAGCTACCGCTCGCTCTGCCTGCCCACAGCTCCGGGTGGACTCAGAGGCGCTGGCCTCACCTCCACGATGATGTCCGCCAGCCCCGGGTTACACAGAAGCAGCCACCGTCGGGGCGTGATGCCATTCGTCTTATTCTGGAACTTCTCTGGCTCCAGCTCATAAAAGTCCTTAAAGCTAAAAACAGACAACGGGCAGCTGTCACAAGCGCTGTTTCAAACAAGGTGAGCGAGAGGCACAGGGCCCTCTGAAGGGAGCCCCTGGGCGATCCAGAGCCCAGCCTTTCTGTTCCATCCCCCAAGGAGCCCAACTCCACGCCGGCATGTGGCTGGAGCCTGGCCACCTCCCAGTGGTTGTGACAGTGGAGTGTGGACGGACAGTGGGGATTAAACAGTACACCACACAAAGCCTCAGGCCGGCACCGAGGACCCGGAAGCCTCCACACGGACAGACCCGTCCAGGGCTTCCGGGCGCCCACACGAGGCGCTCCACAGGTCTGTGGCGAGGATGGAAAGGAGGAATTCCAAGACCACATCCCACAAAGAGGGGGCAGAAGCAGGGAATCTGACCTAAGAATTCCTCCTTCCTCTCAGGGATGAGCCCCAGCCCGTCACACCCTAACCTCCACCCTGGCGGGGCCCAGGACTCTTGTCCCCAGGCGGGGCGCCAAGGCCCACAGCCAGCGGCACGTGCTCCAGAAGGAGAGCCTCTGCCTGGATAGACCGAGAACGCAGACAACGGGAAGGGCTCCTGGTGACAAGAGGGCTCGGTCCCCCAGCGTCGTCCACCGAGGCAGGGCCTCACCCTCCCACCGCCGCGCTCTGGGCAGTTCACTCGCCCTGGCGCAGGCCAGCGCAGGCCCCACTCACACTGACTGCTTCACGATCTCAGAGTGGATCCTCGCCACGCCGTTGACAGCATGGGACCCGATGACACATAGGTGGGCCATGTTGATCCGCTTGCAGTCCCCTTCCTCGATCACGGACATCCTCCGCAGGCGGTCCACATCCCCGGGGAACAGGGCGGCCACGTGCTGCCGAGACAGAGCAGTGAGCAGGAGGGCGGGGGGCTGCTTTCCCCAAGAAAGGCCCAGGGCGGCTGCAGCCCAGCCTGACTGGGCTCCGGGAGAAGGTCTGCCTCGGCCTGGGGGCGGCGGCCCGGCCCGTGGGCTCGGAGGAGCTGAGGAGGTGCCATGTGACATACAGGAAGAGATGGGGATGCTGTCCCCGCTGGCCCAGGCAGGGTATAACCACAGTCTACCAGTGGGAATGGCTACTCTTTCACCAAAAGATTAAAAAAATGAACTATAATCACACCTGAACTCTAAGTTCCCCTGTGCTTGTACCACTATCCTTTCTGTGGGTGACAGAGGAAAGACAAAGGTGATTTGTTTCCAAATCACCCAAATGCTGCAGTGATGTCGCAGGACAAAGGCCTCTGGCATTCCAGGAACAGACACTCACACCTGAACCTGCTCAGAAATGAGAAGACTCCCCCCGACGCAGCAGGGGTCCAAGCGCGGGGACCAGGCAACAACTCTGCCAAGTGACAGCCCCAGACCCCAAAGTCCTCTTCTTGAACGGCTATTCCCTTCAGAAGTAAAGCACCTGTCCCGGGCCAGACGATCTGACGTGGAGGGCAGAGGAGGGCCCGTCAGAGCAGGGCAGCCCTCTCCCCTCCCGCATCACCACAGGAAGGGCGTGCTCACATCCAGGTGCCTCTGGTTGATGGCGTAGACGATCTCCAGGTGCCGTGGCAGCAGCTTCTCAAACATGGACACAGGCCAGCGCTCCAAGGCCTCGGGTAGCACCGTGTGGTTGGTGTATGCACAGGTCTTCCTTGTGATTTCCCAGGCCTACAACATTCCAGAACACCCCAATGTTTTATTCAGAAAAAAGCAGCTCGTGGCCAGATGCCAAGGTGAGGGGAACGTGTAGGGTCAGAGGCAGGTGTTCAGATGCCACCAGGAAGGGCCCCGCACGTCTCTGCTCTCCGGGGCCCAAAACTTCCTAAACCCACAGTGAGCCCTGCGCCCTTCACTGTCCTGACACGCCCCATGTGCACCTCACATCCTGACCCAGAGCACACGCAGAAATGAGCACCTTACCTGCTACCTGGGAACCACTGCAACTTTCCTCTGTAAACCAGACAGAGCTCCAGGCAGCTTTGCTTTATTTCCACCAAACCGACTTCACACCCACAGTCCAAAGGAAACTGGTCAAGTGTCTGGCCCTGCCCTCCGCTGGCCAGGGGTGAACAGGGTCTGCCCAGCCCCGCCCAGAAGTGCAGCCCCAAACCAGAAAGGGGCTCTGGTGCTAAAAAATGGGGTAAAAATGGTTTTATATGTTGATTTAAGTAAATGAGATCAACAAAACCCCACTAAAGAATCTAGGACCAAAATAAGTGAAGCAGGGAGAACGAGCCTATAAATGTGTAAACCATGTATTTCTTTAAAGCGAACACTTCTGGGTTTTTCGCCACAATTCTAAGATGAAAAAGTATAGGTGAGAAGCTCTCAGAAGTGTCAGAATCCTTTTCTTGTCTTCCAGAAAACCACCCTTCTCTGGCCCTTAAACTGCTGGGCCCACCCACTGTGCCCTGCCCTTGGGAGAAACCCCAGACCCGCTCCTGGAACGTCCTTCTCCCCATAGCCCCGTCTTCCCAGGACAACTTCCTTCTGTTCTCCCGAGGCCACCAGAGAGGCCTCCCTCTGTGGACCAGCTCAGTACTCACCCCTGCTGTCGGGAGAGGCGGGGAGGTCACCCCGTGCCCAGGTGTTTGGGGACACTGTGCTCGGGCCCTCGGTGCTCACCTTGTCCCAGTCCACCTTCTCCACGTCCACCAGGATCCGCATGAGCTCAGGGATGGCCAAGGCCGGGTGGGTGTCATTCAGCTGGATGGCCACCTGCGTTTACACGGGGTGACCCCCTCAGTCCCTTGCCCGCGTGTGCAGAACCGGGGTCCTCGGCTGCCCGCCCCGAGGAGCCTGGTCATAGGACTGGCAGCAGGAAGCGGACGGCACTGCACGGGCTCCAGGCCCAGCATGGAAAGCCGCGGAGGTGCAGGGAGCAGGTCAGGGTGGAGGACCCGCAGGCCAGCCCCGCAGCGCGCGTCCAGAGCCCTCCCCGCCTTGGAACGCTGCTCCTGCCTGACAGACGCTGGCCGGTTGTGTTCAGATTACTGAACTGAGTCTGCAAACTGGCCGCTTTGCCCGACGGAGCCTTTCACAGCGTTCCCTGCTGCCTCGACGCCTCCTGAGGCCCAGGGCAGCCCTGGTGGAGGAGGAAGGCGGCCTGGTCCCCGGGCATGGGCACGAGGAGGCCCAGGTTGGGGGGCGGCTTCCCACCCAGCCCCCACTGCAGCTGGAGGGAGGAGGCCCAGCCCGGGAACAGCCCGTCTCCGGCACGGCGCTCAGCACTCTACACACGCACCTTGTCTGGGAACGTCTCGAAGGAGGTCCTTACGGGGTCGCGGCAGCCGAACTTGGATGACTTGAAGCGCCGGATGATGTCTTGGAGGGTGGCGGCCACCACGAAGTATTCCTGCTTCAACCGCAGCTCCTTCCCCTCAAAGAACTGAGGACATGCCCGGCTCAGCCTCCACTGCATGGGCCCTTGGGGCCCCCGAACCCAGGACAGGGCCCAGGCTGGGGTGCGGCCCAGGGGTGCAATGCCTCGATCCCCGGTGCTGGGGCCGAGGCCAGGAAAGCAACCTCGCCTCCCGGGTGCCTCACGTTCCAGGAGGCCTCATGCCTGAAGCATGAGTCTGTTCGGAATCTCAGGGGGGTGCTGGGGGAGGGCATTTTCTTATGAGCCTTTCAGCACAGGGCCCTTTGCTGCTACGTGCATGTATTTCCCTGATAAAATAAGAAAAACCCACAACCCACAAAGATGGGCAAATCCTAAGGGCTCGTTTGGTGGCAGTGGATCATGTGGCTGAGGGCCCCGCCTCACAAGTGGGGACACCTGCTAAGAGCGTTCCAAACCATGACCACGTGACGTCTCAAGGCGTCCCTGCAGAATAGGGACTGCTGGCCCCACGCGCCAACGCCCCAACCAACTCTTGGGGAGCTGGCACCAGGTGCTAAAGAGCAGAAACGGCTGGACGTGAGGTCTGAGGTCTCCGCGGCCCTGCACTCGGCGGCCGTGTGCTTATGGGGAGCATAGGTGTGAGGCCAGGAACCTCCTAAGAGCTCCCCTGGGCAGAGGGCAAAGGAGGGGCTAACAGCACACAGGTGCTCCTGGACCCCGTCAGGGATGCCGTGTCCACCCTCACTCTGAGGAGGTCACTCTCGTGGCCTCACCTGACAAGCCTGAGGCCAGCACAGGGGCCCTTCTGGAGCCCAGCCCTGAAGGGGTGCTTCCTACACTGGAGGAACGGCGTGGACGAGGACCACCCGCAGCAGCTACTCACGTTGTCGTTGGGATACAGGACTCTGGAGATGTTCTCGGCCAGGTTCCGGTCCAGGACCGCCTCGATGTAGCCGCCCACGTTGACTGAGGGCAGAGAGCGGAGTCAGGACCCGCGTGCCTGCCGAGGCTCTCATGTGCCCTGATCGGTCTGAGGACAGCGTTCCCGAGCAGAAGGCGTCCCACAGCTGCTACGCCGACCGGCCCACACCCCGCCCCAGACCCCTGGCTCTTTCCGGACGGCGCGGGGTCCCTTGGAAGTCCAGGGCTCACAGGGAAACTGCCCTCAGCCCTCCCGCAGTGGGGAGCCTCGTGGGCTGTGGGTGCAGACGGGGTCGGTCTGGGATCAGCCACCGGATGGGGACAGGAGGGGACGCACAGTCATGGAGCTTGAAGTCATTGGGCGCCTTGGCGGACCACAGTCTCATGGTGTTGACGGTGTCGTTCTTGTAGCCCGGCACCGGGGTGTCGTACGGCATGGCCAGCACCACCTGCCGAGGGAAGACACGGTCCCCAGGCCTGGGCCACCTCCCCCCACGGGCTGGGGCAGCTCGGCCTCGCAGGAAGCGGCCCACCGGCCCGCCCTCCTCTGGCTTCGCTCCTTCCTCCTCAAACACACCCAACCTGCCCCGTGTCCCTCGCACCTGCAGCCCCGGCTCGCACATGTCCTGAGCCGGGAGCACCCGAGGCCACCTCCGGTGGGCCCTGACCACACGCCAGGCCCTCTCTAGCTTTACCTTCGACACCGGCGTCGACTGTCACCTGGCTCCTCGGTAGCCCCTCCTCCCGTGTCCTTGGCCTCCCCCTCCACACCTGCCCTCTTCTCACTCAACTCTGCGTGGGCGATTTCGGGACTCACCTAACCTCTCCCCACAGACAGCTGCTATTTCAGACCATCTCCCACGTCTGCGGCGAGGCTCCTCCTGTTGCCTTGACCTCGAACTTCAGCAAAACCAAAGCAGCCTGCACACTCCCTCCCGACAGAAAACACCGGACCTGCCCTCCACCCCTGTCCCAATCCCCATCTGTCCAGAAGCACCAGCTCTGCTCTTGCCAAGCACAGGAAGAGGTGCACAAGCCTCAGGTCACTTCCACCCGCAGACCCTCCCACGGGCTTCTCACACTCAGGCCTGCTTTCGGGGGTGCTTCGTGTGCGGCCTCAGGAGCTGAAGGCAGCTCCAATGGCCACAAAGGACTACGGGGCGGGGCCCGGGTTAAAGCCCCAGTATCACCCTTCCCTTCCCGTCTCCCCGCAGCCCTACTCCCCAACCCTGGCTGGCCTTGACAAGCCCTACAGAGCATCTGTAACCTGCTCCCTCCCTCTCCACGGCCAGTCCCCCAGGGGAAGGCCCTCACTGCATGGCGCCTGGGGTGCCGAGTGGTCTCCAGGCCTTTCATTCATCTTCTACAATCACACCTAGAAAACCAGACCCCCTTCTCCGCTTTTCCAAATTAAATACAACTTATTCTGGCATCTTAGGCCGCCAGCCTGCCCTGGCTCCATGAGCCCCAGTTAAGACTTGAGTCTGCATGACTCACTTGACCCCTGTGACTCACGGGCTTGCCCTGTTTATGCTTTACTGCCCACACTGCTGCGGTGGCGTCTTTCTTACGTATTGCGACCATCACCCATCTCCACCCCCAGAAGCTCTCCTCCGCCTCCGCGGTCTCTGAGCCCGGGCTGGACTCCGCGTGTGCACCCGCCGGTACGGCACCGCGTTCCGCCAAGCACTCGGTGCTCCTGCCCTGGGCCCCCAGGGCCCAGCTGGGGGCCGGGGGTGCCGTGCTCCATTGCAGGGCATCCACCCAGCCGCCCCGCATGCCCAGAGCTCCGACAGCTCAGAATAACCAGTGAGCTGCACTGAGAGCCGGGGCCACACGCGGGACCGGGAGCAAGGGGTGAGGGCCTGCCCCACAGGAACGCGGGGCTGGTCCTACCCCCTCTACTGGGGTCGCGGCGGGGGTGGTCAGTGCCCTGCCCCTCCCTGCGCCGACCCGCTCACCACGAGACACCGCCAGTCTCAGCCGACATGGCTCCCGTTAAACTACAGAGTGTGGCTTCACAGTTGGTGTCTGGACAGTCCCGACTGAGCGTGGGGAGGTGGGTCCCACAGGGAAGCTCCAAGGGGAGCTGACGCGACAAGGCGAGTCGAGGGTCCCCGTGCTCGGCCCCCCACCCACCAAGAAGCGCCCGTGGTACCTGTGTGTCCAGCCAGCACACGCCCTCGGGGCTGTGCTCCACTCGCCCGTAGAAGTGCACAGGCAGCATGTACTCCGGCCGTGCCTTCTCCCAGGGGTTCCCGTAGCGCAGCCAGTCATCCGCCTCCTCCACCTGGAAGGGCGGCAGGTGAGGGCGGGGGAGACGGTCCCGGGCACTGGCAGACCCTGCCCTCCGCCCGCACTGACCACGCCATCCAGACGATGCTGCCCGGCACGGAAACAAAACTGTGGCCTATTTACAGCGCAAAGGTTTCCAATTCTGGTCAAGGCTCTGTTTAAAAATGAACACTTTGGACTGTTAAAGAAAAAACTCATATAAAATTAGAAGAATAAATCAAAGTAAAAAGATGTTAAGAATTGCTTGAATTCAGCAGTAAAAGGAAGAAGTCCTGGGGCACATCAACAAACCTCGAGACGTTACGCAGAGTCCACACACTGCATGACTCCATCCATGTGACGTGACCTGACCAGGACAGCCAAGTCACAGACAGAAGGATGGCCCTGTCTACACCACACGTCCAGGACGGCCAAGTCACAGACAGAAGGATGGCCCCGTCTATACCACACGTCCAGGACGGCCAAGTCACAGACAGAAGGATGGCCCTGTCTACACCACACGTCCAAGATGGCCAAGTCACAGACAGAAGGATGGCCCCGTCTATACCACACGTCCAGGACGGCCAAGTCACAGACAGAAAGATGGCCCTGTCTACACCACACGTCCAGGACGGCCAAGTCACAGACAGAAGGATGGCCCCGTCTACACCACACGTCCAGGACGGCCAAGTCACAGACAGAAAGATGGCCCTGTCTACACCACATGTCCAGGGCGGCCAAGTCACAGACAGAAGGATGGCCCTGTCTACACCACACGTCCAGGACAGCCAAGTCACAGAGACAGAAGGAAGTCAAGTCCCCAGAAGGAGCATCTGGGTCATGCTTTTAGGACAGTGACGTGGCTGAGGTTACTGCTTCACTGTGCCCATCTCCACAGAACTCCCCGCAGGACTGTTCTGCCTGGTGCAGGCAGGTACTCATCACAGGACCGGTCCCGCCTTTGACCTCCTGTACGTGAGTGAGATTCCAACATCAGAGCCTGGCTGTCTCCACAGAGCAGTTCAATGAGCTGTCTGCAGAAGCAGCAACTTCCCAAGTACGTGAGGCGAGGGGCTCTCCCTTCTGGAGCCCCTCCTCTGATAGGAAGGCTAGTCTGTGGCCCCCGCTGGCCACCACTGCTGCTTTGTGACCACTGCCCACATTTACTTGTGCTACAGCTAAACTCCGTTAAAAGCATTCTGACTGAGCAGCTCCCTTGACAGAAGCGTGGGAGTTGGCAGGTTTACCACCGGCCTATCAACCTAGGACTGTCTTTAAATTGTTACGCATGATGGCAAGAGGCACAGGAACAGGGAACCGGAAGGAAGAAGTGTCTGTGGTCAAACAGACAGAGACAGAAACCACCACCAAAACCTTCCTCCTTACGACCGTAACACCCACCAGGCAGGGAGGAGCCTCAGAGTCTCTGTCTTACAAACACACACACCGCCTCGACTACGAAAGAGCTAGAATGGGCCACAGACCACACATGTACAAAGGCTGGCTCACATCTGACAGAAACACTCAAATAACTGTGACTAGGGAATTCCCTGGAGGTCCAGTGGTTAAGACTCCGCACTGCCAATGCAGGGGTTGCAGGTTCGATCCCTGGTTGGGGAACTAAGATCCCATATACAGCGAGGTGTGGCCAAAAAATAAAAAAAAGAAAAAGAAAAAAAAAGAACAAAAAGAACTGTGGCTAAAATCACCCAGAAGGTGGCAGGAGGAAAAGTGCATTTCTCCTTTCAAGGTCATAGGGAGTATTTCTATAAATTAACCAGTGGCTACAAATCTGTTTTGTTTCCTTTTCCTTTTGGCCATACTTTTCTTGGCTAACGTTTTATTATGAGCGTTTTCAAACACATAGAAATGCCAAGGAATTGACAGTGAACTGCACACCCTCCACCTAGGCTCTGTCACTGCTTCCATCTTGCTATACTTGATAACCACGTCTCCTTCCATCCATCCATTACTTTTCTGAGGCATTTCAAAGTGAGCAGTTCATCCCAGACATCTGTCCACTCTTCCCCTGAACACTTCAGCAGGCATGTCATTAAGGACAGTCCATCACAGTGTTTATTTTTTAGGTTAACAGACGCACAGTGAAATGCATAAATCTTAAGGCCAACATTGGTGAGTTCCGACAATTGCACACACCTGTGTGACCCAAACCCCATCAAGACAGAGGACACTTCCATCACCCCGATCATTAGCTTCTTCGTTCAGACTGTACGACTTTCCTGTTACCAGCTTTTTGATCCTAACTCCAGCCCTGCTTTATCTGTGACTTATAGACTCCAAATTATTTAAACTATTCTCCACCCAAGTGGAAGAGTGCTGCCTTCCTTTCTGAAATGCCAAAGTGAGGGGAAACGCCCACCTCATCTAAGAGAAGGAAGGTGGGACTGCGTTTTGAGTCCCCCCGTTTACCAGCAGGGTCTTGACCGTGTTACTTCTCTGCCTGACGCTTTAGAATTGAGGCTCATTCTTCCTAAGAGCCACATTGCTTTGCAGAGTCCAGCCCCTAACCCCACAGGACGCCACCACCTCGCTGGTGTCAGCGAGGGCAGGTGGGAGCAAAGCCTGCAATAGCTGTTCTCCTAGCGACTCCAGGCCAATCCTCCTCTGCGGTGGGGTTGGGCTGGGGGGTGCCTTCGCTCTGTGAGAGACGACAGAAAACAACACCAGCTGGTGGCGTCCTCAAGCCACAGTGTCTCCTGTGAGGCCCAGCTGGGCTCTGGCCCCAGCCCACCAGACGTCCAGTCGCCACACAGAAGCCGTGTGCAATGAGCACATGTGGGCGACGGGCACTGCCGGCCGTGGGGACGATGTGGAAAGCACGGAGTGCCCAGAACTCCCAGCACTGCCCACCTGCCCCCCTCTGCCCTGCCAAGGACCGGCACGCAGCCTCTCCAGGAGGAGCAGAAAGTCCAAACACAGAACTGATGGTGCCTGGCTATTTTCTCATGTGCATGAGAGCCGCAAGTGAGCAAAGGAAGGAAATCGCACCCACCTGCCAGCCATTGACAATCTTCTGGTTGAAAATCCCAAACTCATAGCGGATTCCATAGCCGTACGCTGCCAGGCCCAAGGTGGCCATCGAGTCAAGGAAGCAGGCTGAAAGTCCAGACACAAAGAACTTCTTGGGATCAAAGACGATCAGTAGACCCAAGGCCTCTGGAGCCAAGGCCCAGACACCAAGTCAAGTAGGCGCCGGAGGGCTGGCCCCCAGGGCATCAGGCAGTGGCCCAGTGGCGACCGGTCACCTTCAGGTCTCATGAAAAGGAAAATGGAACCCCACTCTGATGCCCTTCGGCCTGAAAGCCCGGGGCCAGGACAAGACAACATCAACACGGGGGCTACCTGGGGGTGTGGGAAGAGGGACGAACCCCACAGAGGACACTGCCAAACTCAGCTCATCTCAACACACTGTCCCCTCCTGCCAACGTTCTCTTAGGGACCCTCACTCAGGCTGCAGACCTCCCCACCCTCGCACGTTCTACTTGAAATCCAAGCAACATCACAAAACATCTGCCCACATACTGGTAAAGATGACACAGAAGTGGGGCCTGCAAATGTACATTTCAGCACCCACAGCACCAAATACCCAGGTGCCAAAGTGCCGCCAGGGCACCCGGAAGGTGCCGCCAAATGGAGCCCTTGTTCCGATCAAAATGTCTTGAAAGCAAACCACCATGATTTGAATAAAGATTCAGAAGGCAGCCTTATTAAACTTGTGGATTAAAAAGAACACAAAATTTAAACGACGAAACACCAGCACATAAGACACATGCCAATTTACCAAACATGCACAGACCTGGGGGTGTCAGGCCCTCTGCTGAGGAGCAACAAGAAGACCCACAAACTAAGGCCTGGGCTCTCACTCTGAGGAAATCATTCTCGCAGGAGGGACGCCACACACGAGCTACCGCAGGCTGGGGGTGTCCTGGGTCTGCACGGCAAGGGGAGCCGTGGAAGCAGAGGGGCCCAGACGAGTCCAGGGGGAAGGCCGGTGGCGCCGCCCAGTGGCAGGAAAGGTGCCTGGAGTGGACGCGAAGCAGCCTGACGCGGCCTGGAACGGCCCACGAGCTGACACGCCGGCCTCAGGGCGGGCGGCCTGGAGCTTCGCTTGAGCTTGGGTTTTTACTTCAGTTTTTACTGACTGAGCAAGGACTAAGTGGGGAGATGACCACGCTCAATGGAATGCCGTCAGGGCGAAGGGGACCGAAGCCCGAGGGGCTGCCCTCTGCCTGCCGGACTGGACGCTGTAACGCCATCTGCAGCGGGAAGCGACGGCTTACGTGGTGCGTGTGACCTCACCTTCGCAGGCCACACAGAGCCCACACCCGCCAGTGGGGCACACACGGCCTTTCCCCTGGAGGCGGGGCACGCCTGGCCGAGGGTTAACAGAGAGCCGCGTGCTGCTGTGTCGGACAGAAACATACACTGCGCTTATAATTTCTGAAGAATTTAACTTAAATTCTGAAAACATAAACACATACACACAACTCACCCAGATAAATTTTAGGGCATTCGCTCCCTTTACAAAATGACAGCTCTCAAAAGGGGCAGTAATGCAAAGTGTATCACTTTAGGGCCCCGTACACACAAGGGCAGCACAGAACTTGATCATCTCTGCTCCAGAAGCACTGTGCCCAAAAGCCTTGAAGGACACAGTGACATCAACTCTCACTGTGACTGCTGTTTCCACTTCCAAGTTCTTAACCCAGCTCCTTCCCCCTCATAAAGGCTGGCGAAAATAATTAAAACAGAAAAAACCCCACAAACTTCAAACTGGGTATATTCTCAAATAGGGTGGCCCAAAGGAGCAGTAGCTCCAAGAGAAACAGCTCTGCTATTTTAGAGCAATCTGTTTACTGTAGTAAAGCAGGAACAGTTGCTTTACGCTGGGCTACATTCATAAACGGTGCGTGTGTGTTTCTAGCCCTCTGTCTTTCTCCCAGTTACTGGCTGTGGAGGTGGTTGGTATATTGCAAACCCCTCCTGGCATCAGTTCCCCAATACTGGCAAGCCTGGTCACCATAATTATGAAGCGCCCTTTGTGTGAAAGAGAATATATAATTTGCATTTTTTTCCCCTACTGGTGGCAAAGATTTTGACCCAGAGGCACACTGTCCCATCTACTCTGAGGGACCGATCTATCCCCACGGACCAGTGCTGGGAGCATGGCTGATCTTGGCCTTGCCACGTGCTGCTCTCTGACCAAGGCACTGTGTCAGGAAAGGTCTGTCCTGGACAGGAGCCTGGGGTTACCTGCCAGCCTCCCCAAGCCTCCGTTCCCCAGGCCGGCATCCTCTTCTATTTCCTCCAGTTCTTCCAAGTCTAGCCCCAACTGTGAATAAAAACAGAGGTAACATTTTAATATTACTTAATATTTTCCCTCAGCGATAGGTGGAAAGATATTTAAATCTTATGAGCTTATATCAATCAAAGGTTAGAGTCTGCCTTCTTTTAGACTTGCAAATCCAACATTAAAATCTGGTGTTAGGATGTGGAGAAAGGGGACCCTCCTACACTGTTGGTGGGAATGTAAATTGGTGCAGCCACTGTGGAAAACAATATGGAGGTTCCTCAAAAAACTAAATATAGAGTGACCATATGATCCAGCAATCCCACTCCTGGGCATATATCTGAAAAAAACTCTAATTGGAAAAGACATATGCATTCCAATGTTCATTTCAGCGCTATTCACAACAGTCAAGACATGGAAGCAACCTAAATGTCCATCAACAGATGAAGAAGATGTGGTATATAATCTACTATGGAATATTACTCAGCCATAAAAAAGAATGAAATGATGCCATTTGCAGCAACATGGATGGACCCAGAGATTATCATACTAAGTGAAGTAAGCCAGACAGGGAAAGACAATTACCATATGATATCACTTATCCATGGAATCTAAAAAATAGTACAAATGAACATATTTATAAAACAGGAACAGACTCACAGAAATAGAAAACAAACTTATGGTTACCAAAGGGGAAAGTGGGGAGGGATAAATTAGGAGTATGGGATTAACAGATGTACGCTACCATATATAAAATAAACAACAAGGATTTACTGTGTAGCACAGGGAACTATATTCAATATCTTGTAATAACCTATAATGGAAAATAATTGAAAAAAATAAAACTGAGTCACTTTGCTGTACACCTGAAACTAACACAATATTATAAACCAAGTATACTTCAATTTTTAAAAAATCTGGTGTTTAATCAATGCATGAAAATGAAAGCTTCCAGGTATTTCAAAAGCTGCCGAATGACTTTAAGAATTAACAGTCAAAATGAGACATGGTTTAATAGCCAGAGATATTGACTGCCCCATTATTAACCTACTTACAGTGGACAGATTATAACATGTATCCTAAAAAGAAGACAATGCTTTTAGTAACTCTCTACTTTCCCACGGTCTAATGATATTTACATGACATCTTTTTTTTTTTTTTTTGCGATACGCGGGCCTCTCACTGTTGTGGCCTCTCCCGTTGCGGAGCACAGGCTCCGGACGCGCAGGCTCAGCGGCCATGGCTCACGGGCACAGCCGCTCCACGGCATTTGGGATCTTCCCAGACCGGGGCACAAACCCGTGTCCCCTGCATCGGCAGGCAGATTCTCAACCACTGCGCCACCAGGGAAGCCCTACATGACATCTTTTAAAGCCAAAACCTAAAAGCACTTTTCCTATCTATTCCAACGGCATTCAAACAATCTTGTGAAACAGATATGTTAGGTTAAACATCAGAGAGAAAGCACCTGATTTGAAACCATTCAAAAATGCAGATCTTGGGGCTTCCCTGGTGGCGCAGTGATTAAGAATCCGTCTGCCAACACAGGGGACACAGGTTCGAGCCCTGGTCTGGGAAGATCCCACGTGCTACGGAGCAACTAAGCCCGTGCGCCACAACTACTGAGCCTGCGTGTCACAACTACTGAAGCCTGCACGCCTAGAGCCCATGTTCCGCAACAAGAGAAGCCACTGCAATGAGTAGCCCACGCACCGCAATGAAGAATAGCCCCCGCTCAGCACAACGAGAGAACGCCCGCGCAGCAACGAAGACCCACCGCAGCCAAAAATAAACAAACAAATAAATAAAAGAATGCAGATCTTAAGGCTCTCAATTAGGATAGATGGATAATTGTTCCATTAATCTGGCTTTAGTGTATTAAACTTGAAAAATTGCTTACTAATTACTTTTTTTTTTTTTTTTTTGGCCACGCCACATGGCTTGTGGGATCTTAGTTCCCCGAACAGGGACTGAACCCTCACCCTCCACAATGAAAGCACAGAGTCCTAACTGGACCGCCAGGGAATTCCCTCATTAATTACCTTGATCAGTGGTTTCTAAACTTTTTGATTTCAGGAAGACCTAAAGAGTTACTGTTTATTGAGATTATACCTATCAATATTTATCAAATTAGAAATTAAAATGGAGAAATTTTTTGAAGTATATATGAATTCATCTTAAAACAACAACAAACCCATTACATATTAACACAAACAACACTGTTTAATGGAAAATAACTACATTTTTAAAAACAACCCAAAAAAATAATGAAAAGGGTGGCAGTGTTCTACATTTTTATAAATCTCTTTAATGGCATTCAATCTGTTAAGATATCACACACACAGAGCCTCTGGAAAGCCTACCGTACATAGACTCATGCGAATAAGAATAAATAGTTCTGCCTCAGAGGACCCCTTGAAAAGGTCTCAGGGACCCCGGGGGGCTCCAGACCACACTTTGAGGATCTGACAAACTGCAAAGGGTGGAAGCTAAGTTGTGAGAAAATTAAAAACATTAGTCATAAAGAAATGATTTAGTATCTATTAAATCAAGTGTGTTAACACATAACAACAATCTGATTAAGATTTCAAAACACTGACTTCCGAATTTCCAATTTGAAATTTCAAAATACTGACTCCTACAGCAATTTCAAAGAGTGTGTTCCACCAAAATATTTTGGGTGTGTGGGGGTTATAGGATGTACCTAATAACACGTTACCAGCTCAACATTAAGAAACGTGTTTAACTGCTACATTTTCCAAACCTGATGCTGGAACCTCTTACTCCTGACACGTCTCTTAGCTCAGAGACCAGACACTCAAGGAAGACAGGCCCAGGGTGCATGTGGGCAAGATGTTTTGTTCCTTTACGTTTTTACCTGGAATGTTGTAGGCACAACTCAGCCTAGGAAGGCAAATTTTGCCTTGACTTTGAGAGCATTCAGAAGAGGCACAGAAGTAGCTAATTGACATAAAGTCTAAAACCTTCCTGGGACTTCCCTGGTGGCGCAGTGGTGAAGAGTCTGCACTCCCAATGCAGGGGTCCCGGGTTAGATCCCTGGTCAGGGAACTAGACCCCACATGCATGCTGTAACTAAGGGTTTGCATGTCACAACTAAGAGTTTGCATGCCATAACTAAGGAGCCTGCCAGCCACAATTAAGACCCGGCACAACCAAATAAATAAATAAATAATAATAAAGGGAAAAAATAAAAACCTTCCTAAAGTGGGCTTCGGAAACAAAGACGAAAACTGAGCACAACAGAGCTCTCTTAACAACCCGACTTTTTCTTATTGAGTCATAACCCACAGACCACAAAAGCGAACAAGTTGATGGTTTTTAGCATATTCACAAAGCTGTACAACTATCACCACTATCCAGTTTTAGAACTTCATCCCCCCCAGAAAGAAACCCCCTACTCAGTAGCAGTCACTCCCTATTTCCCCCTCCCTCACTTTTCTACTTTTTGTCTGTATAAATTTGCCTGTTCTGGACATTTCTTGTAAATGGAGACATACAATATGCGGCCTTTTGTATCTGGCTCCTTACAATTAGAATACTATTGTCCGGGTTTATCCATGTTGTAGCCTGTGTCAGTACTTTTATCACAGTGTAGTAGTCCACTGTATGGCCATGCCACATTGAAAGACACCTGGTTGTATTCACCTTTTGGCTATTATGAATAATGCTGCTATGAACGTTCATGTACAATTTTTTGTATAGATGTATGCTTTCTTTTTTTTTTTTTTTTTTTTTTGCGGTACGCGGGCCTCTCACTGTTGTGGCCTCTCCCGTTGTGGAGCACAGGCTCTGGACGCCCAGGCTCAGCGGCCACGGCTCACGGGCCCAGCTGCTCCGCGGCACGTGGGATCTTCCCGGACCGGGGCACAAACCCGTGTCCCCTGCATTGGCAGGCGGACTCTCAGCCACTGCGCCACCAGGGAAGCCCTGTAGATTGTCTTTTAACTTTCTTCATTATGCCCTTTGATGTCCTTTGTCCAATTTACCTATTTTTTTATTTTGCTGCTTGTACTTTTGGTGTCATTTCTAAGAATCCATTGCCAAATCATGAAGATGTACTTGTATATATTTTTCTAAGAATTTTATATTTTTAGCTCTTACACTTAGGTCTCTGATCCACTTTGAGTTAATTTTATATGTAGTGTGAGGTAGGGATCCAACTTCATTCATTTGCAAGTAGATGTCTAAGCGTCTTAGCACCGTTTATTTATTCTTTCTCTATTGAATTGTTTTGGTACACTTTTCCTTTAAAAAAAAAATCAGTTGACCATATATGACACCAAAACCACAGGCAACGGGGACTTCCCTGGCGGTCCAGTGGTTAAGACTCCACGCTGCCAATGCAGGGTGTGTGGGTTCAATCCCTAGTCGGGGAATTAAGATCCCACATGCCACACAGTGCAGCCAAAAAAAATAAATAAAAAATAATAATAATGAAAAAAATTTTATTAAAAAAAAAAGCACAGGCAACAAAATAAAACTGGACTTCATGAAAATTAAAACCTTTTGTGCATCAAAAGACATTATCGCAACTTCCCTGGTGTTCCAGTGGTTAAGACTCCGCACTCCTCATGCAGGGGCCCCACGTTCGACCCCTGGTCAGGGAACTAGGTCCCGCATGCCTTAACTAAAGATCTCGCATGCTGTAACGAAGATCCTGCATGTGGCAACAACGATCCCGCATGCCGCATCTAAGGCCCAGCACAGCCAAATAAATAAATAATTTTTTAAAAATCTACTATCTTAACCATTTTTAAAATTAATTAATTTATTTATTTTGGCTGTGCCGGGTCTTAGTTGTGGCACGAGGGATCTTCATTGTGGCATGAGGGATCTTTAGTTCCAGCATGCGGGATCTTTTTAGTTGCAGCATGTAGACTCTTAGTTGCATCATGCATGAAGAATTTAGTTCGCCGACCAGGGATAGAAGCCAGGCCCCCTGCATTGGGAGCGCAGAGTCTTACCCACTGGACCACCAGGGAAGTCCCTAAATAAATATTAAATAATTTTTTTTAAAAAAGACATTATCAACAGAGTGAAAAGGCAACCTACAGAATCGGAGGAAATATCCGCACAAACTACATATCTGATAAGGGACCAATATACAGAATAGAGAGAGAACTCCTAAAACTCAACAATAAAAACACCAAGCAACCCAGCTCCATAATGGACAAAGTACTTGAATAGACATTTCTCCAAAAGAAGACATACAGATGGCCAATAAGCACATGAAAAGACACTCAACATCTCTAATCTTTAAGGAAATGTTAATTAAAATCACAATGAGACATCACCTCACACCCATTAGAATGGCTACTATTAAAAAAAAAAAGAAAGAAAATGGTAAGTGTTTGTGAGGATGTGGAGAAACTGGAAACTTTTACACCGTTAGTGAGAATATAAAGGGGTGCAGCTGCTCCGGAAGACAGTATGGTGGGCCCTCAAAAAGCGAAACAGAATCACCTTATGACCCAGCAATCCCACTTCTATATATACACACAGAAGAACTGAAAGCAGGGCTTTGAAGAGATTATTCGTATACTCATGCTTAACAGCATTATTCACAGTAGCTAAAAGGTTGAAGCGATCCAAATGTCCAAGGACAGATGAATGGATAAACAAAATGTGGTATATACATACAGTGGACTATTATTCATCCAGCCTGAAAAAGATTCTGACATATGCTACAACACAGATGAGCCCTGGAGATATTAAGCCAGTCACAAAAAGACAAATATTGTATGTTTTCACTTACGTGAAGTACCCAGAGTATCAAATTCAGAGACAGAAAGTAGAATGGTGGTGGTCAAGGGCTGGGAGAAGGGGAGAATGGGGAGGTAGTATATAATGGATATAGAGTCTCAGTTTTACAAGATGAAAGAGTTCTGGAGATGGACTGTAGTGACGGTGGCACAATGATATAAATGTACTTAATACCACTGAACTGTACACTTAAAAACAATTAAGACGGTAAATTTACATTATGTGTATTTTACCTCAATTCTTTTAAATTGGGGAAAAAATCAATTATAAATGTGAGGGTTTATTTCTTGATTCTCAGTTCTATCCCACTGCTCTGTCTGTCTGTCCTTATGCCAGGACCACACCTGTAGCTTTGTAGTGAGTTTTGAAATTGGAAATGTGAGTCCTCCAACTTTGTTCTTCTTTCTCAAGATGTTTTAATTAATCCTGATCTGTTGCATCTGCATCTGGATTTTAAAATCAGCTTGTCAATCTCTGCAAAGAAGCCAAATGGAATTTTACTGGGGATGGCAATGAGTCTGTAGATCAGTCTGGGGAGTCTCCCAATCTTTATTTTTTTGGCAGCGTGGGCCTTTGTTGCTGCACGTGGGCTTTCTCTAGTTGCGGTGAGCGGGGGCTAATCTTCGTTGTGGTGCGGTGGCTTCTCTTGTTGCAGAGCACGGGCTCTAGGTACGCGGGCTTCAGTAGTTGCAGCACGTGGGCCCTAGAGTGCGTGGGCTTCAGTAGTTACGGCGCATGGGCTCAGTAGGTGCAGCGCCTGGGTTCTAGGGCACATGGGCTTCAGTAGTTGTGACGCACAGGCTCAGGAGCTGTGGCTCGCGAGCTTAGTTGCTCCACGGCATGTGGGATCTTCCCAGACCAGGGATCAAACCCGTGTCCCGTGCACTGGCAGGTGGATTCTTAACCACTGCGCCACCGGGGAAGTCCCTGCAATCTTAACATTAAGTCTTCCAAGCCATTAACAGGGGATGTCTTTCCATTTTTAGGTTTTCTTTCTCTCAACAATGTTTTATAGTTTTCAGAACATAAGTCTGTGTCTCTTTTGGAAATTTGTTCCTAAGTATTTTATTATTTTTGATGCTATTTTAAATGGAATTGTTTTCTTAATTTCATTTTAGGATTGTTCATTGCAGGTATACAAAAATACAACTGATTTCTGTATATTGATCTTTATCCTGCAACTCTGCCGAACCCATTCATTTGTACTAATACATTTTTACTAGAATCCTTAGGATTTTCTAGGTCATGTCATCTATAAGTAGAGATAGCCTCCCTCCTTCCTTTCCAATCTGGATACCTCTTATTTCGTTTTCTTGGCTAAATGTCCCAGCTCCATCAGTACAATGTTGAGAAGAAGTGCTGAGACATCCTTTGGACAAAGCAGCAGGTTAAACACAAGCTGGGGACACTCTACAGAACAAACCCAGTTTCAACAAATACACTGCAAGGCAGACAAATTAAAAAAGAGGAAACGCTCATAGATTAAGAGAGATTTAAGAGATATATTAACCAAATGCAACTAAGTTTCTGAACAAACTATTTAAAAAAATTTTAAGGCGATTTGTACACTGCCTGAAAAACTGATATTACAGAATTGTTAATATTTTAGAGGTCATAATGGTATGACCCTAATCTTTAAAAGTATCCACTGAAATATTTACAAATGAAATATTATATTTGACATTGGCTTAAACAATCTGAGAGTGCTGGGGGCATAAGGGAAACAAGACCGGCCAGGACTTGGGCTTGAGGACTGGTGAAGCCAGGTGATGGTATGTGGAAGAAGTTCATCGTAACAGTCATTCAATTTCCATATATAAAGTTTTCTACAATAAAAAAATTTTAAACGTGTCCTTGATAGCTCAATCAGGAGACACTGGCTTCTTCTGAATTTCTAGTTTTTAGTGTAACCCGCTCCCAGAACTAGCCCTGGGTGATGCAGTGGCAGCACGTTTTATTTTTGACACTGCACTGTAACTGGGGAACCTGGAGGGAGGAGGCCTCCAGCCCTGCATCACTGACAGTCCCACCCACAGCGTCTGGTACCCGCCTTGTGCCTGGAAGGAAGGCCAGGCAAACGTGTGCCTGAAGATGCTCAAGTTCTGTCATCGTGGAAACTTTTCAAACACAAGCTTAATTAAAAGATAAATGGCAAGTGAAATACCATTTTTATGGGAAAAAATGTACAATGTTTAGAAAGATATATGTCTCCTTGTATTTTCTAAGTTTCTACAACTAACATCTTATTTGTGTAGTGAAAATCATAAACAGGGAATTCCCTGGTGGTCCAGTGGTTAAGACTCTGTGATCTCCTTGCCAAGAGCCAGGGTTCAATCCCTGGTCGGGGAGCTAAGATCCCACAAGCCTGCAGTGCGGCCAAAAAAAAAAAAAAAAATTGGCTTCAGGAATAATAAACAACATTTTAAGTAAATATTTTAAAAACATTATAAACAGATAATGCATATTTATGGTATAAACATTCCCTAAAATATTTACTATCTGTAAGAAATATACAGAGAAAATGTTTCAAAAACTGAAATGCTTTATACGACTGTAAACTCCACTGTTCTGTGGTCCTTATAGACATGTTCTAACATTCACAGTCAGTAAATGAAACTCAAATGACAAATCACCTGGGAGCATAACCTCCATCTTTTTAGATAACTGTGAGCCTAAGGTTCTTATTTGGGGGAGTCAATTTTTTTTCCAAGTTTTTATTGTGCCAACTGAAACTACTTGTCCCAGATGCTTGGCTCCCCTAAGTCCTGGAGGGGAGACAGGAGCCCCTGTGATGTCAGGGCCTGACAGCCACAGGAGGCTCTCACCACCCTGCTTCCAACAAAGCCCCCAGAGCACCTCCCACCCCAACACCAAAACCAAACAAAAGCAAAGGCAGGGGCAGGTGCTGGGGGAAGGAACGACTCTGGTGAGGACCCTTCCACATACGTGCAAAGGGCAGGGGTGCCGCCCATTCACACTCTAGAAATCCTACACTGAGCGTCCAGTGCAGGAGGGAGACAGTGTCCACAGAGGGGGTACACACACAGTAAACAGACACGGCCTATTCCAGCTCTGCACTAAAACTGCAAATCAACCGTGAAAGGGTGAGGCCTCTGAGTGAACAGCTGTCAAAGACGAAGTTCAGGCACAGGCAGTGTTTACTCTGAGTAGGGGAAAAAGGGCAATTTTATAACGAGACGGCAGGACCAGTGTCTTGGGGTGGGGGAGGGGAGCTGGCGGTGGGTCACTGGCTCAATAAAGTGGAGAGAAATGGGACGATACCAGCCATTTCTGCCACGTGGTAAACCCGCCTGGGGTTGGGGTACAGAGTGCAAAGGTCTAGAAGCGTCAAGCCTTGGCATCACAACGCACCCAGTCCTTGCCCTCCAATGCATTAGCTCCCATCCACTTGTGCTTTCTCCCCTTGAGCAGGAGTGTCGCCCACCAACCCATTCTCCCCGACGCCCAAGCCATTTCTCCCGTCCCAGATGGCAGCGCTCACCTCTGCAGGGCCTGGATTAAGACTCAGTGCCCACGAGAGGCCACCTAGCATCCTGTCCCCAAGGACCCATACCTGATAGATGGCTTCGTCACAGGCGTTCTGAAGGCCCAGGTTCACCATCGTGTTCTGTAGTGTGCGGCCCATGTAGAATTCCAGGGAAAGATAGTAGATGCGCTGAGGAAGCAAAAGGAAGCATCTTAAGACTGTGCATTCCACCCCACACACGAGAAGAGTCCGGTGCCGAGAAGACCTTCTTAGGGGCTTCGCTCAGTCAACCCTGCACTTACCTGCACATCCCTAAAATGGGCTCACTCCCTTCAGCCTTGGCCAACCTCAGCTTTCCAGAGGCAGCCCCGTAGTGGGGGCCCTTCGAAAGTAGTCTGTTCACTGCCCTTCTAGAGTCCCCAAGGGGATGGAAACGAACCACTGCCTGAGGTAGGGAGGCAGGGAGGGGCAGTAGTGGGGAACAGACTCCCAGGACAGGCAGAGCCAGGTCTGAGCTTGGCGGGGCCTCTTCCCAGCCACGCCCTCGAGGAGGAGACCACATCGCTCACAAAGGGGTGAAGCAGCCCTGCAGGATGAACAGCTTCTGATACCTGCACTAAGTACTCAGTGCAAACAGCACGGTCAACACAACGGGACAGACGGATGGACACGTCTACTTCCACCTGCTGACTGTTTGCTGGCTTTGGGGGACTGAGAGGTAAACCTCCATGTAAACGAGGTGACGACCACCAACACTCGCTGGGGGCCACGCAGGGTTCAACACTTCCCGCGCCTGGTGCCATCTGCCCACACGACCACCCAATGGGCCACGGGAGGCAGTGGCAGAGCTGAGATCTGGCCCGCAGAGTCCTGCTCTCATACAGGGCTCCATGCTGCCTCCAGCTGTCAAGAGTAAGGCGTTGGGACTTCCCTGGAGGTCCAGTGGTTAAGGCTCCACGCTCCCAATGCAGGGGGCACGGATTCGATCCCTGGTTGGGGAGCTAAGATCCCTCATGCCGCACAGCATGGCTAAAAAAATAAAATAAAACTAGATCTCTCAAAAAAAAAAAAAAAAGAGTAAGGCCTTGATGAGAGAAGGGAAAACGCTTCCCTACAGAAGAATTCTGATTAATAAACGCAGAAGGAATGGGAGGAATGGAAAACCACCATGAGAGCAGCACAGGAACAGCTGCGCAGGTGATCACCGTGGCTCTAGGGACTGACTGGATATTCTGCACAGCCCTCCAAGTGTCTCCCCCCAAATAATCTTAATCGCCGTGGTGGTTTTAGCAGATGCCCCCAATTCTCTGATAGCCTTCACTCCAGGAGGTGGTGTGGTACTCAACCCCCTCCCGCTGAGGGTGGGCTGGTCATGGCAACTCCCTTCCGACAAATAGTCTGGAAAGGGAAAACTGCAAATTCACAATTTTGGATTGTGACGATACCTTCCCCACATGATCAAGGTTAACTTCCCCAGTAACAGGTCAGGTGATATGCTGTCATGAGAAGGGGACCTCACCTCCACGGTTTTCTTTCCAAAACTCCCAACCCCAGACTGACGGTGAGAAGCATCGGTCAGACCCAAAGTTAGGGACATCTGTGGAACTGCCTGACCAGCACCCGTCAGATCTGTCAAGATCACAGAGGACAAGGAAAGACCAACAACCACTGCAGATAGAAGACTAAGGAAATAGGACGACTAAATGCCCTGAGGACCCTGGATTAGGTCCGGGACAGAGAAAGGCCATCAGAGGAAGAACTGACAGGAAGTGCTGAGCCAGCGCTAACTTCTTAGTTTTGATACCTGTGCTGTGGTCACTCAGGATGTTACCATTGGGGGCAGCCGTGAAGGGCACGTGGGCATGCTACACTCTATTTGCAACCCTCTGTCAACCTAATATTGCCTCTAAGTAAAACGTAAAAGAGCAAAACCAGGCCTTGAAAAGGTGTATGTCTGTGAGCTGTGCACGTGCACGATGATGAGAGAGCACGTCTCGGTCTCCAGTGTGAATCCAAGGGAGAGCGCTGGCTGTGCTACGGTTTTACCTTTCCTATAAAATTTCCAAAATATGCAATCTAAAAAATCTATTTCCCTATGGGCTGCAGAATGCAGGGAGAAGAAAGGCCTGGATTCCTTCTCCTCAGGTGGCAAGAGGGCTGCTGGGGCCTGTACACTTCACGGAGACACCTGCAGAGGGCGACCTGCTGACGCCCGCACCAGCAGCTTCTGGAACCTACCATGTGGGCAGAGACGCTGAAGGCGCTTTCTTATACCTTGTTTAGAATTCTGACCAGCAGCTGACCAGAAACATCTGAGCAAACCTGGTGACCATCTGCCAGTCAACAGCCGTTTTAGTGGTGCTGCCCTTTGGGTTTTTCCGGCAGCATTCACACCATCACTTCACACTTCACTGTAGTTGTTCTTAACCTACTCTCCTCAGAACCAAGAAGCAGCCTGAAAGGATGGGCCAGGTTGAAAGAGGCTCCCAACTTGCAAAACACACAGGCAGGGGACCTATGTGTATGGAGAGACATCCCATGTCAATGGATTGGAAGGCTTAACGCCGTGAAGATGGCAATAATCCCAAAATGATCTACAAATTCAACACAATCCCTGTCAACATTCCAGCTGGCTTCCTTGCAGAGTGACAAGCTGATCCTAGCATTCAGATGGAAATGCAAGGGGTCTGGAATAGTCAAAACAATCTTGAAAAAGAAAACAGAAGTGGAGGACTCACACAAGTCTCAAGCCTTACTACAAAACTACTGTCAGTGAGACTATCCTGGCATAAAGAAGGACACACAGAGCAATGGAATAGCACAGAGAGTCCAGAATAAACCCTCACATTTATGGTCAACTGATTTCCAACAGGAGTGCCCAGATAATTCTGTGGGGAAGAACAGTCTTTTCAACAAATGGTGCTAGGACAACTGGATATCCAGAAGCAAACGAATAAAGTTGGACTCCTCTTTCATACCATATGCAAAAAATTAATTCAAAATGGATCAAGAACATAAATGTAAGGGCAAAACTATAAACCTCTTAGGAGAAAACACTAACTCTTTGTGACCTTGGATTAGGCAATGGTTTCTTCTGACATGACATCAAAAGCACAAGTGAAAAAACAGATAAACTGGACTTCATCAACATTTAAAACATTTGATACAATTAAGAAAGTAAAAAAGACAACCCACAAAAAGGGGGAAATGTTTTTTAATTGAAGTATAGTTGATTTACAATATTATATTAGTTTTAGGTGTACAACATAATGATTCACAATTTTGATCGATTATACTCCATTTAAAGTTATTATAAAATATTTCCCTGTGCTGTACAATATATCCTTGTAGCTTATTTATTTTATACATAGGGGTTCGTACCTCTTAATCCCCTACCCCTATCTTGCCCCTCCCCTCTTCCCTCTCCCCATTGGTAACCACGTTTGTTCTCTGTATATTCAAGCCTATTTCTGTTTGGTTATATTCATTCATTTTATTTTTTAGATTCCACATATAAGTGATAACATACAGTATCTGTCTTTCTCTGTCTGACTTGTTTCACTTAGCATATAATACCCTCCAAGTCTATCCATTCTTCTTGTTATGGCTGAGTAATATGCCACTGTGATACACATATCACATCTTCTTTATCCATTCATCTATTGACGGACACTTAGGTGCTGCTATGAACACTGGGGTGCATACTTTTGAACTAGTGTTTTCATTTTCTTTGGATGTATATTGTTTTATGAGTAGTATTCCACTGTGTATATTGACCACATCTTCTTTATCCATTCATCTGTTGATGGTCACTTAGGTTGCTTCCATATCTTGGCTATTGTAAACAGTGAAAGTATCTTTTCAAATTAGTTTTTTCATTTTCTTCGAATATATACCCAGGAGTGGAATTGCTGGGTCATAAAGCAGTTACACTTTGAGTTTTTTCACGAACCTCCATACTGTTTTCCATAGTGGTTGTACCAATTTACGTTCCCAGCGTAGGAGGGTTCCCTCTTTTCCATATTCCTGCCAACATTTGTTATTTATGGTCTTTTTGATGATAGCCATTCTGACAGGTATGAGGTGACATCTCATTGTGGTTTTTTTTTTTTTTTCTCATTGTGGTTTTATTTGCATTTCTCTGATGACTAACAATGTTGAGCATCTTTTCATGTGCCTGTTGGCCATTTGTATGTCTTCTTTGGAAAAATGATTATTCAGGTCTTCTGCCCATTTTCCAATCAGTTTTTTTTTTTTTTGATATTGAGTTGTATGAGCTGTTTATATATTTTGGATATTAACCCCTTATTGGTCGTATCATTTGCAAATATTTTCTCCCATTCAGTAGGTCTTGTCTTTCGTTTTGTCAATGGTTTCCTTTGCTGTGCAAAAAAAACTTTTAAGTTTAAATTAGGTCCCATTTGTTTATTTTTTATTTTGTTTCCTTCACCTTAAGATAAAAAAAAAAACTGCTAAAATTTATGTCAAAGAGTGTTCTGCCTATGTTTTCTTCTAGGAGTTTTATAGTATCTGGTCTTACAGTTAGGTCATTAATCCATTTTGAGTTTATTTTTGTGTATGGTGTGAGGGAATGATCTAATTGCATTCTTCTACATGTAGCTGCCCAGTTTTCCCAGCACCACTTGTTGAAGAGACTGTCTTTTCCCCATTGCATATTGTTGCCTCCTATGTCCTAGATTAACTGCCCATTAAGTGGATGTGTTTATTTCTGGGCTCTCTATTCTGTTCCACTGATCTATGTGTCTGTTTTTGCACCAGTACCATACTGGTTTTTGTTAGTTTGTTTGTTTGTTTATTGGAGTATACTTGATTTACAATGTTGTGTTAGTTTCAGGGTGATTCAGTTATACATATATATATTCTTTTTCAGACTCTTTTCCCTTATAGGTTATTACAGAATATTCAGTAGAGTTTCCTGTGCTATACAGTACGTCCCTGTTGATTATCTATTTTATATGTAGTAGTGTGTATATGTTAATCTCAAACTCCTAACTTATCCCTCCCCCACCCCCCTTACCCCTTTGTTAACCATAAGTGTGTTTTCTATGTTTGTGAGTCTGTTTCCTTTTTGTAAATAAGTTCACTTGTATCATTTGTTTTTAGATCCCACATATAAGTGATATCATATGATATTTGTCTTTCTCTGTCTGACCTACTTTACTTAGTATGATAATCTCTACGTCCACCCATGTTGCCGCAAATGGCATTATTTCATTCTTTTTTATGGCTGAGTAATATTCCATTGTATATATGTACCACATCTTCTTTACCTGTTCATTAGTCAGTGGACATTTAGGTTGCAGTATCATACTGTTTTGATGACTGTAGCTTTGTAGCTTTGTGACTGTAGTCACAGCATGATACCTCCAGCTCTGTTCTTCCTGGAGAAAATATTTGCAAATCACATAGCTGGTAAGAGATCTGTATCAGGAATATATATATACAATTCAATAATAAAATGACAGCCCAGTGGTAGGTTGGGCAAAGGATCTGCACAGACATTTCTACAAAGAAAATACAAATTGCCAATAAGCACATGAAAAGATGACTAACATCATGAATCATAAAGGAAATGCAAATCAAAAGCACAATGAGATGCCACTTCACATCCACTGGTACAACTATGATTAATAAGCCATCAGATAATAACAAATGGTTAGCAAGGATCTGAAAACTAGCTGATGAGAATGTAAGACGGTACAGCTACTCTGGAAACCAGTCTGGCAGGTCCTCAAAAGTTAAACAGTTTACCATTTGGCCCAGCAATTCCACTCCTAGACATATATCCAAAAGAAATGAAATCCTGTGTCCACTAAAAGACTTGTATTTAATAGTCAAAAGGTGAAAACAACTCAGATGTCCACCAACTTATGAATGGATAAATAAAATGTGATATATCCATACAGCGGAATATTATTCGGCCATAAAAAGGAATCAAGTACTGATAAAGCTACAATGAGAATGAACCTAGAAAACATTATGCTAAATGAAAGAAGCCAGTCACAAAAGACCACATATTGTATGATTCCATTTATATGGCATATAGGTAAATCTACAGAAACAAAAAGTAGATTAGTAGTTGCCTAAGACAGGCGGACAGGGAGTTTAGGGTGGGTAACAGCTAAAAAGCGTGGGGTTTCTTTCTGGGGTAATGAAAATGTTATAAAACTGACTGTGGTGATGGTTGCACAAAACTCTGAATATATCAAAACCACTGAATAAACTGTATACTTTAAATGGGTAAATTGTATGGTATCTGAATTTTATCTCAATAAATATTGTATGTAAGATAGAATACTTCCACTTGTAAAGGTGGTAGGATAAAAATGTCTCTACCCACTTCTCCCTAAAACTCACTGACCCTAGGAAAACAGAGGTAGAAACTGAGGGAGGCAGAACTCAGCCAGAAACTGCCCCTTGTAACACTTCACCACCAAGCTGCAGGAGAGGGATGAGGGTGACTGTCCACTGCTGGTCTCTGCCTTCTGAGGCTGATGAAGGGACAAAGCACTTTACACTCACATGCGTGCAAACATGTCTACACCCACACGTGTACATGCATTCACGCCCACGGCGCACACTCGCTCACACCTGTGTGCGCATGCACACACACACACACACACCACAAAACTGGGAACCAGGAGGGGCTGCTCCCTCCATGCTGCACACAGCAGGCCCTGCCCCATCATCCAGCTGCAAGCAACTGGCTCAGGAAGAATCCCCTCCACTCAGAGATGGAGCTCAGGGTCTACACCCTGAGAAGAAAAACAGAACAGACAGGAAATACAACAGACAAAGAACACCCGACATTTACCAAGGGCCACATGAAATCCATACACAGAGACCCATCTAAGACATCAAGAAGCACTGATAAGGTAACAAAGGGACTCAACCGAGCATGGGAAAGAAGTAAAATAAATAAGAGATAAAACCGCCACAGAAATGGAGGCAGCACTGAATGCAGAACAGCGGCACAGCTGAAAACAAAAAGCTGGCTGGAAAAGTGAGCAAAGTGGGGGAAAAGCATGAAGAGGACTGGAGAGAAAAATGCCCCATACAGAAGACAAAGAATACTTAACATCCGCATAATCAGGGTTCCTGAAGAAAGAAAAGGAAAAAATGTTAAAAAAACTTTTCAATATGTAATTTAAGAAAACTTTACATCTATATTAAATCTACAAATTGAAAGAACATGCTTACGCACAAAAAAAATTCCAGTGTCCTTTAAATCACAAACACGTCGCCGTGTAACGAGTGATTCTGCAGAGCTGCCCTCTGCTCCACCACTGCTGTCACTGCTGCTCACGGCCCACTGCTTCCTCCTGACTTTTCACTGTCCTGGACACTATTTACTCTATACTTGAACTGATTTATTATTATATGGGGCTCCCAAAGCACGGTACCACACCTCCCTCTAGATGGGGCTTAGTAATCAACGTGAAAACACACTGAGACGACAACACCCAGCTGTCCGAGAGAGTGAGTGAATGTTTTGAGCAGCCATTCCCTTCTTCTAGGCACACGTGAAGGCCATGCCTATTTATGGGGTTCTCCCAAGAGGTTTTATAAAAAGTTGGCAGGGCGTGGAGCAACAAAGCCCGTGAGCCACAACTACTGACCCTGCGCATCTGCAGCCTGTGCTCCACAACAAGAGAGGCCGTGACAGTGAGATGCCCGTGCACCGCGATGAGGAGTGGCCCCCACTCGCCACAACTGGAGAAAGCCCGCAAGCAGAAACAAGGACCCAACACAGCCAAAAATGAATAAAGAAAGAAAGAATGAAAGAAAGAATGAATGGATCATATTCATATTTAAAAAAAAAAAAAAGTTGGCAAGGGACTTCCCTGGTGGTCCAGTAGTTAAGAATCCACCTTCCAGGACTTCCCTGGTGGCGCAGTGGTTAGGAATCCACCTGCCAATGCAGGGACAAGGGTTCGAGCCCTGGTCCAGGAAGACCCCACATGCCACAGAGCAACTAAGCCCGTGCACCACAACTACGGAGCCTGCGCTCTAGAGCCTGTGAGCCACAACTACTGAGCCCTTATGCCATAGCTACTGAAGCCCGCACGCCTAGAGCCCATGCTCTGCAATAAGAGAAGCTACCGCAATGAGAAGCCCACGTATCGCAATGAAGAGTAGCCCCCGTTCGCCACAGCTAGAGAAAGCCCGCGCGTACCAACGAAGACCCAACGCAGCCAAAAATAAATAAATTAATAAATAAATAAACTTTTTTTAAAAACCTTTAAAAATAATTTAAAAAAAAAAGAATCCACCTGCCAATGCAGGAAACACGGGTTCCAGCCCTGGTCCAGGAAGATCCCACATGCCGCAGAGCAACTAAGCCCGTATGCCACAACTACGGAGGCTGCGCTCTAGAGCCTGAGAGCCACATCTACTGAGCCCATGAGCCACAACTACTGAAGCCCGTATACCTAGAGCCTGTGCTCCGCAACAAGAGAAGCCACTGCAATGAGAAGCCCGCTAGTTGCAACTAGAGAAAGCCCATGAGCAGCAACGAAGACCCAAAGCAGTCAAAAATAAATTAATTTATTAAAAAAAAAAAAGAATCCGCCTTCCAATGCAGGAGACGCAGGTTTGATCCCTGGTCAGGGAACTAAGATCCCACATGCTACAGGGCAACTAAGCCCGTGCACTGCAACTACTGAGCCCACGCACTCTGGAACCTGCGCACCACAACTAGAGAGAAGTCTGCACGCCACACTGAGAGATCCCGAGTGCCGCAACTAAGACCCAACACTGCCAAAAATAAATAAATAATATTAAAAGAAAAAAAGTTGTCAGGTCAGGGATATGATCAAGATGTTTTTATTTTGCCTTTAACTATAAATATGTATTTTAAAAGTTGTAGTTCGATCTTTCTGCTAAAGTTTCCAACTTTTAACTAGCACTATGAAAATAGCTTGATTATCTCTTTTTCTAAGAGATGGGTGCTGAGGGATAAAATGTTGGGCCCAGTCTTAAAGCCTCTGAATCTCTTTCATTTTCCTCCCAAGTTCAACATGGGTGTCCAGGGTTCAGCTGTGTATTTAGTTCTGTAAACCTGCCTGGGCAGCCTCCTGCGGCATCCTGAACAAGAGGGCAGCAGGAGCAGCATGGCATCCAGGGTCCCCCCCAGCACTGCCCGCTCAGAAAGGACCGACCACGGTCAGCTCTGCGCCAGGCACCGCTGCAGACTGTGCTTGGCTGGAGCTCTGGACTCAGGGTTTGTGCCTTGTTTTCTGTTGCCGTTTTTGTCTGTGTGACTTGAGAACTTTTATTGTTTCCTCACATATGTTGATTTTGTTTTCCCCAGTTTCCTTAAGATGGTTCAGCGTGAAACCATCAAACTGAAGAAGGCGCTTGAGAAGCCGGCCAATGACATGCACAGATTTTGAACCACGCGGACTGGGTCCCATCCCGGCTCCTGCAGCGGCCGGTGGGGCGACCTGGTCACTTTATGTCTCTGATAGCACCATGCCTACCTGGGACTCGGCAATGCTGGTCCCCTCACGTGGCCAGATTTTCAGGGAGCGGTGTGGAACCTAAAGAACAGGGTGACAATCCTGGAAAAAAACCACCTTCAAAGGGCCAGCTCCTTGCCAGGCGCAAACTCTGCCGCTTGATGACCAAGGCCATCGCAGGCCCGGCCCAGCCCCTTCCTACCTCTCCAGCCCCTCCAGCCTCCCCAGCGCCATCTGTGCAACCTTGGACAGGGCCTCCCAGCTCAGGGGTGCCAATAGAGAACCAGATGTTCACCTGCTTGAGCCTGAGAACAGCAGAGACCCCTTAACCTTGCCACACAGCTCTGGGGGGCCGTCTGCAGGCCTGAACTAGGTCACTGATCTTTCTTGCAGAGTCCCTTCTTTGCAATATGGCTGTAACAAGTGTTAAATGGCCTAGAAGCAGCCTTAAGTTTTTTATAAATTGAGTTTATTTATTACATGCAAAGCCCACACCAACAGGTAACATCACAGAAAAGCATAAACAAAGCTCTTTGACAAAGATGAAAATATGATCAACACAAACATTATACAACATATTACTCTTCTAAAGAATCTTAGGAGTTAATGAACTCTGTGAAAATGGAGTTTAATGTCAATAGGTAGAGCCTCATTTTGCTCTCTATACAACCGAGATTAATACATAGAACTGGACTTTCAGAGACCTCCAATTTCTTTTCCCTCTCCTAAAAGTGTGTTTAGAGTCCTTGTTTAACAGAAGGGTCTGAACACTCTGCAGGAAAAGGAAAGAAATAACTTTCAACACTCAGGGCACTGAAGCACAGACTGGCGCAATCGGCTTCACCACCAGCAAGAACCTGATTCTACAGGCAGATCTGGCCAGGAAGGTGTCCGCCTGCGCCAGGAACACGCAGCCTCACTCCTCGTCTATCAGATTCTGTCGGTGCCGCAGCGGCGTCTTAACCCACGAGCTGCCCTCTCGCAGCACAGCGTGGCTCCCGCCAGCCAGAGCTGGCCCTGACATGACACAGGGACACTGACCACTGACCCAACACCAGAAGTCAGCTCCGCTGGGCCCCCCAGCCTCTACAAAGGCACTGAGGTCACCTCCAGCCTGCCGCCCTGCCCAGGCAGCTCAGTGAGAGGAGGGCTGCTGGGGGGAGGGGCCCTTCCACCCCTGTCCTCACTGAGCACGTCCCCGTGTACACGCCACTGCGTCTGAGGGGCTTTTTGGAGGAAACAGCTTTATAAAACCACTACAGTGCTTGTGTGAGGATGCTGAGCATTATCTACCACACCTCTTAAGGCCCAACCTACGAAGTCACACTCATACTTTCTTTCAGAGCCAAGTGCCGGGGAACCTTGGCTTCCCCTAACTGGTGGGTTGTGTCTCAACGTGGACCACGAATGTCGTTTTTTATATTTTAGGTACTGGTACCTAGGAGTAGAACACAGGTCTGTTTGCACAAAGTCAACTTGGAAAATGTAAAATATGATAAAATTACAGTATTTTATCCCTGTAAAATCTACAGGGATTTTACACTCAGAGATCGCTTAGTTCTGCAGGAAACAAATTCACTTTGTGTTATATGATGTCAGTGTCACAGTCCTCTGCCTCCCACCTTATGTGCCATTAAGCTCTACAAAGCGTCTACTCACCCCATCCCAGAGCCAGATAATCATGGAGGCCACCTTGCCCCTGACAGATAGCCAGAGCCTAATCAATTTATAGTAAGTGATCTGGACCATGTCAAACTACACTTGTGACTCAGTGTTATAAGTCAGTGTTTTCAACAGAGCTACTTTCACCTTTAAAAAAACAATGGTGTTTTGGGGCTGAGAAAAGACACTCAGCTAAAACTGAAATTACATATAATTCCTATTCCAGAAGATCCTGTTGAAGGCACTGTTAACCAGACTTTTTTTTTTTAACATCTTTATTGGAGTATAATTGCTTTACAATGTTGTGTTAGTTTCTGCTGTATAACAAAGTGAATCAGCTATACGTATACATATATCCCCACATCCCCTCCCTCTTGCGTCTCCCTCCCACCCTCCTTATCCCACCCCTCCAGGTGGTTGCAAAGCACTGAGCTGATCTCCCTGTGCTATGCAGCTGCTTCCCACTAGCTATCTATTTTACATTTGGCAGTGTATAATGTCAATTGTCAATGTTGCTCTCTCAGTTTGTCCCAGCTTACCCCTCCCCCTCCCCGTGTCCTCAAGTCCATTCTCTATGTCTGCATCTTTAACCCTGTCCTGCCCCTAGGTTCACCAGAACCTTTTTTTTTTTTTTTTAGATTCCATATATATGTGTTAGCATACAGTATTTGTTTTTCTCTTTCTGACTTATTTCACTCTGTATGACTGACTCTAGGTCCATCCACCTCACTACTAACTCAATTTCATTTATTTTCATGGCTGAGTAATATTCCATTGCATATATGTGCCACATCTTCTTTATCCATTCATCTGTCGATGGACACTTAGGTTGCTTCCGTGTCCTGGCTATTGTAAACAGTGCTGCAATGAACACTGTGGTACATGTCTCTTTCTGAATTATGGTTTTCTCAGCGTATATGCCCAGTACTGGGATTGCTGGGTCATATGGTAGTTCTATTTTTAGTTTTTTAAGGAACCTCCATACTGTTCTCCATAGTGGCTGTATCAATTTACATTCCCACCAACAGTGCAAGAGGGTTCCCTCTTCTCCACACCCTCTCCAGCATTTATTGTTTGTAGATTTTTTAATGATGGCCATTCTGACTGGTGTGAGGTGATACCTCATTGTAGTTTTGATTTGCGTTTCTCTAATGATTAGTGATGTTGAGCATCTTTTCATGTGTTTGTTGGCATCTGTATATCTTCTTTGGAGAAATGTCTATTTAGATCTTCTGCCCATTTTTTGATTGGGTTCTTTGTTTTTTTGATATTGAGCTGAATAAGCTGCTTGTATGTTTTGGAGATTAATCCTTGGTCAGTTGCTTCGTTTGCAAATATTTTCTCCCATTCTGAGGGTTGTCGTTTCACCTTGTTTATGGTTTCCTTTGCTGTGCAAAAGCTTTTAAGTTTCATTAGGTCCCATTTGTTTATTTTTGTTTTTATTTCCATTTCTCTTGGAGGTGGGTCAAAAAGGATCTTGCTGTGATTTATGTCATAGAGTGTTCTGCCTATGTTTTCCTCTAAGAGTTTTATAGTGTCTGGTCTTACATTTAGGTCTTAAATCCATTTTGAGTTTATTTTTGTGTATGGTGTTAAGAAGTGTTCTAATTTCATTCTTTTACAAGTAGATGTCCAGTTTTCCCAGCACCACTTATTGAAGAGGCTGTCTTTCCTCCATTGTATACTCTTGCCTCCTTTATCAAACATAAGGTGACCATGCGTGCATGGGTTTATCCCTGGGCTTTCTATCCTGTTCCATTGATCTATATTTCTGTTTTTGTGCCAGTACCATACTGTCTTGATTACTGTAGCTTTGTAGTATAGTCTGAAGTCCGGGAGACTAATTCCTCCAGCTCCGTTTTTCTTTCTCAAGATTGCTTTGGCTATTTGGGGTCTTTTGTGTTTCCATACAAATGGTGACATTTTTTGTTCTAGTTCTGTGAAAAATGCCATTGGTAGTTTGATAGGGATTGCATTGAATCTGTAGATTGCTTTGGGTAATGTAGTCATTTTCACAATGTTCATTCTTCCAATCCAAGAACATGGTATATCTCTCCATCTGTTTGTATCATCTTTAATTTATTTCATCAGTATCTTACAGTTTTCTGCATACAGGTCTTTTGTCTCCTTAGGTAGGTTTATTCCTAGATATTTTTGTTGCAATGGTACATGGTAGTGTTTCCTTAATTTCTATTTCAGATTTTTCATCATTAGTGTATAGGAATGCAAGAGATTTCTGTGTGTTAATTTTGTATCCTGCTGCTCTACCAAATTCATTGATTAGCTTTAGTAGTTTTCTGGTAGCATCTTTAGGATTCTCTACATATAGTATCATGTCATCTGCAAACAGTGACAGTTTTACTTCTTCTTTTCCGATTTGGAGTCCTTTTATTTCTTTTTCTTCTCTGACTGCTGTGGCTAAAACTTCCAAAACTATGTTGAATAATAGTGGTGAGAGTGGGCAACCTTGTCTTGTTCCTGATCTTAGAGGAAATTTAACCAGACTTTCCAGTTGTCCAATTACCTTTCTAAATTTCTGTGTTCACTTCTCTTCCCTTCGCCATATCCTAAGAGCCCCATCCTCTACAAGGTAGAAAAGAGCCAGCTATCTGCTGCCTGCTGTTTACCTGCTTCATCTCTTAAAATGTGTGGGCTTCCATATGGGTTAGAGCCTGCTCTGTTTAATGGGCGGGAGAAAAGGAGGTATATCTGGAAAGATGTGTAAAGTTATCTCAGTTTTCTTCCTTGTATTTCTTATCAGCAGCACAGCTGACAAAGCTGGGTAAGGTCTGCAGTTGACAACACCGTGTTGGTGTGAACACCCTTTTTTCCAAATGCTCTTGTTGTATAAGGGAATCTACTTGATTTTCCGAGTTACACATTTGAGTTTTCAGGGGTAAAGGGGTATCAAGTCTAAAACTTACTTTCAAATGGTTCACAGAAAAAATGTATCTATACAGAGAGAAAGACATAACAAACGTGTTAAAAATGTTTCATGTTTGGGGAATCCGGATAAAGAGCATATGGGAGTCCTTTGTATCATTCTTGCAACTTGTAAAAGTCTGAAATCACATAAAATAAACGTTTAAAAAATCATCTATAAAGGGCTAGGATGCAGAAATGAGATCAGTTACAGTATTTCATAAAGATACGAAGGGTTAGCCATCCACAGCACCTGGGTATAAGTCAGGGTTCCCCAGAAAAACAGAATCAACAGGATATATACACAGAGATTTATTTTAAGGAATTGGGTCACATAATCATGGGGGTCCAAGACCAAAATCTGCTGGGGTGAGCCTGCAGGCTGAAGACCCAAGAAGGAGCAGCATTTGGAGTCCAAAGGCCTTCTGCCGGCAAATTCCTTCTGGCTGGGGAGGGATGTGGAGAGGAAGAGAGGGGAGGTGGGTATGGTGGGGGTATCAGTCTTTGTTCTGTTCAGGCCTTCAACTGATAAGAGGCCCATCTACATTACAGAGGGTAATCTACTCTCCTCAAAATCCACTGACTTTAATGTTAATCTCATCTAGAAAACACCTTCACACAAACAACCAGAAAAATATTTGACCAAATATCTGGGCACCATAGCCCAGCCAAGTTGACACCCAAAATTAACCATCACAGCCTGCAGGAGCAGAGGCTAGACTGTCTTCTAAGAAAAATCACGGCACACACCCAAAGCTTCCTAATCTCATAAATGACGGCTTCAGCCTACCTTCCATTTGGCAAGCTGTCAGGGTAATCAGCAACATGAAACATCTGCCCCTCCCCGGCTTCTGGCCAGAGAAAGTAACTCTGAGCTCTCTGCTATCAGGGAAGCTTGCCCATGGGATACAAGGTCAACTTCACACAGATGAGGGCAAACACATCAGAACAGCTGAGTGGGTCAAAAAGATCCCAGTGCTGGACCCACTCCTGCCTAATTAAAACAAAATTTCAGAAGTAGGGGTTGTGTGCAGCCAAGGCAACAAAAAACTGCTCTAGATCATCTTCCTTTAACTCCCAGATCCAGCCAAACCATAAGATTAATTGTATTCATCATGATTATCTTACTAGAAATATTTAGGACAGCTGTTTGGACCCAGTGGTAGAGCTCCTTTCCTTAGTCCACCATTATGGTTATGCCAAGAGCTCATGGGGAAGAGCCATGGTAAACTGGCCAGTCCATCCACTACAAGGATGCAATCAGGCCAGCTGTCCACATCGTACAACATCTCCTTTAAAGACCCATGGAAGAAATCTCGCATCTGCTCATTCTAGAATTTACTGCAGAGATTCCATCACTCCCATAACTGGGCATGATCTGCAATTTGCTTTGGTTGCCAGAACTTACATCTGCATTTTGTCTCCTGACCATGTATCTGAACTTAACCCACTTTCCTACCCTTACTGTCTTGCCCCAACTTTCTCTTTGAGGTCTTCTATGAAGTTGAAACTTTTGCAGCATATCTTGCTTAAGCATTCTCAAATTCTTTTTGGATGGAATGTTAATATAAAATGGAAACATTTTATCAGCAAACACAAAGCTGTAATGTTTTAGAACGGCAAGGTACTCAGGGATGGATTACCTAGCTTGACCTTCCTTATTTTAAAGATGAAGAAACTGAGACCAAGAAAGGTTAAGAAATCCACCCAAGCCCAAGGGTCAAACAGGCCAAATGGTAAAGCTAGGATTTGAGGAGCCTGGATTTCTGTGAGCCATCCCTCACCACCCAGCTCTTTTCCGTCCCTGAGTTTGCAGTGGAGTCCTGACCTTGCCATCACTTCAGAGACTCCTGGAGCCGACTTTAGAACTAAGCCTGCCTCCTGCCAAGAGCAGACTTCTTAATTTTAGCCTGAGTTTTTGACTTGCTGATTTGCCAGCTTACTTGAAAACTCTTCCTCTGAGCACTGAGCTTCAACCGTTTCTACTATTACCAAAAATAGAGTGCTTGAGAGTTATGAAACAATAGGTGCAGCATAGCACTATACTAGTTTGTGTAATAAAAACAAATGTTTCTACCTGCACAGAAAAAAAGATGTGGAACACAAGATGTTTGTAGCATTTACAGTGTTACCACTAGGTGGTGAGATTACAGTTAATTTTTTCCTTTTGGCTTATCTGTGTTTTCTAATTTTTTCTCCAATAATCACAAGGACTTGCATAATTGTTTTAAAGTAAATAAAAATATTAAATAAAAGCACTTTAACTTATTGTTCAGATCGTCAGGCTGCCTAAGTCTGCAGTGCAGTGGTACACAGCCTTGAAGCCGTTCTTAGGCTGGGGATGTGGCTCTGCAGGATTATTATTGGGAGACCTTCCACGTCCTCTCAGCTCTAATCCTCCTGGGGCTTGTTTCTTGTCCTTTACAAGCAAACATGTAACTTTTGCAGAAAAAGGAGATGATGAGCTTATTTTCAACATGAATTAGCCAGACTGAAGCACTCAAATTCCAAGTTTCCACTTTCAAATGACCTTCCTATCCAGGACAAGCAAACAACCTTCCATTTACAGGCTGTGTGGCTTTAAAGAAGAGAAAGGTTTACACCTATAGCCACCATAGCAATCAGTGAGGATGAGCAAACCTGTTTTGTTAGAGGGATTTAATCCTGTTCATGAAAGGTTATTTCTGTAATCCCTGAGCCCATCACTAGCCTTTTCATGATCTAAATATAAATAAACACTCTAATGGGACCCCACGGTGTTGCGGTGTGTTCTGGCCCAGCTGCAGGGAAATACCCTTGAATATGCTGTCAGAGATCTCATCTGCTACATGAATAACAATGATATTGCAAATCAGAGCTCTGCCATCAGCAGGGAATTCTGGGGGAGCCACTGCCTGCTGGCCAGTTTCCCTGGCAAAGTCATCCCAAGCCCTTGTTGAAATAACCTGTTTCAGCCATTTGGTGCCACTTCTTTCTTCACCGTCTTGCATACTAAATATGAAGCTCCTAGTTGGTATTCTAACAAATCTGTCCTTTTTACCACCTCTCTTTTAGAAAAAAAGAGTGCCCCAGAAAGAATAAGTCTGGAAAAGCAACCAGTCTCAGACTTAGCAATTATTAAACATTTCTTAACGCCCTACAAAAATACTGTAAAATACTATCAACAAAGCAACTGCCCAGTGCTCAGGTGTACACTGCAAGTCAAATCTTTGCAAATTGGCTTCAGGCCTGCAAGTGTGTCCTTTCCTCACCAGTTTTCACTCTACATTAGTATAGTAGAAAGGATAAAACTTTCCATGGTCAAGAGGAAAAAAACAAAAACAAACAAACAAAACTGGTAGCAGGGGCCTGGCCAAGCCCATACCCATCAAACCGAAAACTACCACTTTGGAGAATCATATTTACTGACTTGGAAAGCTGTTGAAAAAGCTACAAATGTTGATGAATGAAACAGAAGAGCCACAAAATTGTATATACAACATGCTTTTTAAAAGTGTGCATATATATTCAAGAACAGGAAAAGATGTAGAAGGACACGCACCTATATTTTAACACAGTTAATAACGGAGGTGATGAGCAAATTTTCTCTCGTGTATTTTGTACTTTTCTACCATAAACCTACATGTGTGTAAAATGTAAAAAGAATAAACAGTTCCTTAACGTCGGCCAACCTTAAGCTAAGTGAAGTTCTTCAAGGCAGGTGTGAGCGCCTGGAAGGCAGAGCCCATCACTGCGGGCTCCTTCTCCTCAGCAGGCTTCCCAATGACGCCCCCCATCTCTGCCCGCCCGGACAGCAGGCCCCAACCACAGGGCTCCAGGCCGCCCAGTACGCAAAGTGAGGGTTAGGCGACGCCGTGTGCGGGGCCGTCTCACCCGGTGATCTCTCCTCAACTCCGGGGGGGGGGGGGGGCGGGGTGTCGCTCCCCATCTTAGGGGGTCTCTCCTCACGTGGGTCTATCCTCACTTGGGGGGGGGTCTCTCCCCATCTCGCGGGGAGGTCCCTCCTCACCGGGGGTCTCTCTCCACCCCGGTGCAGCCTCACCTTGGGGTCGCGCTCGTAGTAGTGCTGCTGCGTGCGGATCCAGCGGCCCACCAGGTGGTCTCGCACCGTGTGCGCCAGCGCCAGGTAGTAGTCGCGGCGCGTGGCCACGTTGCGGTCCTTGACGAGCGTGAAGTGCAGGTGCCGGTTGAAGCTCTTCCGCACCTCGGCCACGTCGCCCAGCCCCGCCAGCCCGCGCACGCTGATCTGCTTCCGCCTCTCGCCGTCCGTCAGCGGCTTCGCCATCGCGCCGGCAGTCCGAGGAGGACGAGGAGGAGGAGGAGGGCAAGATAAGCCGCGGGGACACGCCCGCACGGAGGATGCTGCCGCTTCGCCGGCTGCCAGGCCGCGCCTGCGCACTGCGCTGCGGCGGCGAGGAAGGGAGGTGCAGAGGGTGCGCCTGCGCGCTGCGCCGGACCACGTGAGGGGCGGGGCCTGAGGAAGGGCGGGGTCGCAGGATGGGAGGGGCCTGCTGGAGGGGCCGCGCACCGACCCCTGGGTGAAGGAGTATTGCTGAGTTTCTCAACTTCCAGAACTGAGGATGAGGTCCTGGACTTATGGCCCATTACTGCCAGCAACTCTCTTCATGTCCACTCCCTGAGACGGTGTCTCCTCCTGCTCGTCCTTCTCCCTAAAGCTGCTCACCTGGTTCCTACCTGCAGGTCCTCATCTGGGGCCCTCTTGCTCACTCTCACCAGCAACCCTCCAGTCTACACCCACTAGCACCACCGCTGCTGTTCCCCAGGGCCGTCTTCGGGTCCCCGGCTTCAGTGTTGCTCCCACTGCTCCTCCCTGATCCTATCTTGGCCTCTGGGGTCTCTGCATCAAGGAGAGTCCTTACAGGTTGGTTTAACATTGAAAAACTGGCAGTATTCACTGAAGCTAAACAAACACCTACTTCTGACCCAGCAATTCTAGTCCAGAGAAAATACCCAACAGAAATGAATGCTTACACCAACCAGAAGGCATGTACAGAAATGCTCATAATACTCAAATATTCAAAACAGTCCCAAACTGGAAACCACGCAAATGCCCACCAATGCTGGACTGATAAATAAACTGTGGCATATTCCCACAGTTGCACAGTCCCCAGCCGTGAGAATGATAGACCACATCCAATACGCAGACGAACAAGTGCTGAGTGAGAGTGGGCAGCGCTAAAGAGCACAGCCTGAAGGATTCCACTCACGTGAGTTTCTAAGACTGGCCAATCTCTGGGCCTGCAGACCTAGGATGGTGCTGAGCGTTAGAGGTGGACAGAGCTGGGGGGGAGGGGTGGGCAGGGAGGGGGAGTGGGTGAATCCGTGGCATCTGGAAAAGCTCTGATTACATGTGGTGTGCAAGCTCATCACTGCACACATGGGAGCTACCCCATGTGGGGAGTGTCTGTGGGTGTGGTCCTGGGGCAGGGCCCCGGTGGGGGGGGGCAGGTCACAGGTGCAGCCCAAGGCCTTCCACCATCTTTCTCCACAGCTCATCCTGTTTCCTTGCCCTCCCTCCACACCCAACGGGGCTCCAGATCCTTCTTTAGGCCAAAGCCTTCCTGCTTGCTCACATATCCAGTGCCAATAACATCAGGCCTGGTGGGCCTGCCTTCTCTCCCAAGCTCCCAAGGACTCTCTTTCAGGAGCCGGTCCTCCAAGACGAAGTATGGGTCCTCCAGCCATTTTATTCCCTATGTATCTAGTCCATCCTTAGCTGCTCTTTTGGGTCCTCTTGCTGGGATTCCTGTGGTAGTTTCCTCATGGGCTCCCCCGCCTCCCAGACACTCCCCAGAATCATCCTAGCCAGGCTACAGGCTGCACAGCCCCTCAGCAGAGGGCTGAGCCCAGCACAGCTCCTGCAAACCACAACCCCAGCCAGGTAAGCTTGGTAAACCAGCCTCAGCCCCTCCCTAGCAGGTCCTCAGGCTGGGCCTGGGGGACTTGAGGGGACAGGTGAAGGCAGGCACCCGACTGCAGCGGGCAGGCATTCTCATGTGTCCCATCCCAAAGGGACCAGGCAGAAGGGGAAGTGGTCAGAGCTGGGGTCAGTGAGAGAGCTGGGGGTGGGGAGAGAGAAGGAGCCCCCGAACTGTGGAGCCTGTGGGGCTGTGAGGGGTGGCGAAGGACACAGAACCAACATCCACAGGCCTCCCTGGTCTGGATCTTGCCTTCTGCAGCCCTCACCCCTGGGGAGTCCCTCACTGGAGGGGCGGATTTGCAGTGAAGGTCCTGTGGCCTGGTTTCGAGCTGCATCTCGGGGGACTGCCTCTGCCCACCCACAGCCCAGGCTGGCCTACCACCTGTTTTTATATGGCCCTCAAGTTAGGAACGCTGTCTATGTTTTTATTTTTTATTATAAATTTATTTATTTTTGGCTGTGTTGGGTCTTTGTTGCTGCATGCGGGCTTTCTCTAGTTGTGGCGAGCAGGGGCTACTCTTCGTTGTGGTGTGCGGGCTTCTCATTGTGGTGGCTTCTCTTGTTGCAGAGCAAGGGCTCTAGGCATGCGGGCTCAGTAGTTTTGGCACATGGGCTCAGTAGTTGTGGCTCGTGGGCTCTAGAGCACAGGCTCAGTAGTTGTGGTGCACGGGCTTAGCTGCTCCATGGCATGTGGGATCTTCCTGGACCAGGGCTCAAACCCGTGTCCCCTGCATTGGCAGGTGGATTCTTAACCACTGTGCCACCAGGGAAGCCCTACATTTTTAAATGATTGAAACAAGTGGAAAGAAGAATAATTCATGGTGTACGAAAATTACATGAAATCCAAATTTCAGTGTCTACAAATACAGCTACACTCATTCCTTTATATTTTCTCTAGGGCTGCTTTCACACATCCACGGCAGAGCTGAGCATCGTGACAGAGACGGTATGGCTTGAATCTTCCCCTTACAGAGGGTGCTGCCCCTGACCTGGAGTGTACGCTCCTGGGGGAGGGCCCCATGCCCCCAGCACTGCCTCACACTCGCAGGCCCCATGAATATACCCCGAATAGAGCGAACCCCCATGGTTCTACGTGCCGCATTCCAGGCGAGGGTGGACTGAGGTGTGGGAGGTGGCTGGCCTGGGCAGAATTCTTGAAGCCTCTTTAAAATTCACTAGATCACATTGGGAAAACGCACATTAAAACCCCAGCAGGCAGCAGGACTTACCTGCTACATACAATGGTCAACATGAAAGTGACCGACAGGGACTTCCCTCGTGGTCCAGTGGTAAAGAATCTGCTTTCCAATGCACGGGACGCAGGTTCGATCCCTGGTCAGGGAAGTAAGATCCCACATGCCACGTGGCAACTAAGCCCGCGTGCCACAACTGCTGAGCTCGCACGCCTCAATGAGAGAGCCTGCGTGCTGCAAACTACAGAGCCCACACGCTCTGGAACCCGTGCGCCACACTAGAGAGAAGCCCGCGCACCGCAAGGAAGAGCCCGCATGCCGCAAGGAAAGATCCCGTGTGCCTCAATGAAGATCCCGCGTGCCACAACTAAGACCCAATGCGGCCAAAAATAAACTAAATAAATAAATGCTGTTTAAAAAAAATAGAAAGCAGCCTTTAAAGCAAAGAAAGAAAAAAAGAAAGTGACCAACAGCACAGAGTGGTGGTGAGGCGGTGGAGTGCTGCTCAAGGGAGTGTAACCGTTACAGCCACGTTGGAAACAGTGTGGCAGTTTCTTATAATAAAATAATCAGTACTTAAACATACACTTACTACGTGGCCCAGCCATTCTACTTTTAGGTATCCATCCAAGATAAATAAAAACCTATGCCCACAAAACAACTTGTGCGAGGATGTTCACAGGAGCCTTATCACTAATGCCCCAAACTGGAAACAGCCCAGGTGACTATCAACAGGAAAGTGAAGAAACAAAGTAAGATATTGAAATAGTGAAATACTAGCTCAACCATAGAAAGGAATGACACCGGTGAGTCTCACAAACATTATGCCAAGTGGAAGGCCAGACACAAAAGAGCACATATTGTACAATTTCATTGACATGAAGTTCCAGAATTGGCAAAAGTAATGTGTTGTGATGGAATTCAGAAGAGTCCCCCAGGGGCCAAGGGTAGGGGGATTGTCTGGGGAGTTTCTGGAGTGACAGAATAGGGATATGGGCTATATGAGTGTATCTGTCACAGTGGTTTGAACTCTATTCTTAAGATCTGTGCATTTTACTATATGAAAATACCTCTATAAAGATATTCTTTAAAAAAAAAAAACTCACTAGGTCAGAAGTAAAAGCTAGAAAGAGCTTAAGTACCAAAAACAGCCTCCATCAAACAGGAAGCCTTTGCAAATCCAAGCCTCTAGGAAGCAACACTGAGTTCCTCCTGAGATTCATTTTGTGCAGAGACATTCCAGCTGAAGCTTTGAGCTGAGTATGAAGGGTCCATCCAAGACAGAAGTGAAGGAAGTCTTCTTGCTGAAAGCCTATTTGCACTGCTAACCCAGGACACTGACCTTCCCTCTCTGCCCCCCAAATTTCCTGTGGAGCCAAATATCCTCTTGTTTTCCCAGTGGGAGTTCCTGGTAGGACTCCACCCAAACCAAACAGCCCAAACCAAAAAAATGAAATATCTTTCCATTTATTTGTGTCTCCTTCAATTTCTTTCATCAATGTCGTATAGTTTGCAGTGTACAAGTCTTTCAAAAGCTTCTGCACAGCAAAGGAAACCATCAACAAAATGAAAAGGCAACCTACTGAATGGGAGAAAATATTTGCAAATCACATATCTGATAAGGGGTCAATATTTAAAATACATAAAGAACTCATACAACTCAATAGCAAAGCAAAAACAAAAACAAAACAAACAACCTGATTAAAAAATGAGCAGAGAATCTGAATAGACAATTTCCCAAAGAAGACATATAGATGGCCAAGTGCATGAAAAGACAAGTGTTGGCAAGGATGTGAAGAAAAGGGAATCTTGTGCACTGTTGGTGGGAATGTGCAGCCACTATGGAAAACAGTATGGAGATTCCTCAAAAAACTAAAAAGAAGGACTTCCCTGGTGGTCCAGTGGCTAAGACTCCACGTTCCCAGTGCGGGGGTCCTGGGTTCGATCTCTGATCAGGGAACTAGATCCCTAATGCCCCAACTAAGAGTTTGCATGCCGCAACGAAGATCCTACATGCAGGAACTAAGACCTGGCACAAAAAATAGAACTACCATTTGAACCAGCAATTCCACTCCTCAGTATTTATCCAAAGAAAACAAAAACACTAATTCAAAGATATATGCACCCCTATGTTCATTGCAGCATTATTCATAATAGCCAAGATATGGAAACATCCTAAGTGTCCATTGATGGATGAATGGATAAAGATGTGGTATATGTATACAAGGAAATACTGCTCAGCCATAAAAAAGAAGGGACTCTTGCCATTTGCGACAACATGGATGGACCTAGAGGATGTTATGCTAAGTGAAATAAGTCAGACAGAGAAAGACAAATACTGTATGATTTCACTTGTATGTGGAATCTAAAAAACAAAACAGACAAACAAACCAGAAAACCAAGCTCATAGATACAGAGAACAGATTGGTGGCTGCCAGAGGTGGGGGGTGGGGGTGGGTGAGATGGGTGAAGGGAGTCAAGAGGTACAAACTTCCAGTTATAAAATAATAAGTCCTGGGGATGTAACGTACAGCATGGTGACTATAGTTAATAATACTGTATTGCATATTTGAAAGTCGCTAAGAGTGTAGATCTTAAAGTTGTCATCACAAGAAAAGGAAAAAATTTTGTAACTGTAAGGTGGTGGATGGTAACTAGACTTGTGGTGATCATTTCACAATGTATACAAGTATTGCATCATTATGTTGTACATTTGAAACCAATATAGTGTTATATGTCAATTAAATTAAAAATGAATGAATTAATTTAAAGAAATCAAGTTTTTAAAAAGCCTAAGAGTTGAAAAAGGAAGAAAGGATCTTGTGCTTTCAGACTGGAACAAAATGATAAGATGTGGTTAAGCATAAGGGGAACTTTCTGTGGGGAAACCTACTGTTTTAGGCAGCTCCCTTCCCAGAGTTCCAGTCCAGTTTTTAAGCTGCTTTATTGAGATGTAACTCACATACTATAAGTTACCCACTTAAAGAGCCTGATTCAATAGTGTTTAGTAGTGTTTAGTATTTCTAGAGTTGTACAACCATCGCCATAATCTAAATTTAGAACCCTCTCATCACCCCCCAATACCCTGTATCCCCCCCCCAATTAGCAGCTACTCCCAGTTCTCCCCCATCCGCACCCAGAGCCCCAGGTGACCACGAGTCTGCTTGTTGTCTCTATGGATTTTGCTTCTTCTGGACATTTTCTGTAAATAGAATCAGGCAATATGTGATCTTTTGTGTCTGGCTTCTTTCACTTGACCTAAAGTTTTCAAGGTTCATCCATGTGATAGATTATGTCATTTTTACTGCCAAATAATATTCCAATGCATAGGGAGTCATTTAAAAAAATCATTAGAAATCTCTTCCTCCCCAGAAAGCTGAAAACTCTGGTTTATATTCCCCTCTCTCCTTGTTGCTTTAGAACAAGTCCCTGCATGCCTCTGAGCTCTGGCATTCTCATGTGCAAACCCATCCGATCCTGAGCTGTCCTCTGGGTGGGTCTGGAGAACCCCCAGCCATATGTGCTGAGCACCTCGAGCCCTGGAAGTTACGTTTGGAGCCATCCCACTGCCTGTGTTCTGTGCCACAAACATGCAGCTCTGGCGCTCTCCTGGCCTTCAGAGAGGCCTCCGGAGAGAATACCTTATAGGGGGATATCTGCTTCTGAGCCACATCGATCTGAGGCGGACACTAAGGTTTACAGGACTGCACTTAAGCTCTTAGACAGAAACCTCTATCCGCCAATCAAGAACACAGAAAAGCAAGACATCAGGGACTGTCAAAATGATAGAGGCAGTCAGACCTGGAGCTAGTTTTTATTTCTCTTGACTCTATAACTATTTTTCTAAATATTCCACACTTGGACTTCCCTGGCGGCGCAGTGGTTAAGAATCCACTTGCCAATGCAGGGGACACGGGTTCGAGCCCTGGTCCAGGAAGATCCCACATGCCGCAGAGCAACTAAGCCCGTGCGCCACAACTACTGAGCCTGCGCTCTAGAGCCCGTGAGCCACAACTACTGAGCCTGCGTGCCACAACTACTGAAGCCCGAGTGCCTAGAGCCCGTGCTCAACAAGAGAAGGCACCACAATGAGAAGCCGTGCAACGCGATGAAGAGTAGCCCCCGCTCACTGCAACTAGAGAAAGCCTGCGCAGCAGTGAAGACCCAATGCAGCCAAAAATAAATAAATTTATATATATATAAAAGTATTCCACGCTCATTACGATCGTGATGATTGATTCTTCAGCAGAGAAACCTGCTTTTGATAAACAGCTACATGCAAGGTCTGATGTGATGGAAAATTTCATCTGGAGGCACTCTTAGCTTGGGAGGCACACCAGCTTGGGGTTTGGAAGCCTCCAGACCTGGGTCCTAGTGGGGCCCTTCATCTCCTCAGCCACTGACCTTCAGCTCAGACAGTCCCAGCCTCTGGGCTGTGTGATAGAGATGACGGGTACCTGCCCGTGGCTGCTGTGATGATGAAATCACTGGCTCCATGCCTGACACCCAGTAAGCTCTCCATCGACACAAGCCATTGTCGTTACTGTAGCTCAAAATAGAGGGATGCTACATGTGGTATGCTTATCCCGCCACAAACTCAACGTAATTTTCAAGGCGAATCCAAGGACCTTGAGTGTGAAGAGGCCTTGGAGGTGCCCGATTCTGACCTCTCACCCCAAGCAGGGACCCCTTTCTCGGGCACCCTTGAATGCTGACGTGTGCGAATGAAGAGCCGTCTTCTTTCGGGACATCTTTCCTCATCAGTAGCTTCCCTGTAGTCTGAGCTCCGGCCTCTGGAGCCACACAGGCGGGGCCAGGCTCTGATAATTCTTACAGTATTTTTTTGAGCGGGGAGGGCAGGCGGATTGCAGGATCCTAGTTCCCTGACCAGGGATCGGACCTGCGCCCTAGGCAGTGAAAGCGAGGAGTCCTAACCACTGGACCACCAGGGAATTTCCAACCCTTACAGTATTGAGGAGGGCTGTCGAAACCCCACCCACCTAAAGCCTCTTTCCAGGCCTGTGATGTCATGATTTATAGTATGAAATATACGTTTGGTCTTCATGCCTGCTCCTGGCTCACAGCTCCCCGAACCCTTGGGATTTCCTAAGCATAAGCGCAATGGGAGCATCTTTTGTTGCATTTGGTCTTTTGTCCTCAGTCCTATCAGCCCTTTCAATCATACTTGAATTTGCATTAATGAGATGATTTTTGGAAAGCCTCTGGGTAACCACAGGGTGGGGGCTGGTTGCCAGGGGAACCAACCAAGTGATTAGAGGGCTCAGAGATTCCGCCTATCCTAGGCCCAACCTCTGGGGTGGGGACAGGGGCTGGAGATCAATGACTTAATCAATCAAACCTACGTAATGAGGCCTCCATAAAAACCCCCAGAGCACAGGGTTCGGAGAGCTCCCAGGGTGGTGAGGAGTCGGGAGGGTGGTGCGCACGGGGAGTGTGGGAGCCCCGCACCCTCCCCGTTGCCTTCCCCTCGTGTCTCTTCCGCCTGTTGGTTTGTATCCTTTGTGATCAACTGGCAATAAGAACTAAACTGTTTTCCTAAATTCTGTGAGCCTCTCTAGCAAACTACAGAATCTCAGAAGGGGGTCATAGGAACCTCTGATTTACAGCTGGTCTATCAGAAGCCCAGCTGACCACCTGGACTTGAGAAGGGCCTCGGGAGGGCGGGCAGTCTTGCAGGACTGAGCCCTCACCTGTGGGGTCCGACGCCGCCTCCAGGTAGATGGTGTCAGAACGGAGTTGAATGCTGCGCACCCAGCTGGTGTCTGAGACTTGCCTGGTGGGAAAAGCCCCACACGTCTGGTCTCAGGGTGAAGCACTGAGAGCAGAGTGAGGGGTGAGTGGAGTAGAAGGAGAAAACAGAGTCTCCTCTACAAGGATGAACGCTCCTCACATTCCATGGTCTCCAAACAAGTCATTTAAAAACAACTTTACCACAAGTTGCACACCCAAGTGTGTCTTTTCACAGTTCTTACCTCGGGAGACTCTGTATTTATATTACTGACCTGTGATGATTCTGCACCCTTCTGAAAGTTCCCTTTGGGAATGCCATGATTTTATTGCCATCCTTGATTTTATCCAAAAATGGTATTATCCCAGTTCGAATATCACATTTGCCTTCCAGTGATTCTGAAATTGTCCTAAAAATCACAGCCACCCTGAAACAATGATTTGCTGTGCCTAAGAGTATTCAAAAGCGTGTGCGGGGGGTCCTTAAAGCAATGTAAAAGCTAAAACTATATTTTAAAAACACTGTTTTGTTAACCTTTAAAACTGTCTCATTGGGGAAGCCTTTCTAACTATGACACAAACCCCAGAATTCATCAAATAAGATAAATTGTATCAAACTGTAATAAATTAGATACATTTAGGAAATTCTCTGGTGGTCCAATGGTTAGGACTTGGTGCTTTCACTGCCGGGGCCTGGGTTGAAGCCCTGGTTGGGGAACTAAGATCCCACAAGCCTCACAGCACGGCCAACAAAAAAAAACCAAACAAACAATTAGATATATTTAAATACATTAACATAGTAAAATTGTGTATTGAAAAAATATTGTAAAGTCAAAAAGTAATAACAAAATGGGGAAAAATCTGCAACACATTCTACCATGATAGCTAATTTACGTAATATATAAAAATCTCTTAAAATCGGTAAGTGACCCTACTCTTACAGAATAATTAGCAATGGACATGTACAGATGTTTCACAGAAAAGGAAATACTCAGACACACGCACACAAGATGAATTAGATCAGTGCCTAGTAAAACTATCAGGTCTCATTGTTTACCTGACAGAATGGCAGAGCAAACAGCTTGGCCATGGCTGTGCTGATGAGGGCTTGGGAAGCAGGCACCAGAGCTGCCAGTGGAGTTGTAGGGAAATCTGGCAAAGCAGCCACAATTTAAAATGTTCCTGCCCTGCAGAGCAAAGCAAACCGTCAACAAAACAAAGAGGCAGCCTACTGAAGGGGAGGAAATATTTACAAATCATATCTCTGAAATGGGGCTAATATCCAAATTACATAACAAACTCATACAACTCAATAGCAAAAAACAAAACAATCTGTTTAAAAATGGGCAGAGGATCTGAAAAGACATTTTCCCAAAGAAGACATACAGATGGCCAACAGGTACACGAAAAGACACTCAGCACACGCATCATCGGGGAAATGCAAATCAAAACCACAATGAGATATCATCTCACGCTTGTCAGAACGGCTACTATCAAAAAGACAAGAGAGAAGTGTTGGCAAGGAGGCGGAGAAAAGGGAACCTTTGTGCACTGTTGGTGGGAATATAAATTGCAGCAGCCACTGTGGAAAATGATCTGGAGGTTCCTTAAAAAATAGAAAATAGAACTACCGTATGATCTAGAAATCCTACTTCTGGGAATATAGCCAAAGGAAATGGAATCACTAATTAGAAAAGATACATGCACCCCAATGTCCATAGCAGTATTATTTACAGTAGCCAAGATATGGAAGCAACCTCAGTGTCCATTGCTGGATGAATGGATGAAAAAATGTGAAATATTATTCAGCCATAAAAAAAGAATGAAATCTTGCCATTTGCGACAACATGGATAGACCTAGAGGGCAGTATGCTAAGTGAAAAAAGTCAGACGGAGAAAGACAAATACTATATGATCACACATGTAGAATCTAGAAAACGGAAGTCATAGAAACAGAGATCAGACTGGTGGTTTCCAGAGGTAAGGCGTGGGGGGGGGGTGGGTGAAATAGATCAAAAGGTACAGACTTCCAATTATAAAATAAAAGCCCTGGGTACGTAACGTACAGCATGGTGGCCATAGTTAATAATATTGTACTGTACATTTGAAAGTTGCTAAGAGAGTAGATATCACAAGAAAAAACATTCTGTAACTATGTACGGTGAGAGATGTTAACTAGACTTACCAGTGATCACCTCACAACATATACAAATGTGGAATCATTATGTTGTACACCTAAACTGATACAATGTTATATGTCAATTGTACCTCAGTTAAGAAAAGAACAGTTCAAGACATGGTCTTGCCTGGGGAAGCTGTTGCCATTCTGCATGAGGTGGCATAACGGCAGCAGGCAAACCCTTGGGGGTATTTCAAGTGAAGTCCTTCTCAAAGCTCCTCCAGGGGTCTCACAACTCTGTCTTCTGGAAAAGTGTTGCTTCTTAAAGGACTTTGCTCCCACCAGGGCCTGATCTTCACAGGTGCTTGTCACCTCGAGCAGTTCCCTAGATCAGCAAGGCTGCCCCTTCAACCACTCCATTTATATCACCCTTAAGACTCGTCCATCTCCTCCAGGAGGGCAGGGAAGATAGACCCCAACTCCACACAACACCCCCTCAGAACTGGACCCCAGAAGTCCAGGCTGGGTCTCCCAGTGGGACGCCTCAGTGAGTCACCTAAGACACAGAGCTCCTGGCACATTTTCTATTTTCTCAAGATACTTAACCCCGTGAAGACAAAGGGGAAGTAGGTTGAACTATTCTGAGTATCGAGAGGGTACATTTCATATAGGGAGTAAAAATCAGTTTAATTCCATTATTTTCTAATTTATGTTGATCCAAGCCTCTCCACCATCATTCAGCTTAAGCTGCAATTTAATTTAGATTTTAAATTCCTTATTAAAATACCCTTCTAAGAAGCACCCTAAGACAAAATAAAGCACGTTCCTGCAGTTGGGTCCGCAATGTCAGGCCAGCTCACGCACACGGGTGTGGGAGTGCAAACAGCTGGACACCGTGGGGTTGTCATCCAGACGGGGCAGCTGTTCTGAGTGAGGGCGGGAAGGTGGGGTGCGGGAAACACGGGCAGGGCATGTGGGTGGGAGCCTCTTGCTCATGCATATGCATCACTCACGTGTTGGGATGTGCACGTGTGGCTGCTTTTAAAAAACAAGAGCCTACTTCATTATCACAAAGACACTCAGTCAATGACTTGCATATTCTGCTCAGCTCAGAAACATTCCATGACTTATTTGGGAATCTCTTGGGAAAAGTCCAGTTGTTTATTTTTTCAGATGTGAGATCACCAACCTATAAACAGACCAAATCAATGTTCACTTCTGCCTTCATGCATTTTTTGATTCCTTGCCTCTGGAGTCCATTAAGTATCTAAACTGTAAGGTATCATGGAAGGAAGGGGCTGGGAGGCCCACCAAGGCGGGGGTGCTTGGTGGAGGGGAGCTGGTTTTCATGTCCTTGTCAAGTAGAGCCTGGAGCTTTAGTGCTGACGTGGCTAAGCATCTTCCTGCTCTGTCCTTTCCTGCTGTGTCGCATGCAGACCTCTGCCCCCTACCCCAGTATTGACACTTCAGGCAAACCACCGGGCAGAGGACAGCTGGCTCCAGTTTCCAGTGTTTGCATCCTGGTGGCCTCCCTCCAGCCCTCTAGGGTTGTGATTGTGGCAACGCCCCAATCCAGACTGGGTCAGGACACCCAGGAGGGGGTGGGGACTCCCCATGTGGCTGTCCTGCAGGCTTAGTGCTTCTCAGGTTGTACACTTGCATCCCTCTCCTGGGCCTGCCCACTCCAAGGTCAGGGATCTGTGTCCACAGGCCTAACATGTGGGCTTATTCAGCAGTCACGTCACTCTGGACCCGCTGCAGCCCTGGGAGGGGTCTGTCCAGTCTTTGTCTGGCCCGTGACCCACTTCCGACTGTCCTGGATTAAAGCCAGATCCTTGCTGAACACACTGCAACCTGGAGCTCGGTGCTCGCTCCAGACCCCACGGCCACCGGAGGTGATGAGCCCGGATCCTCACCCGGCAGTGCCGCGAGTCACAGTCGAGGGGGCTCTGCCCTGCCAGACCCCAGAACAGCCTGGGCCACCACAGGGCCAGTCCCGGACAGGGGACGCCAGGAGGGCCCGACGGGGGCTTCTGTGTGTCCGTCTGCTGTTGTCTCCCCAAGATGTACCGACAGGATTTAATCCTGCCATCACATGTCACCCACTTGGGCAGGTTTTTGTTTATACTTTGGTGAACAGGGACCTCAGGTGCCTGACACCCGGCGTGGAGGGACACGGCTGGCGCTCACCGAGAGGAATCAGAGGAGCAGAAACCCTGGAAAACCCTTTATTTCAAGTGGAACACATGAGGTTCAGCTTATTCCGTGAACAGTGCATATGCCACAGGAACGGCTGCGGGCCTGGGACACAAAGCCTCCTGTGCACAGCTCAGCCAGCATCCTGCGAGCCTGCGGGGACGGGCCGTGAGAGGGCGCATCTGGGGCTCCAGCCCGACTGACACCGCTTGGCTGCAAATGGCTCAGGGCAGCGATACATCCACTGGGCTCAGAACACAGCTGCTACACGAGCACGCAGCACCACACAGACATCACTCACAGACACAGATATCTCACAGCAGCTCACGCTCACGTTTAGACCGCTTCGAGAAGCCAGGGCGCACGGGCCACAAAGAGGCACTTCCTCCAGCCCCTCTTTCCAGTCTCAGCGCCAACCCGCCAGCTAACCCTGAGCCACCCGAGGACCCAAGGAAGCAGCTTCTGGATGACGTCACAGTCTACGCCCACAGAGGAGATGCCTGGCCCACCAGCCCAGGGGGCTCCCGCTGGGGGCAGCGGGACAAAACAAGACTCCCGTCACCGGACGTGTGTCACAGCCGCCCCAGCCCTGCGATGGGACAATGGGGACAGCGGCTGTGCCACCCTGGCCTCAGCCTGTGCCCCTGACCCTGTCTGGTCACTGGCCACCGGGAAACAAGTCCTGGGCCGTGTTCCAGCACGTCCAGGGGCCGGTCTGTGAGGTCACGGGGAGGAGGGTCTCAGCCTGTGCCATGACCCCCTCCCCGCACACTGGGGGTCCCAAAGGGGCCTGTTCTCGCAGAGACAGTGCTTCTACGGGGATGGCTGGCAGCTGGGCTGCTACAAGGTGGGGCTCTTCTGTCGGCTCAGGGAGTCGATGTAATGAAAAGTGGCCCCCAGAGCCCAGCTGGTCTCCACGTTGTCAATCTTCCGGGTCAACTTGAAAAGACAAGGGGTGGGGGGGTGGAAGGGAGCACGTGCGTGTGAAAGGCGGGCATGTGCTCGCGATGGGTGGGGGCTGGGGGCACCGGGGGAGTCCCCACCTTCAGCACTTTGTCCCCCGGGAAGCCGAGTCCGTGGAGCAGCGAGCTGACGTAGGTGAGATCCAGGCACAGGAAGGGGCTGCGCGGCGGCTGGGTCTCCGCCGTCCGGCACACTGAGGGGAAAAGGGCTCCTGGGTGGGGGAACGTGGAGGGGGGGGCAGTGCGAGCAGCCAGACTCCACCCCCTGGGGCACCCACCCCCCTGGGGCACCCCCCGCCGCCAGGCCCTGTGCCACCCGGGGCCTCACTGCTGGTCAGAGCACAGCACAGGCAGGGACTTGAGGCCAACCCAGTGCCCACTGCCTGCCTCCAGGCCCCATCTCTGCACCGTGACCCCCGACACCTCTCCTAGGCGTGGACCTGGGGCTTCTGGGGACTGGAAGCACCCACCAAGCTGGCACAGAACACCCCACCCCTGTTCACGACGGGGACGGACAAACCAACCCACAGCCTCTGCTCGGAACCTTTTCTGGCTGGTGTCTGGGAGACAAACCCAGAGGTGATGAGAACGATTTTACAAAAGCCTTTTCTGACGGGAGGGAGAGAAGGTCTTTCTATGGAGAAACATACAGCGTTTAACCCCTTTGACCCGCAACTGGGAAAGGCAACCAAAGAGCAGAATCTACAAGCAGCCCGTACACCCGGCCATGGAGGAGTGGGGGGAGTGGCAGCCACCGGGCACACCCCGGGGGACAGCTCTCCGTCCCCCACACTGGACTCTGCGGTGCAGGGGTCCCTGGCAATTGTGAATCTGCTGGGACACTTTGGGGAGTTGAGGTCACCTGAGTCACAGAGAAAGAGTCAGAAAAAGTGAAATCAAGGGAGTCTGTTCCTCACAACACTGGGACTAGAAACGCCTGCCTCCACTGCCCAGGCCACACAGGGCGCGTTGGGCCTGCGGTCTGAGCTAGCTCAGCGGCCCCTACACACTCTCACACCCCCGAAGGCTCGTCCGGTTGACAGTCAGGGGCCGACCAGGAGCTCTGGGGCCAGCACCTGCCTCATGCCTGGGCCAGCGTCCTGCCTCCAGGCCACTCACCATACTTGGCCGCAGTCTCAAAGTCTCCGACCACAAGGCTGCCTCCCTTCTCTGCATCTGTGGAGGAAACGGGGCACCCAGTCTGCACCAGCGCCGTGGAGCCTAGACGGCACTGAGGCCCCCGGGTCCGCGCCTGGGGTACCCTGGGGGTGGGGGGTCAGATGCAGGCGGCCACACGTCTGGGCATCGGCGTGCAGACGAGGGTGCCCTGGCTCCAGCTACAGGGAACCTGCAGACCAGGCGGCCGAGGGGCAGCTGCTGGGGTGCCCCAGAGTGAGGGGCCTGGGCCTAGGTGAGGGGTGAGAGGTCACCTTCCGCCCGGACCGGCTGGCTGCCATCCACACTGGGCCCGAGAGTGTAGCCCAGTGGGGCCCAGCGAGCCGGAACCTGACGGCTTCGGTCTCTCCAGGGCGGCTTTCTGTGGACATTAACGTTCTCACCCTTGCCACGGGCAACACGTTCTAATATCCTCAATCTATTTCATCAAAACACATGTCCAGTCACGACCCACTGAAGTGACCTCACAACCCTCTCAAGGGCTTCCAGTTGGTCTGACCAGCACCGGTCCCAGACTCACGATACCGTCTTCTGTCCTGACGGCACCGCGGGCTGGGGAGGGGTCAGGGTGATACCCCCAGGCTCCTGAGGGCGATCTGAGGGGTGGGCTGAGCCCTCCTGCTGGCCTGGGTGCCAGCGGCTGACGGTTTGAGAATCACACAGGTGAAAGGAGAATAAACCAACAGCGAGGAAGCCTTCCTGCACTGAGCGGCTCAGAGAACTGACTTGTTTATAAAAAGGGGGCCTATTTCTCTCTACTCAGTGACACGTCCCCCGCCCTCCCTCTATTTCTATCACCCTGATGTGACTGACGGGCCCTCCACCCGGGGACCCACACCCAAGTTCCTGCACGGCCCAACCGAGCCCCACCCTTACCTATGAGGCCCACATTTGCGGCAAGGTCATAATAGTAGGAAAAGGCATAAAAATCCACGTCCTTCACTTCCTCCGTCCTGTGCACTTTGTTTCGGAGGATCTCGGACACTCGGTGGGCGCACAGCTGGTAAAGGCTCCCCGCTGGAGCGAAGGGAGAGCAGACTCAGCGGTCAGTGGGCTCTGGGCGCCTGACCACATAGCCCAGGGTGACTGCGACCTGGGGGTGCTCACCAGCAACTTTTCAGGGGCCACGTGCTGCGGCCAGCTCAAGGGGAGAAACTGTGAGCACAAAAGGTGGCCCGAGAGAGTGTGGCCCGACCCTGAAGGTCACGCGCCTCCAGCTGGGCGCCTCCAGCTGCCGTGACGCAGCCCAGTGGGTCCACCCCACGCTCACCCTGCCAGCCCTGTGCTGAGCTCGAGTGTGCACTGTCCCACCCCATCTCACCAGCCGCCTGGGTGGGGCCTGCACCTCCCTCCTGTCACAGATGAGGAAGCTGGGGCCTACAGGCAGCGTGCCAAGCTCACAGGGCTGGTCACTGACTCCTTGCTCAGAAGGAGAGCGACAACACAAGACTGAGTCAGTGGACATGGATGCCCACAGCCCACACCTGGACCCAGGTCTGAGCTTGCCCCAGCCCTGCTCCACGTCTGACGGCAGCTCCATTTAGCTCTCCCAGGGCCCTGGGAGCTGCATCCTTGCACTTGGGACCTCATCTCCCTGCACTCTCCCTCGTCTGACCCATCACACCACCTCTTCCATGTTCCTTAAACATAGCAGCCGCCTCTGGTCCTTTGCATGTGCTGCTCCCTCGGCTTGGCGCTCACTTCCCATTTCTTCACGTCTTGTCTCAGGTATCACCCCATAAGGCCTTCCCTGGTTGTCTTTAGACCGCGATCTCCCCCGGTACCCACAGCCCCCTTCCGTTTATCACTGGATAGTAAGGAACATGCATTTGTTCTCCACCCTGGGTTCCTGGCACAGAGATTGTGAAGCCTTGTAAGACCCTGAGTGGTGAGAGTGAGAGAGGCGTTCTGTGATTCATAATAAGCCCCTTTCAATCCACCTGGGTTGTGCTAATGAGGTGACTCCGGGTGGGTCCTGATGGCTTCAGGATCGGAGCTGGTGATTAGAGGGCTGCAACTTTCAGCCCCACCCCTAAGGGAGTGGGCGGGGGGCTGGGGATTAAGTCAGTCACCAGCAGCCACTGAGTTAGTCAGTCCCTCCGCCATGAGCCTTGTACAAACCCTACACGATGGGGCTCAGAGAGCTTCCGGGTTGGAGACACATGCAGGTGCTGCTCCCAGGGAGAGGATGCTCCCGGGGGTAGGGTGCTCCCAGGGAGAGGGGGTTGCTCCCGGGAAGGGGGGCTCCCGGGGAGAGGGGGGCTCCGGGCGCTCTCCTGACACGCCTGCCCTGTGCCTCTCTCCCATTTCACTGTTGCTCAGCTGTGTCCTTGATAAGAAACCAGTGATAGGAACATGTTCCCTGAGCTCTGTGAGTGCTTCCAGCAAATTATCAAATTTGAGGAGGAGGCCGTGGGAACCCCTGATTTGTCAGAAGAATGGGAGGCCCGGCACTTGCAAAGGTCGGGGAGGGCCTCATCTGATGGGGGCTGCACTGACTCTGGAAGTCAGTGTCGGAACGAAGTGACTCGCAGGACACCCTGCTGCTGCCAGAGGACTGGCCGCTGTGGGAAAACCCCCACGTTTGGCGTCAGAAGTGCTGTGAGTAGCAACAGCCCTGTCACCAGAGGCAAACCTCACGCCCACGTGCCCAGCTTGGACACAACGCTTCAGCATCTCTTTTAGAAGAAACTCAGAGCACAAAGCCGCGGGACCCTGTGGGTGAGACAGGCCTGGGGCTCTGTGGCCTCTCCCGCCCTCGCAGGAGCACAGGTGGCGGGTGTGGGAGGAGAAGCCATTTCCCACAGAGCTGCCAGGCCCACAGCCACGCCTGGCTGTCTGCTCGAAGCCGAGGGACGTCCAGATCCTCCCTCACTGGAGGCTTGCCGGGAAATCGGGTCCCTGGAAGAGCGGCAGACAAGGGAGCCCTGTGCAGGGACCCCGAAGGAGCCGGGGGTTCCAGAACCATATCCGGCTTATGGGCAAGTACACACTTGTCTGAGACGGAGGCTGGATGGTCCCCCTGCTTCTCTGAGGTGTCCGGAGGGAAGGGGCTGCCGTTGACCCTCACGAGCCACCCACGGAGGATAAACGTGCCGTACCTGCCTCCTGTCCTGACACCCTGTACGTTACTTCAGCGTGCTCCCACTCTCCTCTGAAACCGGGAGACAAACAAGGGCTGACCAACTCTGCTCCATCCTCAGCTGAAAGAGAAAGAGACAGAGGCGGATAAAGAGCACTGACCATGGTGGGGTGAGGGCAGGCCTGGAGCTGAGACGGGGCCCGCTGAGGGGAGGCCGACAGCACTGAGTGTCTCAGGTCAGCACCGAGGGCCTCGGAGGGTCAAGGGAACACGCTTCCTTTTTGCCGCGGGATGGACTTGGCGGAAGCGTCCCGAGTCAGCTTCGGGAGGCGGAAGCCCCAGCAGAGCCACTCCCAGCTCACGGCCACAGAGGGGCTTCGGGGTTCCAGGCGACGCTCATGACGACCCCAGTGGCTCCCCGTGGGGCAGCCTCCAGGGCCCCAGGACGCCAGCCCTCGGGGACACGCCTCCTGGCGTCCTGCCGAGTGGGTCCCTGTGCCCGCTTGATTCTGGCCTGGGCCCACCTGCACTAGCGGAACGTTCAGGACACAAGGCCGTGGGGCTTCAGGAGGCTTTCCTTCCCCCGAGCCGCCAGGGAGAACTGCAGGCTGCTGTTCGGGGTAGAGGCCAGACACACGCCCAAAATGCCACCTCACAGGACCCCGGGGACCCCAGCAAAGGGACCGCCGAGTGGATGCCTGTGCAATCCTGAGATAAGACGACTGCTGTTTGCAACTACTCAGGGCAGTGGGTGGTCTGCTGAGTGACAACGGCTCACACGGTGGGAGACGCCTCCCTGGGGCAGCGAGGGGTCTGCACCCCTTCTGGCTGCTGTCACAGCCCCACATGAAGACACACAGCTCCCCGCCGCTCTGCCAGGTTGGGGTGCAGGAGGGACAGGACCCTGAGGCCGGCACAGACGGGCAGGTAGGTGCCTGCCATCCTCCACTGGCTAACAAGTGTTTTCTGGCCCAGAGTGTGGTCGTGGGTGTTTCTGAGACGTGGACGCGTTTTTGGTTTGCAAAAAAGGGGCCACTGTTACGAGGTTAAACAGCAGGATGTGCGTGGAAAACAATTCCAGTGGAACATTCCCGCTCTGTCAGAACAGCCAGGCCCTGGAAGAGGCAGCGGAAGTGCTGGGCCGGGGGTGTGCGTGGCCAAGAACATGCTTGGGCTTGCGCATGTCTGACCGAGGCCTTCGAGGGGACAGGCCGAGGCAGCCTCAGAGCAGGGCCCCCGCTCGCCTCGGGCATGTGGTCCCCTGAACGTCCCAGGGGCTCGAGCGCCCGCCACCAACGCCTGGCTTGTCCCAAGCCAAGCACGTCAGGGCAGGATGGCGCAGAGAGGGCCTGGGAACAGACACAGGCTTCGTCCCCAAATGCCACGTCTGGAGGAAGGCAGAGCCCATTCCAAGTCCCCTCGAGAGCAGAAGAACACAGGGGACATCCTCAGGAGCCAGAACCTCCCCTGAAGCCCCCCTCGGAGCCCCCCCACCGTGCGCCCAGTGGTAAATCCTTACAAACAAGCCAACTCCGATCACACCCAGTTCCTTGGGTTCCTAAGAACCCCCTGCAACTCGGTGATTCAGAAACCGCTTCACTAGCATCTTTCTTTAAAAGTAACTGAGAAGGTCTTCAGGGGCCCACCAACAAGGTCTGGGGGGGTGCCCTCTAGGGCTCCCGAGTCCTGCTGGCCGGCAGGGCTCTGAACACTGCACCCCACTCACCAGGCTTTCCCTCCTCGCCGCCTAGAACCGCCAGCCGCGCCGACATCAAGCCGAGCCCCAGGTAGCTGCGGAGAGAGAACCCAGGTGAGCGGAGGCCTCCCTCAACTCCACCTGCAGCACGTTCACCAGCCTGGATCCAAAATGTGGGGGGAAGGAGGAAACCAGGGGCAAGGCAGCAGCTTCCTGCTTCTTCCAGGAGCTCCCTCAGTGGGGTTCAGGGCATCCAGCTCCTCAGCTCGACAGGGAAGGCTCTTACTTGGTGGGAGCTCGTCCAGGAGCTGTGGACACCGGCAAGGGCGACACACAGGTCCCCAGCTTTATGGTGTGGACGGGCCTCATGGAAAGAACCTATTAAAGGCACCACGTGGCAAAAAAGACGGCCCAGAAACTTCCTGCACCATCTGTGGACCCTTCCCCACTTTCCCAAAAACCTCTTCCAAGGCAGAAGAGAATAAGTACAAAAGAAGAAATGTAATCTTACTACAGGTGAATTAAAAAAGGAAGAGGAGGAGGAAGAAGAGGAAGAAAGAAGGAGGGAGGGAGGGAGGGAGGGAGAGGCTGCAGGGGGGTCCACAGCAGGGATTTTGGGACCAAGTCTATGGCCCAGCACTCTGGTCGCTCCCCAGGTGGGAGGCGGAGGCTGGGGGAGGCCTGCAGTGCTAAGCTGAGCCACATGCCTGGACAGTGGACCTCTCCACGCTCAGTCCTGAAAACAAACCTGTAGGAGTAGAGCCTGTAGGTCCTATTAAACATCTGGAGGGACGTGAGGAAGCCGGGCGGGGAGGTCTGAAGGGTGCCCTGGGGAAGAACACAAGGGTTAAAGCACCTTTCCTGCTGGCCTTTATAAAAAATTGTCCCCCACTCCCTCAATTCATTTGAAAGAACAGGGATATTCACAGATGTATTCAATTAAATTAGCCTTTCATCAAATCACATGCTGTGAAACAGCTTGGAGCAAGCAGTGAAACACTTTGTCTTTTCTCTCTTTTTTTTTTTTTTTGGCTGCACCAAGAGGCCTGTGGGATCCTAGTTCCTCGACCAGGGACTGAACCCACACCCCTTCCAGTAGAAGCGTGGAGTCTTAACCACTGGACTGCCAGGGAAGTCCCGTGTCTTTCCTCCCTGTGAGTAACATTTACCCATTCTGGGAAATACGGCCCAACCAGAAGAGTTATGCGTAAATTTAAGGCTATTCCATTAATGCTAAGTTTTATATTTATATATTTATTTTTTTGGCCATGGCACGCGGCATGCGGGATCTTAGTTCCCAAACCAGGCATCGAATCCATGCCCCTTGCACTGGAAGCACAGAGTTTTAACCACTGGACCGCCAGGGAAGTCCCAAGGCTATTCCATTAAAACTAAAAATAATAGTAATAATTTAAAAAGTGGCAGATGAGGGAAGTACTTTTTAAAAACAGCACGCAGTCTCAACTGGAAACGTTTTCGTGTCGCTTAGAGCAGCGGTCCCCAGCCTTGTTGGCACCAGGGACTGGTTTCGTGGAAGACAAGTTTCCCACGGACAGGGAGATGGTTCAGGCAGTAATGTGAGCGATGGCAGGCGGCAGATGAAGCTTCGCTTGCTGCCCGCCGCTCACCTCCTGCTGTGAAGCCCGGTCCTATCACTCCGCAGCCTGGGGGTTGGGGACCCCTGCCTTAGAACATCCGTCCTGAAAAGGCCTGAGGCTCTGTCCCATCTGAGTCAGACTCCGGCCCCTCCCTGGAAGCCCTTGCGGGAGGTGGGGAAGAACCCACCCCACACCCTCTGCCCCAAGGTCTCCAGGTAGTATCTAGTTTATCACCCTGCTGAAGACCAGATTCCTATTTTCTTTTTTCCAGGCAGAGTTAAAATCAAACTAAGAAGCATTCACTGCGGGTGATCTGACCCTCAGGAGAGAAGCTGAGTGCACAGACCTCCCCCGGGGCTGAGGCTCCCCCATGGGGCAGGTGGCCTTGGGGGCGGCGGCAGGTTACCTCGAATCTCGGGAGGAAGGTGATCTGGGTGGACCCTCCGCCCAGGTCCAGCATGCCCACGTTGCTCCTCCCGGGGGTCTTCAGACTGCCTGCAGCACCGAGAGTAAAATCCACACAGCAATGCCCGTTAGTAAACAGAACAGCAGAAAAGGGGAGGTTACAAGCCAGGCCCTTCCGTGGAAAGAGAACCAGACAGACAGAAGCTGTGGCCACTTGAAAATGTCCATGAGCATTTGGGGGGCATGAAGGACAGCTGCCCCGGTGGTGGCTTTCATCTGAACGAAGGACAACCTGTGCTCCTGGGGCCTGGGCTCCTGATCTGTCATCTGACATGGCTCCCCATCCCCGGGGCGGCAACTCCTACAGGAAACTTCCTTCTTTCTCATCCATCTGTCAGACACACTGATCTTATCCATAATTACAACAAAGGGACAAAAATCCACATCCTGAGAGTAATCTAAGAAAAATGACTCCTTGCCACCTGTTCCCTGTTCTACCTACAGCAGGACTTCAATTATAAGGTGATCAGCATTCGCGTCATATCCAATATTGACTAGTGTGACTCAGGGCTTCTCTCAGGAATGAGGACGGTGGCCTGGGGACACCGCCGTGGGAGCAGAGGCAGAGCTGAGCCTTTGGAGAAGGACCCCCTGCATCTCCAGCATCAAGCTCAGTGCCCGCCCCACCCATCCCAACACCCTGCTTCGGGTCAGCAACCCGAAGGGGTTATTTTAGAGTGGAAACGAGGCCCCTGCTCTAAAGACCTGTGTCTGTGAACTGCTGGCTTTATGATGAAGGGAACCCACCTGTTAGGAAGTTCACGGTGATCCACGCGGAAACACCTGCAAGAGAGGGTCACAAACAGCATCTGAATCACCTGAGATGCTGTAAACAGCAATGGGGACTCGTGACAGCTTTCCGATTTCAGGAGCACAGGGAGGCCACTTCCTCACTCCTCTCATCCTCCAGATCAGCTACAGAAACGGGCATCACTCATAGAACCATCCAGCTGCTTCTGGCAGACTGCTCTAGAAGACACCACGCTAAAAATCAGCGTGCTCAGCCGAATTGTCACATCTCTTGGTCACACTCTTTATCAACTGCCTCTTTCTGGAAGAGGTGGGATGAGAAACAAATGTTCCCTTTCCCTCCGCCCAAACAAACTCTTAAGGTCATGTTTAAAGTCAGGAGCTGGTAAGGAACCTTATGAAGTGACTCTCCCTTAGAATTAACGCATCAGCAACTGGGGATTCTCTCTAAATGTCCTTAAAACAGAAAAGATGGGATTTCCCTGGTGGCGCAGTGGTTAAGAATCCACCTGCCAATGCAGGGGACACAGGTTCGAGCCCTGGTCTGGGAAGATCCCACATGCCGTGGAGTAACTAAGCCCGTGTGCCACAACTACTGAGCCTGCCCTATAGAGCCCGTGAGCCACAACTACTGAGCCTGCACTATAGAGCCCGTGAGCCACAACTACTGAGCCTGCACTATAGAGCCCTTGTGCCAAAACTATTGAGCCTGTGCTCTAGAGCCCGTGAGCCACTACTACTGAGCCTGCACACCACAACTACTGAAGCCTGTGCGCCTAGAGCCCGTGCTCCACAACAAGAGAAGCCACTGCAGTGAGAAGCCCGCGCACTGCAACGAAGAGTAGCCCCCACTCACCGCAACGAGAGAAAGCCCACGCGCAGCAAAGAAGACCCAACACAGCCAAATTAATTAATTAATTAAGTTAAAAATAAATCAGAAAAGATGATTTGTTTTCAGAAACGCGATATATGCCAGGCTTGGAGCCAGTCACGAGGAGAATGTCTCTATCACTGGCCCCAAGAATACAGTGCTCTGAGACGGTCAGACTGCGGACTGGGGTGGGACCGGCACTTTGGTGTCTGTGCCTCCAAGCAGGGAAGGCTCCCAGCGCACTGCTGACAGCAGCCCCGCACGCAGCCCGCCTCGAGGGGCAGACTCATGGCACATGGCGCTTCAGGCGACTACCTTCGTCCGTCCCGTTCATGATGGAGACACAGTCGTCCCCTACGAGGAACGGCGACGCCTCAAACACTTCTTTCACCTAAATGTAAAGAGAGACAAGCCTTTATCGTTTAGGATCTAAACTCACAGTCCCAATCACTGCCCTGCTTTAGGACAGGACACGAGCGGTGGGAAGCCCCACAAGGCGGATCCCAGCCCTGGGCCGCCACGTGGCCTGGTGGGCACGTTCCTGGGAGAGGACCTGGCACAGGGGAAGCGAAAGCGGTGAGCAACTGTGTTTGGCTTTATTTCCTTCTCCATTTTTTTTTTTTTTTTTTTTTTAGCAATTATTGATACATAGAAACTTCAGTACGTCCGCACTTGTGTCCCACAATCCAACTTGAGCATGTGAAGGTATTCAGTAGTTTTTATAAGGGACCTTGACAAACCTGCAACAATCTGACATTTAGCAGCTAACAGGTTCAGAAACAGTGCAGAGGAGGACTACTTTGCTGAGAACACTTTCCCTGATTCCTGATGGTAAGAACCCTGCAAGCACATGTCAAAGACAGGCTCCAGAGCCACCTGCAGGGAGGTACAGGGCTTGCGCAGACACAAAGGGGCCTCCTCAGCAGTCACATCGGAACATCAGACCAAGAGCGGAGCCTGCACTTCCCACGAGGACGGCTGGCTTGAGCCGAAATGTCAAGAATTCAGGTCCCACAGCCTTAGACACTCGGCAAGTTCTTGGATGGAAGTAAGCCCTTCAAAAACACAATATATTTTTAACACCAACTTGTTCTTTTTATAAAACAGATTCATTCTAGAAAACATGAATAGCTTTAAACATCCTGAGAAAGAAAGCATCATTCATCCACAACCCCTCCACCGAAGGCGACACTGCTAACATTTCGACATGCTTCCCTCCTTGGGGAGCTTCTCCGTGGCCTGTCTGCCTGCTTGGACGCGGGCTGATGTTCCATGTTTTCAGTTATCTCAAGTCACCCGCCCCGGGGTAACTGGATGAGCTCACCTTTCGCAGTAACTTCTGAGCCTTTTCTCCTGGTAACAGACGTAAACCAGCTGTGGCCTTGAGGACCAAGGGGGTGGCCTTCCAGAATTCAAAGGGTATGTTCTGTTTAGCAATGTCCAGTAACTCCTGAATTCCCGGGGTGCTCTGTGAACATGGTGGGTAGAGCAGGGTTTGCACTCAGCGTGCAGGGGTCACAGGTGCTCCCCACCCTTTCGGTTTTATTAATTTATAAATGTATTTTTTCTAATTTTCCAAATCAGCAGAAACAGCGACTCAAGTGGTGCAGGCAGGAGCGTGGGGCGGACCCTAGGCAGCGGAGCGGGCCAGGGTTCTACGCGCCTGGCAGCCGGAACCCCGCCAGCCCTGCCACCAGCCCGAGCAGCCTCAGACGAGCTGCGACGCCCCTGGACACCATGAGTGAATTCTGGGGTCCCTCACGGCACTAAAACCCGTGAAGAGCTACACCGAGGAATCACTTCACCTGCCGGAATGCTGAGCTCTCCATGCTGGACCAGGGCCCGTAGGGGGCGGGCCGGGCAGGGCGGGGGACGACTGCCGTGAAGCCTCGCCAGGCGTGTGGAGGGTACGATGCTGGGGGGGGGTGTTTAGCAATGCCTGTGGGGGACACGTGTGCCTCTCACTCAGAAACCCCCCCAAGAGTTCACCCAGGCGACACCCTGGCATGTGAGGGGAACGAAGTGCACATGAGATGACACAGAGCAGCCTTTCCCAAACCGTGAGGAGCGAAGGGTGGCGGGGGTCACCTACAGGCCCTCTGGAGGGGCTGGCTCTCCAAGTGCAACGTGCACACGCACGGCAGGACAGAGCACTCTACTTCCTGACGGGGCACAGTCTCCAAGGCACACTGCTCAGCCCCGGGAGCAAAGCGCATACAGCGTGAACGTGCTCCACTGTGTGTGTAAACAGAGGGGACGAGAACACAGAAGGACAGCGAGAAATCAGGGACACTGTCCTCCTGGAGGAAGTGGGAGGGGTTCGCCGTCCGCTGGGAAGCTGTACCAGTCACCCCACGTGAATGTGTGCTGCCTGCCTGAATGAGTAAGACTTAAAAAGCCCCATGAGGGGCTTCCCTGGGGGTGCAGTGGTTGGGAATCTGCCTGCCAAGGCAGGGGCCACAGGTTCAAGCCCTGATCTGGGAGGATCCCACATGCCGCGGAGCCACAACTACTGAGCCTGTGTTCTACAGCCCGCGCGCCACAACTACTGAGCCCACGTGTCACAACTACTGAAGCCCGTGTGCCTAGAGCCTGTGCTCTGCAACGAGAAGCCACCACAACGAGAAGGCCACACACCGCAATGAAGAGTAGCCCCCTCTCTCTGCAACTAGAGAAAGCGTACGTGCATCAATGAATAGCCAATGCAGCCAAAAATAAATAGATAGATAAATAAATTTATAAAAAGAAATAAAAAGCCCCATGAGTTTATTCCAAGATATATCATTTAATCAGGTTTAACCTCTAGAGTCACTCATTTCGATTTGTTTTCAATTTGTTTCTTAACCAAGTTACAGGAAAGCAAGGCCATGACCTCACTGTCTGGGATCAGGATGCATCTGTGGCAAGAATGCTGCGTCAGCTTCCGATTTAAGACGTGCTGGGGCCAAAGGAACCGACAGCTGCATGAGGGGCTGCTTTCGGGAGCCCCCTGGAACACAGGTGCCCTGTGTTCGTGCAGCTCAGAAGCGTAAACGCCACCAACTTACCAACGTCACCATTTGACGGTTCAGCTAAATTTCTTTTACACTTATTTGGTTCTGTGGATTTTGCATAATACATTTTTTTGACTTTAATTTTTTTAGTAAACATTTGTCATCTTCAATCAGAGAAACCGAAACAAAAAAAAGTAAAACTTTCAAATAATGCTTTTTCTAAGTTTGTAGCGTTTATGCTTTTAAATCACACCGTAACTTCTGGGCGGCATGCGGGCCAGCTGGGGGATATATGTGGTGTGTGTGTGTGGTGTATATGTATGTGTGTGCTGTGCATGTGTGGTGTGGTGTGTATGTGGCGTGGCTGTGTATATACGTGTGGCTGTGTGTGTGTGTATATATGTGTGTGATGTATGTGGTGTATGTGTGTGTGCTCTGTATGTGGTGTGGTGTGTGTGGTTCTGCGTGTGGTGTGTATGTGTATACATGTGCAGTGTGTGTGGTGTGGTGTGTAGTATGTGGGGTGGTGGTGGGACCTCCCACGGGTGCCAGTGTCCTCCATAGACTGTCCTACGCAGTGAAATGTCCCAGGTCAGCACAGCAGAGACGCTGCTCTGGGAGGACGGCTCTGCATCTGAGAGAAAGAGAGTCACTTTAACAAATCGACAGAAGGCAAATTTGATGAGCAAAGAGAGACGAGAGAACACTGTTACCTTATCAACGTCATCAGCATAAGCAGAAAGACCTGGCTTCAGTGCTTTGAAGGTTTCATGGGTCAAGGTGGGAGTTTCTAAAGGAAAATCATGTTTTAGAACAGGTACAAGTGTGAATACAAACACAAATACATGAATCTATACAACTATGAGGAGCCACACTTTCCAGGCAGACTTCTGAAAACAGACCTTCATTGTTTCTCGTCTAAACTCTGCCTCTTTAGTTTGGCTACACAATGAATATTCTACTTAATGTTTTGGCCAGAACTTTTCCTATTTAAAAAAAAAATCAACTTTATTGAGGTATAATTTAAATACCAAAAACTACCCATTTAAAATGTTAGATTTTAACATAGTTCATTCTTGCTGATTCAACAAATAGAGAAGCAGGGAATTCCCTGGTGGTCCCACGGTTAGGACTCTGTTCTTCCACTGAAGCGGGCATGGTTTGATTCCTGGTTGGGAATTAAGATCCTGCACGCAGCAGCGTGGCCAAAGAAACAAACAAACAAAAAAACAAACAAAAAAACCCAACAGAGGAGCAGGGCAAATGATTCCAAACTGCAAATGTGAAAATCATTTTCTTAATTCTAGATAGGACGCATTATACATTCTAATATTCTATTCTATACATTCTATTCTTTTTTTAAAAAAGAATATTTCAGCCTTCTTTTTAAAAATTGAGTGTTTTAGATTATTAGGGGTCTGGACTCATGTGCTTATAGCAAGGGAGAGTATTCCCAGGCACACCGAGACCAAGGGGTGCTGTCCGAATGCAGACACATAGACCAAGGAGGAAAAATCAGCAACAAACTTGCTGTAAGGAGGTCTCTCCAAAGAAAACACGCCGGTTCATGGCTACTGAAGGATTACTTGCCAACACACGTTGCCTTAAACTTAGCTTCAAAACCAATTTTGGAGGTAGGTTAAGTCCAGCATATAAATATTTAACTATTATAACAAGTTTAAAAATAAAGCAGATGAAAAGTAGATAAACGTGCCATGAGAGGTTTGAAGAGACCTACTAAAGGCATCCGGAACACCAGTTCAGTTAAACGCCCAGAAGGGTCAGCACCGAAGCAGAGGGGAGGGACCCCAGCTGTGAACACCGACCCACAAGGGGTGGAGGGGGGACTGGGCGGCGCTGGGGGTCTCCCCAGGGGAGAAGCCCACTGGTGAAGATGCCCAAACTCCACCCTCACTCCTCCTCAGCACCCCCCTGGGAAGCCAGGCCCACAGGCTCTGGTCCCAGCTTTACTCTCACTGAGGCCACTGCCATCTGTCACCCTTGTTGCCTGGCCCCACTGGGCAGTTAAGTGTTGGCCTGGACTCCGGGTCTTTGATCATGTACCTGACTTTCCTGGACTCCCCGCTCCCAGTGGTCTGAACCTGGGGCTACTTCCTTCCTTAAACTCACCCCTGGCCTAAGTCATGGTCCTAGCCACCCAACCTGCCTGGGACGCTGGGAGGGGACAGGCCACCCCAATGCCTTCTGGGATCTCAGCTGCCCTTAGGTGGTCACCAGATGCCAGTGCGAATGAGGACATCTGGGACTCCTGGGCAATGGCACTGGCGACAGGCTCCCCGGGGAGTCCCAGGCCGGGGATCCAGCCCACCCTGAGGGCCCATGCTTTGCTGTGTGACGGAGGACAGGGGGGCGCGGCCAGGGCTTACTAGCCGGTACCTCCAGGCTGCCGGCTGAACTGGAAGACGTGCACTCGGGTGCCAGTGCTCCCCGCGTCGAACATGATGCCGTAGAAGACCTCAGGCCCGCGGGCAGCTGTCCCCGGGGGACTGCGGGACTGCTGGCCCCTCCGGGCCCCCGTGGCCACCTCGGGGATGCCGAGGAAGGCCCGGGGGGCGGAGGCCCAGTGCCACTTGATGTAGGCGACGCAGGTGAACAGGCACACGAACAGCCCCAGCGGGTACGCCACCTTCGTCACCCTCAGGTTCCCACTGTTTGGTACTTTTCTCATTTCCTTGTCTGCTGAGGACTGTGCCACAGCGGCTGGTGGAATGGGAGGAGAGGCAGGAAAAACCCGTTAGGCTGCGAGGTTCTAGGGCAAGTCAGACATCCCTGCGCTCAGGGACAAAAAGTTCCTTCAACCAGAACTTTGTCCACAGGTCTGCATTTTTCCTGTGGAGTCAGATGTTTCATTTGATCCTCAGAATGATTCTGGAAGGTGGAATCCCCATTTTGCAGAAGAGGGACTGAGGTTCGTAGAGACTAGACAACCCGTCCAAGGCTGTCGGTCCTGCAGGTGCTAACCTGGGCCATAGCCCCACAGCCCGAGCATCCCCTCTAGGTGCTGGTCCAGGCAAACGGCTCTAAACTCGCTGCTATTTTAAAAGCCACGTGGGCGTGGTGTCCCCAGACCTTTCAAGGTAACAGAGATGTATATGCAGTCCATTCTCTCCACTCTCCTTTTTTCTCCCATGTTGGTAACTTATATTTAAAGGTTTAAGATCCTGTCCCTTGGGGACTGCAGAGCCACAGACAGATCAGAGAAACGGCTCAGTCTCCTGGGAGTTTCACAACAGATACCTCTTGTCATTCATATACATGTTCCTGCCGAGAAGGAAATAATGCCCATGTGCTTTCAAAGCGCAGAGCAAAATAAATCAATTCAGCACCCCTATTTTTGGTTCAATGCACCCTAAAATGGAGGCACTTGCTCAGCAGAGGCACTGGGCGGGAGCCCAAGACTTCAGAGGACGAGAAGTGAGGCGCCTGGTTCTCGGGGCTCCCCCTACCCTTGGGGACGTCCACCATCTGTCCACCCTGGCTGTCAGTGTGGGAGGTGGAGTGGACCGTCCCAGGGGGAGGGAGACAGGCACGTGCCGGGTGGGAAGCAGGGCGAGTGTCTGTGGACCAGAGCCCTGGGGGTGTGTGGGCCTTGCTCAGGACACAGGGATGGTGGCGGGGAAGGAGGGCTGGAGGACAGCGTAAAGGCCCTCACAGGGGAGGGGGAGGGGGAGTGGGGGCCGGGCCTAGAAGCGTAGGGGACAGCCTGTGGTGGCCTCACGCCAACCCCAGGCTGTCTGGGGGTAGGAGAGACGGAACAGTGGCCTTTGGGGGGAATCCAGCCCTACAGCCACACCTGGATGCCCGCAGCCCCTGGAGCACTGTCCAAACCTTGGGCCAGCCCTGTGCCCCTGCCAGGGGAGAGGCCCTCCCAGAGGCTCACCATCCAAGCTCGGACGGGGCGGGGGGACAAGACAATGCACCCCTCCCTGAGCACAAGGGGCCTCAGGGAAGGCTCTCTCAGCAGCTCCCTCCCCAAGACTCGTCCTCCCCAGCCCCAGCTCAGGCCTCACTTCACTCTCAGAATAACATCATACCCCTGCCCAGGCCTGGCCCCCATCGGCCTCTGTGCTTAGTCTCTACCTCTCTTGGCCCCGCTCAGGTGGGCTGACCTGGTCCTCATCCCTAAGCCTCAGCTGACAAGCTGTCATCCCCACCTTCCCTGACCACCTCCACCCACTGTGTGCTCCATGACCCCCCGCCCCCTCCTGACCAAGCACCGCCATTATCTGTGATGATGAGTCTGTGGGATTTGTTCCTGAAGGTCTGTGTCCCCTCAAGGCCGTCAGCCCCCGAGCGCAGGGACTTAGCCTGTCTTGCGCTGCTACAGCAGTCTGGAACACAGGCCTTTATCTAGGACAGCCTTAAATATTCTGGTTTTTTTTTTTTAAGCATACTATTTCTTTGGTCCTTTATCCACACCCCTGCAAAACCTACCCAAAATGCTATGCTCACTGCTGCTTTGAAACCTGCAGCCGGAGGCTCCTCCTTTGTGTTCCTTGGTGCTCTCCACTCTCATTCCCTGAGTAAGCTGCATGTGGAGTTGTTCATTTGTGTCTCCCTTCCCTCTGGTGAGATGGTGCCTCTCTGGAAGCAGGGACCAGCCCAGTCATCCTGATCTCCCACCCATGACACAAGGCCAGAGCCCAGCAGCTGCTCAGCCATCGCTTGGTGGTGAAGAAAGCGAGCTGATGACATAGCAATTCACCAGGAGGCATGGATGATGCTTCAGGACCCATGTGATGGCCATGTGGGATGGGGCAGGAGACAGCAGTGACCAGGTTTTCTACAGGTCGAGTTTGAAAGATGACAGGTTTGGGGCTGGTGCTTGAGGAATCCATCCCCAGGCAGCCAGCTCTCACCCGGCAACAGGCCCTGTCAGAGGTCCCCTTTGGTTAGGTTATAGTAACCCAAAGTTTCCCACTGCTAAGTGATCATTTAACAAAAACGTATTTCTAGGGAAAGTTCTAAAGCTACTATTTCCAAGGATGATTAGTGAGGACACAAAAACAATACTAACATCTTACAACTCTGAAAGCGTTTTATAAAACCCTTTTACGTAGTCAAATTTTATCATGTCCTATGTTAGTCTAAGAAGCATAACATACATGATCAGACTAACAGGTAGTATATTAAATTTCGAGGCAAAGGTTGCTCTTCATTAAATTTGTCTACCTATTTAAAAAACACCCCTTTAAATATGCTAGTTCCTGTTACCAGAGGCCCACAGGCTGGCACTTATATACCACACGACATATGATGACTTACGTCCATACAACAGGACCAAGGCCCGGGAATGTCTGTAAACGGACTTGCCTGGGATCACAGAGCTGGCACGTGGCAAGGCAGAGGAGTTTCTGGCTTCTGTCTCCAAATCACATGTGCTTCATCACTTCACTTTCCCTATTCATATAAGACTACTTCAGATGACCGAAAAACACTCATGTGAAATTACATACACATAATCATTCAGGTTACACACCAAGTTCAGGGTGACATAAACAGAGGCCAAACTGAACATAACCCTGAGGGGGCACAGAGCCAGGAAGAGCCTGGCCCACAATCACCTCCATGGCCCTGAGGCCCGAGCCTAAAAGCCAGTTTCATTCCATGGGGTAAGGTGCTTGTCCAGAGCTAAGGAGGGGCAGATCACATTTCTGTGACACCACTAACACCACAGTGGCCCTCCCCAGAGGATCACCAAGGAAAACAATTTTAGATGAGTTTTGTTCTTTAAAGGAGAGTATAGAACAAAGCTGTAAGGAAAGGTAAGCCTGGAGGGAATGAGGAGTAGGCTGGGGGGTGGGGCAGGATGTAGGTGCACAAAGGCAAACAGACGTTTGGCTGAGCTAACCTTGCTCTCAGCGGGCTCCTGGGGCGGGGGTGCCTCCCTCTGTCAGGGGGAGACGGGGTCAGAGAGGAGAAACTCGGTGTGGGGCTGTGGCAGTGATGTCCGGACGGGCCCCGCCCCATCCCCCTCCCCCGACTAGCTTTCTAGGAGCTGGGGATGGCAGCTCGGCTCTCGAAATACAAGTTCTATCCCAAGGTTAAAATACCCAAAAACGGCCGTGCGTGCAAATGACTGCCGCACATGCTTAAAACCTATACAAAATTAAAGCATATGAACAAATACTAAGTCTCCTGGTAGGTTTAAACGGGCTTTTCTCCCCTGCCTGTCCTGCCCCTATTGGATCTCCTGAGCCCAGCACAGAGCTGGGAGCGGGTCAGCAGACCCTGGATGAATGAATGAAGACAGCAGTGCTACAGGCTCCCTGGGGGTGGAGACTCCGACTGTCTTGCCCACCCGGTGCCAAAACACCGACCGCGCCCCTCACTGGTCAGCGGAGTCCTGGCTGCCAGTGACCCTGAGGCCGCCTCCAGGCGCTGCCGCTGAAGACCGGGTAGTTGCCAGGCGCTGGGTCTGAGCCCCGGAGGCCCCCGGCCCTGCTCCGCCCCGGCCCTTCTCCAGGGCGCAGCGCACAGTGCCCGAGAGGGCCCACGTGCATAGATATCCCGGGCCCGGCGGAACCCGCCGCTTACCCTGCAGGGCCCTGTGCCCCACCCACGGAGCGAGGTGCCAGTCCCGGGGGAGTGCGCGGGCCGCGGAGATCGCTTCCCCGCGCTCCCGCCCCACCGGCTTCAGCGTGGCCTCCACCCGCGGGCTGCGGGAGGAGGATCTGGAGGCGGGGCCCCGCCCACGTGCACCGCGCGTCAGCCCAGTGCGCAGGCGCGGTGGTGCGGCCCACTGCACAGGCGCCGTGACTCTTCCCGCCCGGGTCCGGTGGCGGTTCCCTCTATCCTGGAGCCTGGCCGGTGTTGTGGGGGAAGCGGGGTCTCGGCCTTGTGGCCCCCGCTCCTGGCCCCGCTTATAGGGTCCCCCGCGGCACGGCGGAGAGGGCCATCGTCGTCCCTGGCCGAGGAGTCAGTCAGTCCCGCAGCCTCACAACCTTGACCAGCTGAGGAAATTTTGGTTTTCCTTGGGCTCTCCCCCCGCCCCGCCCACCTAAAGGCTTTCTTTTACCTTAAGGTAACGCACGATAGAAAATGCCACCACAACAGGACAGGCAGTGCCACCAAGCCCCTCCTGTACCTGACCCCCATTTTCTCGTCTCTTCCCGGAGGCCGCCAAGGTTGCCGGCTCCTACCTGGGTCGGTCGTCCATGCAGCCCCGTTTACTCGGTCCTGCCGGCAGGACGGCCCACATGTCCCCTTGGTCAATCTCCTCTCCTCAGCAGAAGGCAGCCCGGCTTCCAGCTTCCCTTGCTGTGGGTGTGTGCACGTGATGGCGTCTTGCCAATGGGGTGTGGGTGTGCCCCTTCGAGGCCTGGCCCTAGGAGAACCTTGGTGGTTCGTGAACCCGTCCCCGCCCCTCCCCGTGGCCCGAGTTTGTTGTTGAGACAGGGACACCTGAGAGTGAGTGGGTGCCGACAGGTGGGATGTAGGGACAAAGTACTAGGCCAGGACCGGGCAAGGCGAGTGTGTCATCGCTGCCAGCACCTGGTGGGACTCTGGCCTCGTTTATCAGGTTGCTTGGTGAACACTGGCTCTGTTTGGTCAGCTCCACCTTGGGCCCACAGTGCTACCGCTTCCTTATTCTGGGTGACTGAACTTTAGCCCGCTCACAAGGAATGAGCCCAAGCCAGTTAAGCTCCCATGAACTTTTACCCTGGCCTCATCAGGTGTGAAAACTGGAAGAGTGCCTTTTGCTGATACAGACGGTTAAAGGTCGAGACCCTCCTCCCCAGCAGATTAAAAACCTCTGGTTCCCATCAGTGTGCATGTGCTTCTCTCCAGTAGTCAGATTCTATTTTTAACTTTGGTCCCTGTACGCCTTTAGCAACGAGTGCAGTTGTGAATATGCCTCTGGATCGTCCCTCCACCCATCTGCCTGTGTGTAAGTTACCCACAATAAACTCCATAATGGCACCATAGAGCTGCCGCTTCATCTTTCAGTCTCAAGGTTCCTTCTCAGGTCGGAGGATGGTATTCAGTGTCTCCGCCACCCAACACAGGCCAAACCGGGAGATTTGGTTGTTCAGGCAGCAGTTAACCAGCACCGTCCCTTGTTCCACAAGTTTGCTGTCATGAATAATGCTACGGGATCCCGAGGACTGTCTCTATGCACATGTGGAGGTATATCTGTGGGGAAAATGCCTAGAAGAGGAATTGCTATGGTAAAGGGTACGTCCTTTCCCTTTTTTTCTTTTAAATATTGGATCCATATGGCTAAATTGCTCCTTACATATTGTACTAATTGACATGCCCACAGTAGCGTATAGGAGCATGGGTTTCCGCATTCTTTTGTTTTGAAATCATTGCGGAACTATGATGGCTCTGCTTCAGTCTACCTCACTCACAACATCGCTTTCACAATATTTCACACTTAGAATTTCTAGAATTAGTTTTACTAACATAGGCTTTGCATATGCTATTTGCTGCTTGGAAATCTCTTCCCCCAGGTCTTTCCTTAGTAAAATGCTATGGTCTGAATGTTTGTGTCTCCCCAAGTTTATCTGTTCAAATCCTAACCCTCAAGGTGATGGTATTAGGAGGCGGGGCCTCTGGAAGTTGAAAGGCAGTAGTGCCCTCCTAAAAGAGCCCCCAGAGAGATCCCTCACCCCTTCTGGCACGTGAGGTTGCAGTGAGAAGCCAGCCCTCACCAGACCATGAATCCTTGTTTTATACTTCTAAATTTCTCTCATCTTCATTATTTCTTTATTTCTATATTTTTAAAGTGTATTCTGTTTTTAGTTTTTCTAACTAATTATCTCATTAATTTTCAGCCTTTTTTTTTTTGGCGTCACTGTGCAGCATGCGGGCTCTTAGTTCCCCGACCAGGGATCAAAATGCCCCCTGCAGTAGAAGCGTAGAGTCTTAACCACTGGACCGCCAGGGAAGTCCCTTAGCCTCCTTTTCTAATAAATGCATTTAAAGCTTTCAATTTCCCTTTAAGTACCTACCACTTTAGTTTTATCCCACAAATTTGCATTATTGTCTTTTTTAAATTATCAATTTGAAGTTTTTTTCTAAATTCCATTATTATGTTTCTCTGTCCCATGAGTTACTTAGAAATGTTTTAAATTTTTGAATTAATTTAAAAAATTAACCAATTACTTAGTAAATTCTCATTTGATTGCATTGTGGTCTAGGGATATAATCTCTGCAACACTCATTCTTTGAAATTTGTTGAGACATGCTTTGTAGCCCCATCTGTGGCTACTTTTTGTAAATTTACCACGTGTACTTGAGAAGAATGTGTGTGTTTCAGCTCTTGGGTGAATAAAACACCCATTAGGTCACACTTGTGAAGTGTCCTATAAACTAGGATAAAGCAAAGGGCTGAAACAACGATACCCCACCGTAGGTTTAAGCAAACAGAAGAGGATAGCTCCCCATCTCCCTGACCCAAGGCTGGGAGCTCCGCTCCACACCATCAGTCATCCAAGGACCCAGGTTCATGGGGCTCTGCCACCTTCAACATGTGCTGTCAAAGGCCATCCTCTCAGAAGAGTCTAAACCTCAGGAGGGCAGGAATGTGTCTGTTTTCTTCACCTTTGTTCCTGCACATACAGAGTAAACATTCAGGAAGTATTTGTTAGGTATATGAATCAATGAATGAAGAAAAGATGGCCTCCTTGTTAACATAGTGAAATTTAATAAACAGATCTTTTTCTTTTGGACTTCATTTTTTTCAATTAGCAATACGTTATGGCTCAAAATTTTAAAGGTATAGAAACAATAGGGACTTCCCTGGTGGTCCAGTGGTTAAGACTCCACGCTTCCAATGCAGAGGGTGCCGGTTCGATCCCTGGTCGGGGGAAAAAAAATACAGTGATAGTGTTCCCAGGCACACTGTCCCTCTTCCTGGAGACAACCACTGTTAACAGCTTGCTTGTATTCTCCAGAAGAATTTCGTACATACACAAGTATCTCTGCGTCTGTGTGGACTGATTTCTAATATAGTTTTCAATTATAATAAAACGGCTCATTCTCCACCTTACTTATTTCAATACTTCTGAATTCGCACTTCTGAGAATGTGTTTGGTGTCAGTTTGTTGAGGGGACGCCAGGTGGCAGTATACTACCAAGAGATGGAGGCCAAGGGCGGGGGTGGGGGGTGGGGGGAAGGGGCTTCTCTTTCCAAAAATTAAATAGTGATTTCATGTGGTTTTCCTCTGCCTAACGGACCTTGTAAGCTCTCTGGCCGTGAGTGCTGTGTAAGTGTGCAGGTAAATGCCTGCCCAATTTCAACAAATTGAAGAGGACTCGGTTGAGTTGAAAAGCTAGGGCAAAACTGAGCTATAGGATCTGACCTAGGACTCAGTTATGTTTGGTTTATTGAGAAAAACACAATTTTGAAGCTGCCCCCAATCCAGACTCCCTGAGCAGGCTTCCTATATCATGCATCTGCACTCGCCTCCTCCCGCAGACTGGGAGCTTCCAATGACTTAAACCCACACTACAACTGTCACCTGTGGGGTTAAAGTAACAAAGGAAGCCCTCTTAACTTCTCCATGCTTCAGATTTCCCCTCGCTTTAAAAGATTAATTGGGGCTTCCCTGGTGGCGCAGTGGTTGAGTCCGCCTGCCGATGTAGGGGACATGGGTTCGTGCCCCGGTCCGGGAAGATCCCACATGCCGCGGAGCGGCTGGGCCCGTGAGCCATGGCCGCTGAGCCTGCGCGTCCGGAGCCTGTGCTCCGCAACGGGAGAGACCACAATAGTGAGAGGCCCGCGTACCGCAAAAATATATATATAAGTAAATAAAATAAAGTAAAAGATTAATTGACTCCTTCCCCACGTGAGCACCCACCCCAGGCCGAAGGCCACCTGGTTCTCTCTTCTCCTGGAGACAACGCCTTACCCCTTTCTCCTTCCTTCTAGTGACAGACGTTCTGGGTATGAGTATATATTTCCTTTATCGAAACCCCTCCCCCCAGCAAGGAGTGCGTTCACTATAGCTTGTTCTGTACGCATTTTACATTTAACAATATACCCTTGGAGATAATTACTGATCAATAAATACAAAGAGAATATTTTTTGAAGCTTAAAAAAATTGACCTATAGCTTTTTACAGCAGGTGAGCAACACGAATCTTGTGTGAGACCTGATGCTTTTTTGCAGACGTTCACAACAGCGTCACCACCGACCCCTCATGACGGAGAGCACGCCTAGCTCCCAGCAGCGCCCTTGCCTCTTCCAGTCACACCTCCCTCCCAGTAACCACAATGGTGACTCTCAGAGAAGAGATCAGCCCTTTGGGCGGCTGCGTGGTATCCCGACGCACTGATGTGACGTGTTTAGCCACGTGCCTCCAGTCTTTGCGGTTAGAAATGGCGGTACCCTGACTGCCCTTGCACACATCACCTCACGTCTTCTCGCCTCTACCCGCAAGCCCAAGCTCATCTCATAAAAAACACACAAAAAGTAATTTAAACAGGGGCTTTGGATCTTGCTACTTCTTCCCGTCATTTCTATCTTCTGTTACTTCTTCCCGTCATTTCTATCTTCCTTCTGAACAGATTCCTCTCCCTCCTTCGAATTCCTTTTGTTCTTCTCATTTTACCAATCAGTGCCCACTCTTTGCTCGTCCCTTGAAGGCGTCTTTCAGCTTCTCCCACCAGAACAGACACCCTGAGGGCCTGGACCTGGACTCGACTCTGCAGTCCCAGCTTGGCACAGAGGCTGGAAAATCCAGATCTGGTTCAGCATCTGTTGGATAAACAAATCTGTGTGCCAGTATCTTAGACCTTCTGAGTGTTAAGAATACAGGAGGCCTCAAGGATGAAACCTCCGTCGGCTAAACAATTAAGCAACGAAACTATCCATAGTAGGCTGTGGAGCAGACTCTTAATTGCTTATTTTAATAGCTGTAATTAGTCTCTTCCCAAGGCTCTTGCTAAGACGCTCTCCTGTGTAGCCACAGTGCACTTATCACAATCAGAAACGTAACACTGATTCTACACGAAATCCGCATGGACCAACGTTCACCGATTGTAGTAAAAACGAAACAGAACATAAACTCTCTCCGTTACCTTCCTTCCTTTCCAGCCCACATCTTTTATGTACTGGTCTCTGTCAGTCTCTTTCAGTCTAGAACAGTTCCTTAGCCTTCTTGTATGTCACGACCCTGTCATTTATGAAGTGAACGAGCCAGTTACTTTGTAGAATGTCTCCCAGTTCAGGTTTGCCTGACGTATCTTCACAGCAGCTTAGGAACTTTGGGGGGTAACACCCCAGGTGATGTCATGTTCTTGTCAGTGCTTCACGTCAGGAGCCCATGATGGCTCACGATGGGTGATGTTAACTTTACTCACTTGGTTGCAATACATCTGCTAGGTTTCTTCACTTTGGTACATGCACCCTTTAAATGAATCCCTGAGACAATTATGATTATCTTCATTTTACAGATGAGGAAACTGAGGCACAAAGACATAGAAAACTTGCCCAAAGTTATATGAGCTGTTATGGCTCCAGAGCAAACACTCTTAGCTGCCACACTGGAGAGATCAACATGGGGCTGGAAGCCTGGATGAACTTGGCCTGTGGAGGACCCTCAGAGGACGGGGGATATTTGGATGGACAGAAGGTGAAGGGTAATGGGCTAAGTCTGGAGTTTCTTCGTCAGCATGTCTGGCTTGGGGCTTGGTGCCTCTCTGGACACCAGCATTACTCTGTGGATAGTTTTGTCAAGAATGGCCCGAGGTGGGAATTCCCTGGCATTCCAGTGGTTAAGACTCCGTGCTTTCACTGCTGAGGGCCTGGGTTCGATCCCTGGTCAGGGAACTAAGATCCCACAAGCTGCGTGGTGTGACCTAAAGAAAAAACAAAAAGAACCCTAAAAAAAAAAAAAAAAGTGGCCCGTTGTATGGTTTGTGCTGATCTGACCCTCCTTCTCTGGAGTGTCAGGGCTGGACTTGCTGGAGATGACCTCCACTCCAAATGCTTATTCTGAGGGAAAGTTCCCTGTAGTTGTTTGAAGATCATGGTGTGCCCCGAAGCTTGAGCGTCTTGGCTACATCTGTGGCTTCATTGTACGGCATGGTGAGGAAGTGTCCATCATTTTAAAAAAAATTTTTTAAATTAAATTAATTTTTTATACAGCAGGTTCTTATTAGTTATCTATTTTATACAAATTAGTGTATATATATCAATCCCAATCTCCCAGTTCATCCCACCACCACCACCCACCCCCACTTTCCCCCCTTGGTGTCCATATGTTTGTTTTCTACATCTATGTATCTATTTCTACCTTGCAAACCAGTTCATCTGTACCATTTTTCTAGATTTCACATATATGTGTTAATATACAATATTTATTTTTCTCTTTCTGACTTATTTCACTCTGTATGACAGTCTCTAGGTCCATCCACGTCTCTACAAATGACCCAATTTCATTCCTTTTTATGGCTGAGTAATATTCCATTGTATATATGTACCACACCTTTATCCATTCGTCTGTCGATGGGCATTTAGGTTGCTTCCATGTCCTGGCTATGGTAAATAGTGCTGCAATGAACACTGGGGTGCATGTGTCTTTTTGAATTATGGTTTTCTCAGGGTATATGCCCAGTAGTGGGATCGCTGGGTCATATGGTAATTCTATTGTTAGTTTTTTAAGGAACCTCCATACCGTTCTCCATAGTGGCTGTATCAATTTACATTCCCACCAGCAGTGCAAGAGGGTTCCCTTTCCTCCACACCCTCACCAGCATTTGTTGTTTGTAGATTTTCTGATGCTGCCCATTCTAACCGGTGTGAGGTGATACCTCATTGTAGTTTTGATTTGCATTTCTCTAATAATTAGTGATGTTGAGCAGCTTTTCCTGTGCTTCCTGGCCATCTGTATGTCTTCTTTGGAGAAATGTCTATTTAGGTCTTCTGCCCATTTTTGGATTGGGTTGTTTGATTTTTAAGGAAGTGTCCATCATTGAGTCATGAACAGAAAGAGTTGACTTGTGCCAGCTACAAACCTGCTTCACAGATAAGTCTCTGTGTGTTAGTGTCCACACTCACCTCAGGCTAGAGACCCCCAAGGCTTCGAGGCTTTGTCTGAGCAGAACCATCCTGCTTCTTTGCTCTTCCCTCTGATTCTTTGACCCCTGTCTTCCCCTCAGCCCTTGCTGACCCTTGAAACCCTCCTAGTCGCGTGCGCCTGTGCTCCCCATCGCTGCCCCGACAGTGTGTAGGGCATCCACTCGGCCACACCTGGCTCAGCTCCAGATCGCTCAGCCAGGTGTCCTCTACTTCACAGCAATATTTCCAGATTCACGCTACCTTAATTTGGGTCCCCCAGAAGGAGAGCTTGAGGCAGGAAGGAACTGGGGTGTTTATCTATCAGCTCCTATCAGCCATTGGTCGAGTGTTAATTCCCCTGCATGTCTGGCCTCCTGTACACGCAAACCTTGGAAAGAGCCCTCAGGCGTGGAGATCAGATACTGGCAGCTGGAGCTGACCATAATCTGTGCTGGAAAGATAGGGTCTGAGGGCTACGGGCCGGGGCATTGGCAACTTCATTCATAGAATCTTAGGGTTTTAGAGCAGAAAGGAAGTTCAGAGAGAATCGAGCCCAGTCCTCCTCGCTGTGTGGCGTCAGGGATGAGCACTGTGTCCTCGGGTATGAAGAGAAAACTCAAACGGGAAAATTTCCTGAATTTCCTCAATTTCTCTGAGCTCCACTCTTATCATGTATAACACAGGAATTAACAACAATATCTACCCCACAGGTGGCACAGAGTAAATGACAAATGTTAGATGTTATTTTGGGAGAAATAGGCTTTGCATACAAGGTAGCTATTGCCACAATAGTGCTATGTAACAAACCATCAAGGTTGTTTTTTTAAGGTTGTTCTCTATACCTCACAGAGTTCGAGAGAGTCCTGGGCCACTTTTATTTATTGAGGTTCTAGGAATATTAAAATGCAAATTGCAAAAGTAAGTTGACTTTAGTGGGAAAAATCAGTAGTTGTTGCCTATGGGGTGGGGACGGGGGTGCGCTGGTCGTGGGACTGGGTTGACTGGGAGGAACCAGAGAACTTATTAAGGTGATGGAATATTTTGTGTCTTGATGGGGGTTTGGCCATGGGTGCACACTTTTGTCCAAACTCTGGAATTGGGCGCTTTGGAGTCAAGAGTGACATTATATATGTTTTACCTAAAAACACCCACAAACACATGTTGACTTCTGGTTAATGAGGCACGTGCTGAAGTGTCTGGTGGAAGGACATGGATGTCAGCAGCTTAGATGTCAATTTAGATGGATTGATCCCTGGACGGAGAGTAGATTTGTGATGAGGCAGATGTAGCTGTTTTAATAACCGGGGAATGAACGTGGTGGCTAAATGGGGGTTCGCTTTGAACTTTTCTGTATATTTGAAACTTTTCATAATAAAATTTTGGGGAAAAATGGGTTACCAAAGAGTTATAGTATGTTTCAGTTGTTTGCATTTAACAAGTAGATGCCTTTTATATACCAAAATAAAGTGCAGTGGAGTGGTGCCCTTCACAAGGTAACTGTTGAATTCATGGAAAATATGAATTTATAGTGTAAAGATGGGGTCTCATAATGGGACACAAGTTAAAATTAGTATGGGGGCTTCCCTGGTGGCACACTGGTTAAGAATCCGCCTGCCGATGCAGGGCACATGGGTTCGAGCCCAGGTCCGGGAAGATCCCACATGCCGCGGAGCAACTAAGCCTGTGCAGCACAGCTACTGAAGCCGGTGCCCCTAGAGCCCGTGCTCTGCAACAAGAGAAGCCACTGCCATGAGAAGCCTGTGCACCGCAACGAAGAGTAGCCTCCGCTCGCTGCAACTAGAGAAAGCAAAGACCCAATGCAGCCAAAAAGAAATAAAAATAAAATAAATTTATAAAAGAATAATAATAAAAAATAAAATAAAATTAGTATGAAGGACTTTTTAACTCTTAACGTCTGACAGTGTAAGTCAGAATTACACTCTTCTGTAAAAAACTGAGACTTGTATACAAACTCCATCGATCTGTCCAAAGTCTGAATTTGCTGTGGCCTCAGATTACATGGCCTTTGTCTCCCCAACCCCAGAACAAGCCAGTTGGTACCCATGGGATCCCTGACTTGCCTCCCCACAGGCCTCTGGTTCTCTACTGTGCCCGTGAATAACAAAGCTTTAACATTTACTAAGCAGGAGGTGACAGGTCCTTCCCATCTCTTTCTATTCATGGCTTCAATTAATAATTAGTCCCCCTGCAGAATGAGACAATCTGTTTTGTGGAGGGAAAGAACCATGAGCCAAGCCAATTAGCATCTTGGTTCTGGCTGCCTTGGGAATTTAATTTAGTCTCACGGCCCATTTAAGTTCTACAAATATTGTTGCCTCCCCAAGATCGAAGTCATGATAGTTAAATGAGCAAAGGCCCTGGGGACCCATATGCTGAGGATGCCCCGCAAAGCGGGCTGGCCTGGGCACGGGGCCAGCGGCTTTTGTCCAGCCCACATGCCCGCCCCATTCTTCTCCCAGGACTCGGCAGCTGGCCCCGGGGCAGTGCCGACCTTAACCACCCGCGGAGGGAGTGGCGGCTGCCCCCAAACAGTTGCACACTTGAGTGGGTCTTTTGTCTGCTCAGAAGACATTCCAACTGCCCGTTAGCAGTTTGCCTGTGCACAAAAGGGGGTGACCGCCGGACAGGGCAGTCTGTCTGTGCAGCGTATTGTTGAGGGGCGGCGAGTCTGCAAACAGGCCGTCCGAGTTGTCCCCTGCATGGAGGGTGTGTGGGGAACAGCCAGGAAGGACAGGCCAGGGCAGGGCTCAAGGAGCAGGATTAGTCAGACAATTTAATTAGGGGCTGTGAGGAATCATGGAATCAGGATGTTGAGGCTCCAGGGGGAACTTGAGGAACAATCTGTAACTTTTCTCTCTCAGGAACCACCCAAGCCCAGCAGCATGGAATCCTCTTAAAAGAAATGCCAAGGCCTCCTGCATTTCACAACTGTTGCTGGAAGAAAATTCTTTGCATCATGCAGATTTAAAATCTACTCTCCTTTCTTTTTTTTTTTTTTTTAATTTCTGAATGAATTTTAGAATAACTTTAATATATACACTAATAACAACAACAACAAAACCTGCTGGGTTTTGCATATAACCTATAATCAACATGGGAAGAATGGACATCTTAGGATACTGAGACTTCTGTGAACAAGGCATATCTTTTCATTAATTTCGATATTTAACATCTTTCAATGACACTGTATTATTTTCTGTATAAAAGCTCTTATATGTGTCTTGTTATATTTATTCCTAGCTACTTTTTATTTTTGATAACGTAAATAATAGCTTTACATTTTTTTGCTTGGCTTTGAATAGATATTTCACTAATAATTTTGTGTCTGGCTTCCTTGCTAAACTCTTCCTTAGTTCTATACGTTGTCCCTCTCCTTATATTTGTTTTTCTTCATCTTCTTTTTGATTCATTGGGTATGTTTTTATAATGTTACTTCTCCCCCTTTACTTATTTAAAGGTTACACACACTGTTTCCATTCTTTTAAAGGTCGGCACACCATATTTAACTCATCAAAGCCCAAAGTTAATCATCACCTTTCCCTCTTCCCTAATGATTGGGGAACTTGGGACACTACTTCATTCACCACTACCACCTCTCACCTCCAGATTTATACACTATATTTAAATTTTTTAACCTATACTATATTACACAATTGGTGTTTATTTAGATTTGTCCTTTTTTTATCTTTCTTTTGGCCAAGCTGCGTGGCTTGCAGAATCTTAGTTCCCCAAACAGGGACTGGACCCAGGCCCACGGCAGTAAAAGCACGGAGTCCTAACCACTGGACTGCCAGGGAATTCCCCTGCCCTTATTTTTTTTTTACCATTTTCTGTGCTCTTCATTTTTTTTTCTTGCATCTCTCTGCTCTCCTTCCTCAAGCGACACCAGTAACAGCTGGCTTTCTGCCTCAGAGGCATCAGAGATGTGAAAACGGTTGTAGATGAGCCTGCGGCCCTGATTGCAGGGCTCGCCCAGGCGGCTGTGCTATGAGCCTGTGCCTGGCTCCTTTCACCAACAACGGCCTGGGAACTTGATGTTATCACCCACATTTCAGAGAGGAGGGAACTGAGGCTTTGAAAAGATGAGGGCCCAGCCCAGTGGGGCTCAAGCCCGGAGGGGTCCATCCCAGGGAGCACAGGCAGGTCTCAGAGCCTCCTGGGGGCCTCGGGCCGGTGGGGAGCTGGGGTCTCCATCCGCCATAAATCCTCTGTGGGTGGCTGGGGGCCGCCCCTGCAGATGTTGGCTCCTGGGCCCCTCTGCCTGCCCTGATGTGGGCTCAGTAAAGACCTCACGGGAGTTCTGGTTGGGAGCTGCTGGGGCTGGCTGAGAGGAGGGGACAGGGCATCTCCTCCTCAGGACGGGCTGGATCCCACCTCCTCGACCAACCATCCTCTTGACCCCTCCTCTTACCCTTCCCAACTCTGCTTTGCCCAAGAATAATCTGGTGGGTCGGCCCTGGCCTGGCCCTGCATCTACCTTCTGGCCTGGGGCTCCCCAGGCACGGGTGTGGGTGCCCATAGGGAGGTGACATCTCCTCAAGGCCCCTTCAGACACGTTGACCAACCCAGTAATGCTCCCCAGCATTGGTCCCCTCCTCCACCAGCCCTCGTGCCTGCAAGCCGGGATCACTCCCCAGCCTGCATCAGGCCTTGCCTTCTGGGGACCAGCTGTCCGCTCGAGGCTAGACTGAGGGACCCTATACACGCTTGAGGGTGGGCGGGCGGGCGGGGGCTTGGCTGTGTGGTCTGTCAGAAATCTTCATGGGAAGGATGGTGGTTTAACACGTGAACACTGGGCTGCAGGGCGGGCAGGCACTGGCGAGATGGTCAAATCTCTGAAACGAGTCAGCCATGTCCCCATGTTCAGAAGGGGGCAGAGAGCAGGGTAGCGCTGGCCTGCTGCTGGAGGGCGTTGCTTTCCAAAGGGCAGAGACGGTTCAGGCAAGTCTCATTCCTTTATTTTTCCTCATCGTCCTGGAATTCAGGGCCAAGGTGTGACATAGCCCCGGAGCTGCTGGCCATCCCTGGCAACAGCACCCAAGGGACTCCGGCATGTCTGGGGGTGGTGGTAGGGTGACTTACGTGACAATGTTACATTGTCAAAACGGGCACTACACTATTTACTATACCACAGACTTCATTTGGATTTCACCAGTTTTTCCACTAATGGCATTTTTTCTGTTTCAGAATCCAGTCCAGTAAACCATAATGGAAAAGAATACAAAAAAAAAAGAAAAAGAATGTCTGTATGTGTATAACTGAGTCACTTTGCTGCACACCAGAGACGGGCACAACACTGTAAATCAACTATACTTCAACAAAAATTAAAAAATTAAAAAAAATTCAATCCAGGACTCTACATGGCATTTAGTCATCATGGGTCCTTAATCTTCCATCTGTGACAGTTTCTTGTCTTTCCTTGTTTATCATGACTTTTAACATTTTTTTTTTTTTTTTTTGCAGTACGCGGGCCTCTCACTGCTGTGGCCTCTCCCGTTGTGGAGCACAGGCTCCGGACGCGCAGGCTCAGCGGCCATGGCTTACGGGCCCAGCCGCTCCGCGGCATGTGGGATCCTCCCAGACAGGGGCACGAACCCGTGTCCCCTGCATCGGCAGGCAGACCTCTCAACCACTGCGCCACCAGGGAAGCCCCATGACTTTGAACTTTTGAGCAGTATGTTTACTAATTTTTTTAAAACGAAGCTGGCTGACAACTGGGGCTTGTAGACACAGTGATGGTTTTGGCCATCCTGATCCAGGAGACCTGACTTTTCACCAACCGAGGCCCGTGCAGTTCTCTCCGGGTGGCTGATCCTCGAAGCCCTTCAAAACCGAGTGGAATCTCACCCATCTCCTGCATGTGTGCTCTTTGGTGAACTCTTGTTGTTTCTATCGGAAGGGTGTTCTTGTGAAAACGGGCAGTAGTAGCCAGTGTTTGGACGTGGTCCTGACATTGTGTTCCTGCAGGAAGGGCAGCCTGTCCCGCAGGCCGCCTGCTCCAGCCTGGAGACGAGGCTCGCTCTGCCGGCACCTGCCTGGCCTGGCGCCTCACCTCCTCAGGGAATTCCCCAAGCAGATGTCAGACTCTGCCGGTGGTGGCTCCAGGCCAGTCTGAGCTGGGAGTGAATGTTCCTTGACCCTCTTTCCCACACAGGGCCCTCCGTTGCCCCTCGCGTATAGATGCAGCCCTGATGTACTTACAGAGACAAGCTCCTTGGGAAACAGATGCTCTGGACTCGGCCCCTCAGGACCTGTCTCTGCAGTGAGATCATACAGTATTTGTCTTTCTCTGACTTATTTCACTAACATAATGGACCTCCAGGTCCATCCATGTCCATGTGTTTTTGGTTTTGGTATCTAATTGCCATATTAATTTTGGGTAGGATTCAAAGAGATTCAAAGGCCCTTAAATCCTTGTGGATTTGATAACATAGGAGCATTCCTGAAAGCATCCCCAAGCTGGGACGGCTGCAGTAACTTAGCTACGACCAGAAGTGACTGCATCCTCAACTCAACTTCCCCCAAATGCCTCTGACCTCCTAGCAAACTTGACACACAGGGCTGCGAGGGGGTCAAGTCGGAACGTCTTAAATGCCTGTGGTCATGGTAGTTGTCTGTTGTGGATTTTACAAAAACGTATGGCTACATGAACTCACTGCTGGCCTTGGAAAGGGCATTTAAGGTCTACCATTTGGGTGAAGATTAAGTAAACCAGAGTGTATCCACAAGAAGAACTATTACACAGCCAAGGGGAAAAAACTTTTCAAATTTAAAAGTAATCTCCTCATAATAATAAATGTGCATTAGAATAATAAATGTGCAATGAATGTGTAGGAAATTAGACAAATTAGGAAAAAAATACACGAAATAAGAAGATAAAAACATCATATTCCTACCACCCAGAGGTTGTCACTGTTTCTACCTTGGCATATATCCTTCCAGATTTTGAAGCATTTTGACTGACAGTTAAAACTGCAGTAAATGATGTGAAGTGAAAAACAGAAATCAGTGCGACAAGCTGCATCTACTGTGACACCGAGCTGTAACATTCTGTATGCATGGAATATACCAAAGACGTTAATGGGACTTATTTGTGAGTCATGGGCTTAGGGTGATTATTACTTTCTTATTTCCTACAACAGACATGAAGACTTTTATAATCAGAAAAAGGAGTCATTTCAGAGAGTAATTTACAGCCATTTCAAAAGTGAGATGGCGGCTGGGAGTGTATGTAAAACAGGATAAACAGCTTATTTTGTGCCAGATGATTATGTGGTTTCAGGTTCTCCTCCCTCAAAAATAATCAAATCAGATGGTGATTTTGTTCCCTGACACTAGCACGTGGGCGTTACAGGAGCGTGTATGTCATGTGGTCAATTCATCGGTAGAGGATTATGTCGTCAGGGGAATAAATGCGAAATTCTCAAGGTACTTTGCTCCAGTAATCAGGACTTTATTTATCTCTAAGCTAAAAGAGGGGATTGAATTCTTCGACAATGATCAGAAAATGCTTTGAGGAAGATTCCTTTCCTATTGAAATTTTTCTTAAAGTTGCAGTGCACACAGCGTGACTTGCCATGCAGAGGGCTTGATGGGACCGTTTCCTTTGCCTTAAAGGCACAAGAAAGGATGTCACAGGATTCCCGCAGAGAAAATAATTTGGAAGAGGAAAAGGCTGAGAGCAAGGGCAGTCAACATTACTGGCAACGTTCTTGGCAAGGCTTCCTGGCCCAGTCACCTAGGGGGACTTTGATTTCCCAAGCAAGTGTCCCTTGGTGTTGAGACTCCCACCATTGGCTACCAGAGTGTCCCCTAAACTATTTGAGAAACCGAGGCCTTAAAGTAAAATCAGATTCAGCAACTTAATTGTATCTCAGCAGTTTGATAAGTGCAGGTTCTGTGTTTGAAATGGGAGGGTGTTGGTGGTTTGGTCATGTAGGTGGGAACAGCTGGTACCCACGAGCTGGCCCAGCCCCTGGAGACCTGAGGCTTCCAATGAGAAGACGCTAGGCCACAGCCACTTACCCTACCCTTTCTTTGGGGCTGCCCGAGATACAGGAATATTCCCCCTGACTATCATCGCACTTACACCATTGGAACGTGATGGCAGAATCACCATGCCCAGGCCACGCCCAGAGGAGACGACCCACTCCCCTGGAGCAATGGCCACCTCCTCTCCCGGCCAGGAGGCCAGCAGGAGCCCTTGTCCAGCAGCGGACCTTAGCTAGGTGTCTTCTGTGCTCCTGTCCTGTGCTTCTGGAGGGGCTGGGAAGATGGGGGGGGCACTCCTTACCTGGGTCTGGGTGCAGACCCACTCGGAGGAGGAAGAATCTACTCACGGCTCCGTGTTCAGAACCACAGACCAAGACAGTGGACAGCTGCAGCTTTGACCTGAGAGAAAGCCTCAGTTCGGACATGAACAAGTATTACATGTGGTTCTCTTGACCCGTAAACCATATGGCATTAGCTAATGGTTTAATTAGAAAATTAACAATTTTCTGGGCACACTTGAGTATAATCTACCCCTTCCAGGTCACTGGGGAAAGCCTCATGGCTGAGAACTAAGTAAGCATTGAAATATCAAAGAATTTCCATGCAAATCTCACTAAGTCCTTCTGGTGTCCCAAGGATTTGCTCACATATATGGAACTTACTGGTTGTAAGAGTCTTTTACATTCTTTATAATACGATCCTGCCTGCTTTGTAAGGAAGGTTGTGTGGCTGAAAGATCATGCCCTGTGGGGTTAGAGTGTCATGTGTTTGAATACTGTGTGTCCTTGGGCAAGTTACATAGCCTCTCTGAACCTTAGATGCATCCTCCTTAAAAAGAGGATGATAGAGAATTCCCTGGCAGTCCAGTGGTTAGGACTGTGCACTTCCACTGAGGGGGGTCTGGGTTTGATCCCTGGTCAGGGAACTAAGATCCTGCAAGCCGTGCAATGCAGCCAAAAAAAAAAAAAAAAAAAAAGGATGATAAAATGCAGTCACATTGTATGACTTTTGTAAATACAGCTATATAAGTTTGCAGAGAAAGGGAGAGAGAGAGAAGACAGAGAGAAAGATAGAGACAGAGACAGAGAGGGAGACAGAAAGGATCAGAAAGAACAATTTAAGTAGCGGTGGTCATTCAGTCAGCACTGCCCCTAATAATCATGTACCCCAGAGAGATGATGCTTCCCCTGGCTGTCCTCAGCCCCATGTCATTGTGGAGTATGAGTCTCACTCCCATATGTGAAGCACACTGAGTGAATCCCGATTTTCTTAGACGGATGGTCTCCTCCACGGTTGAGTTTATTGAAAGGTGGTAGGTCAGTCTTCTACACAGTGGCTTCCTGAAAGATACTCAAGCACAGTCTTGACCATGTGAACATGGCCCTTTGCTCCAAGCCTTGGGCAGCCCGTCCCGCGGTGAGCCGTGGCCCCAGCACCGCCTCATCAAAGGCTGGTTGTGCAGAGGCTTGGCCTGGGAACACGGCTGGATACATTAGGTGCTCAATAGAGGCGTATTTTCCCTCCTAGGGGAAATATTAAGTCTGAAGTCAAAGGATAATTTAACAGGACTGTGGGATGAGCACTTTGGGGAAGTGTTTGGGGGTATCCACGAGAGCGGACCCAGGCAACCCCCAGCCACCCAGCGATTCTTCTGCTGGGAACCTGTGCTCACTGCGTCCCCTCTGGCGGTGCTACATGTAATAGTCCCAGCTGGAGAGACCCCAGATGCTCACCCACAGCAGAGTGGATGTGTGGGTCGTGAAATACTACACGGCAGCAGCAATGAACACAGTGCATGTGGTCATGGGTGAACTCACAAGCGTGATGCTGAGTGGAAGAAGCCAGGAGGTAAAGGAGTTCACGTTGTAACTCTAAAGAACACTTTCAGTAAATATAAACTTTCCTGTGGCTCAGGAGGCAGAGTGTCATAGGAACTGGTAGCTTTTCCCCAAGTGGTGTGTGGAGTGAGGGCGGCGCTGAGGTGACAGCGGTGAGAACTCACGTCCTGGTGGCAATGTGCAGGCTTCGCTCTGGACTTGGCTCCTTTCCAGGGTGCGATCCAAGCGCCCCTGTGCCTTGGGTTTTTCACCTGAAAAGCAAGGATGGTAATGCCTCCCTCCCCCTAGGCTGCTGTGAGGGAGAAAGGAGGTAATAACACGGGGAAAGGCCTCACCACTGGGTCTGACAACAGCTGACGGTGAATAAACATGAGTGACTTTTATATAGAAAATAAAAGCTGGACTTCCCTGGTGGTGCAGTCGTTAAGAATCCACCTGCCAATGCAGGGGACATGGGTTCGAGCCCTGGTCCGGGAAGATCCCACATGCCACGGAGCAACTAAGCCCGTGAGCCACAACTACTGAGCCTGCGCTCTAGAGCCCATGAGCCACAACTACTGAAGCCTGCGTGCCTAGAGCCCGCGCTCCGCAACAATGAGAAGCCCGTGCACCGGAACGAAGAGTAGACCCCACTCGTGGCGACTAGAGAAAGCCCGCGTGCATCATCGAAGACCCAACACAGCCAAAAAAAAAAAAAAAAAAGTTTATAAAAAAGAAAATAAAAGCTGACAGAAACACAAAGAGAAATTTAAAACTCCACTATCTTGTGTGAGGTTTTTAATGGACATTCTCAAAACTGACACAGATGGAGAAGATAAGGTAAGCAGGGCACTTGAACACAGATGACAAGTCTCCTATAATAGATAGTAGGTCTTTTGACCCATCAGAGAATATACATTACTCTCAATCATACATAGCATGGCCACAGAAACTGGGCATGGGTTAAGCCGTAAAGAAGTTGTCAATAAAATAAAACAAAATAGAAATCATGATATAGATCACACTGATCACAGTACAATAAAATAGAAACTAATGACTGAAGATAATATAAATATGCTCAGAAATGATAAATTACACAGAAGTAAATGTACAAAGATGAATATACAAAGTTCATCATTGTTAGTAAAAGGAAAAATACAGACAAGCTAGCTCTCTTTCATTAGGCAAATAGTTACAACCTTGGTACATCCACAGTATGGAATCCTGAGCAGGAGTTACAAAGGATGAGGTGGACTTATACACAAGCATGGAATGTCTAAGACACTTTGATAAGTGGAAAAGTAGTTTGAAGGGCAATGAGACACTGTATGATATAATGTATGCAAAAGACCCCAGAAAATTAGATTACATTTCTCGTGAAATTAAGTCCATTTCATACCTGCACACACACATCAGATGTAACATAAGGAGAAAACTGGGATATTACTTCAATGTGGCACCGTGACAGCCTCTGAGGGTGGAGGCAAGAGGGCATATATCTTCATTACAAGGAAGATATATGCACTGTAATGAAGATGTATGCGTGCATTACTGATATCATTTAAAATAATTTAAAACAGGGGTCCCCAACCCCCGGGCCGCAGACCAGTACCGGTCCGCAGCCTGTTAGGAACCGGGCCTCACAGCAGGAGGTGAGTGGCAGGGGAGCGAACGAAGCTTCATCTGCCATCCCCATCGCTCCCCATCGCTCGCATTGCCGCCTGAACCATCCGCCACCCCCATCCATGAAAAAGTTGTCTTCCATGAAACCGGTCCCTGGTGCCCAAAAGGTTAGGGACCACTGATTTAAAATAACAAAGATGAGAAAAGAAAAAGTTCTGGGTACCACTGTCCGATGGAAGTACGAGAAGGTTTTAATGTTTCTGTTCTCCTCGCTAATTCTCCATCCTTTATCATCCTCTTCCGGTATCTACAGAATCCATGGACCTGCTTTGGCCGCTCTCAGTGTCCTGTTTCCAGAATGTCTTGGCTCACTTGGTCCGGGAGGCCAGTCTCCAATATGGCTGCCGACGATTCACACTCTTGTACCATCCTGCCCACACCGACTTAGGTTGTCCTCCAACTGCCAGGTCGCAAAAGCACTGCAGTTTCTGTCTTGCACGGCTCACGGGGTGGGTTGCCAACCACCGGGCCATAAGGGCGCTCAAGCCGCTGTGCAGAGACCCCTGTGAGAGCCACATAGGGCTCCCACCAACAGCTTCAGCGTGGGTGGGGGTCCTCCAGCCCGGTCAAGCCTCTAGACAATTCAGCCCCATGAGACACCCTGCACTAGCAGCACCCAGAGAACTGACCACAGAAACCGTACGGCGATAAATGACTGTTGCTGTTTTAAACCATTAAGTGGCAGGGTAGTCTGTTGCACAGCACTGGGTAACTAATATACTGTCTTTCTCATTGTTCAGAATATCCTTTCCACCTCTCTGTTTTTCATTTCCCCATCACCCTTCAATCACAAACGTCGGGTGATTTTGGTAGATCCGATGGTCTTTGAAGGCTCTGTTCTCCCAGTCAGCATCCCACATCTGCCTCGCTTTCTCTCTGTTTGGTGCCATCTCAGGCTGCCTCCATCTCTTCTCTTCACCCGCCTGCCCACCTCCTGGCCAGTCCCCAGGCTTGCCCTCCAGAATGATGAAGGGTCAGCAGTCTGCCTGACCCTTAGGCGCTATCACAGGTATGACAGTTTTGTGGGTCCAACCTGGTGTACTTCTCTAGCTGGACAAGGGGTTCCAAGGAGGATGCCGTCTCTTTTGTGTTCAGGACCTAATTCTCTTTTTCTTTTCTAGGGGATGAACCAGGCTGGGGGGAGCATTATCCTGGCACAAGGGGACAGACCAGCTTTGGGGATAGGCAGCGGTAGTCCTTTGGGGTCAAGCGTTTTCTGGAGCGTGTTTGAGTATTTCACGGGGTCGGCTCACTCTCGAGTTTCCCACATTTGGTAACAGAAGCCTCCACCCCTTGTGTGTTAGCACAGCCATAGGAAAAGACCCTTTTCCGGCTGATTTGCTGCTGAGATGCCATTCTGCTATAACCCGACCGTCTCAGGTCTGAGGAGAGGGACAGGCTCGTTTGTGGGAAGGGTCCCACCAGAGCACCTGTGAGGGAGGAGAGCCAAGCCCTCCTGCTGCCCACTCTGGGCAGGCTGAAGGCAGGTTTGAATGGACAACTTGGATTTTCAGAGCTGGAAGGAACCCTAAAACACTACTTAAAATTATAGTGGGAGACCCTGCAGCCTTAAGAAAGAGAAAAGATATAGCATTTGCATGCTGACGCAGCACCATCTCCCAGGTGTGTTGAGTGAAAAGTGTCAGGTGTGGGAGGTTTGCATAAATAAAGTGAATGATGCATTTCTTAGGAAATGTGTAAACTGTCTTTGGGAGGAGCATGCACAAGTAGGGTTGGGGTGGGAGGGAGATGATCACTGAATATCCTTCTGTAATTTTAAGCTTGAACCATCTGCATTTATTCCTTTTCCAAACATAAAGTTTAAACACACAGCACACAACTCTATCTAACCTAACCTCTAATCATCTTACTGATGATCAAAGTGGAGACCAGAGAAGCGCCAGACAGTGAGCCAAGGGGTGGGGCTGGATCTGGATCTCCCAACTCGTATTTCTCTTTTTCATCACTTTCCTGGACTTCCTGGGCATCTGCTGGCTCCTTGCACCCCATTTTCTATGGGGATGCCCCAGGTGGGAGGATGAGAAAGAAGGCTCTCTGGGGCCCCTCCCCATTTGTCTGCTAAGCCTTGGGCCAGCATCCACCCAAAGGGAGTGTTGATTACACACACACACACACACACACACACACACACACACAGAGCAAATTCTTTATCTGCAGAGGTTAAATCTAACTGTGTTCTTAAGAAGGGTTTCAGATGTGATGTGGATTGCAGACATTTTTGGAGCCCACACCATTTTCATCTGACCATGATTTCCAGACTTTTTCATTTGCTTTCCATTCCCAGTGCAATAACAATTACTTGATAGGTTCCGATGCTGCCTCTCTGACTGACTGTCTCCTGGTTTTACCTCTTGGGGCATCAACCTGGCCCTCTGGTCTCTCTCCCCATGGGTCCCTGCCTTCTTGGAAGCCATTCTCCACACGGCATGAAAACCAGTAAATAATTACAGGGTCGTGATGGTGAGAAATTAAAATCCAGGTGTGACACCTCCCTGAGCTAGAAAGCTTTTAAACAGTTTCCTTCTCCGTTCTGTTTTTTTCAGCTTTTGCCAATGGGCGTCTTAGGTACCTTTAGGGGCTTGTAGTCTGTTCAGTGGTGTTTACCAGTCATTTACTATGTGCTGGCCACATACCCAGCATGCTAACTCCAACCCAATAGGGAAAAAGGGCACATTTTACGGAGAAGGGAGCTGAGGCTCGGGAGGCGGAGAAAAGGGCTCGGGTGCTTGCAGCTGTTGTGGAGCATAAGCCCATGGCCCCCACAGGACATTCATGCCCCCAGGCACCTGCTAGAGGCGGCTCAGGTCACAAGGGGTCTCAGAGGAAGGTGCCTGGCTCATGGCTCAGCTGGGCCAAAGAGGCTTCCTGGAGGAGGGGGCCTCGGGCGAGGCTGGAAGAGGTGAAGAGTAGGCCAGGGAGAAAGGGGGGTAGGAACAGTGTGTGCGGGCTGGAGGTGGGTGAGGAAGCGTCTTCTCGGAGATTGGGAGGGAAAAGACCAGAGGGAGGGAGCGCCTGGCTGAGGGGTGGGCAGGCAACAGCCGTAAAGGTCAGCCAAGTCCCAGGCCTGCAGGGAGGTCCCCCCTCCCACCATCACCCCACAGTGTCCCCAGGGAAGTCCCCTGCCTGTTCAGGTAGTTGCAGCTGCTCTGGGTTTCCCAGACAGCACTGCTTTCATGAACGTTGACACTTTTCAGTAGACTGGGTGCATGAACTGTATAACTAAATGTGATTTATCTGTATGTAATCCTTTGTAAACAATGTTCCACGGGAACACAAGGATTGGATCAGACACTCTCCTTTGCTAGATCCTGCTTTGACCTTGACCCCTGGTCATTTTGTACCTCCTGGCTCCTTGAACCTTCTGTACTGAGTCCTTGGACCAGCTCTCGCTTACTCTCTAGAGCTTTAGGCCATTGTAGTGTTACCAACTGGGGTTTTAATCAGTAGAAATTGGTAAGAGGCCAGGCGAGGAATTCAAGCAAGGCTTTACAGGGGCTTGTGCTGCAGCAGGAAGGAGGGAGAACAACAGGTACCCTTGCTCACTCGCTGAGGGAGGTGAGAGCTGGTCTCAGGTCCAGAGGTCAGGCCAGAGGGGCGACTTGGGTGGTCTGCGCCCCCCGTTGGTGGTGCTGTGGGCAGTACCCTGCTTTTGCTCCCGCACCTCAAAAGTGGCAGCTGGGTTTTGAGTCTTCTTATTCCTAATTTGTTCATATCTTGCTGTTCATAGTTTGCCCCAACCGCGTGCAGTTATTTTTAGTCCTTTATAGTTTCTTTGTATTTTGTTGCTTGAGGAGAGGTTTGTCCAGGTGCAAGCACTGCAGCAAAGGGTCCCGGGTCCCAGGTCCCAGCCTGCGTCAGTAGCAGATGTTTCCAGTGCTCTGCCCAGATGCCCCCCCCATCCCCCTGCCCCGTGTCCTTTTCTGGTCAGAGGGTGTGTCCTCCCCAGCTGCTGAGGGGGCTGGAGCCCGCTCCTGCCACCTGCTCCTGGACCCCTCTGGGGAGGGGAAGCCACTTGGCCCAGAGCTGCGGCCTCCACCCCCTGGCACCCAGCCGCCTGAGGCTTCTGACTGCCCAGCCAGGGTGAGGACCTCTGGGTACCAAGCCCCCGCCTCCTGTCTCAACAGGACAGTCCCTGCAGTGGCCTTGAGCTCCAGAACTCCCGCGGGATCTGACTGGAGCCAAACTTCACCTGAAACCACGTTTTTGCCCTGCTTCCTCCTTCTTCCTAGGTGTTGCCCTTCAGTGAACCAGAGCCTGTGAACGCCCGTCTGGGCTCGGCTTCTGTGGGCCCCAGACTGGGACCCCTATTCTGAGTATCCTGGCTTCTCCAGCTCCCTGAGGACGGGGATGAGGACCGCCATTTTTGGCATCTCCTGGGGGTCAGGCACAGTGCGGGGCTCCGTGGAGCTGGGATCATGTAGACACAGTTAGACAGCGGCTGTCTCTGCTTGGGGAAAGCCCACCAGGATGAGACAGCCTCCCCCCGACTGTGTGTACAGCAGGTCTCCTGACGGTGGCCAAGGTAAGTGGGTTGATCACATGTGGTCGATTGGTGGCTGGGCAGGAGATGCCAGCTAAACGTGAAGCTGGAAAAAAAGTGGAGGCAACTTACGGGGCTCAGCGTTGGTGGGAGGTGGGAGGTGGGGCTGGGACAAAGGAGCTACCGCCAAGTGTCTCTGCTGATGCCAGGACACCTGAGCAGGGGAGTGGAGGATGGGGCAGGCGGGGCATTGCCTCGGTGGGCTCTGGGGACCGGTGATCACGGACTCGGGCCATCCCACCTGAAGGCCAGGAAGCTGGAGCCGTGGCTGTCAGCTCCTGCCCTTGTGGGTTGGGGCTGTTTTGGGGCATTGACGCTCTGGCGTTCCCAGCAGTTGGGTGGAAGGCAGAGTGACAGGCGTTCGCAGGAAGCACCCTTGGACGTGAAGGGGGCCTGGCCTGTGAGTCTCACCTATTGGACTAAATGCTCTTCCTGCCCTGTGTTAAAAGATAAACTGAGGCATATTAAAGGAATTCCCTGGCAGTCCAGTGGTCAGAAGTCGGCACTTTCACTGCCGTGGGCCCAGGTTCAATCCCTGGTCGGGGAGCTAAGATCCTGCAAACCATGCAGTGCAACCAAAAAAAGAAAAAGAAAGAAATGAAGCATATTAGAAATGGTAAGAGTTTACTTGAGCAAAAAACGATTTCAATCACGCGGTGTTCAGTCCAGCAGATAGAAAGAGCTCCGAGGAGCTGTACCAAGTGAAAGACTTTCACAGGCAGAGGGAGCGGGAACAAGGAAGTTACATGAGACAAAAAGCATGTTGTTTATAGCAAGGTCACTTCCCTTTAGGGGACGGCAGGGGTAGATCAGGCAGATGACCTCATTAGCGCTGATAGACACGGTTATGATTCCACTTCTGGGGGAGGCGAGACTGTAGTGAGGTGGGGTCTGGGTTTGGTGACGCAGCATAAGCACCTCCTCGTGGGCCTGTTGTTTAGTTTTTTTGTTTTGGTTTTTGTTGTTGTTGTCTAGTTTTTAACGCCGGGTTCCGTCCATCCTTCCCACACCTGTGGAGCACACACTGCTCTCGCTTTACAGACAGGAGACTGATGAGAGGCCACACTGTTGCTGAAGGTCGCACAGCTGCCAGGTGGCAGAGGGGGACCCAGGCCAGCCTGGCCCCGGGCTCTTAGCTGACCATCTGAACTGCTTGGAGTCTAAATTGGAGCTTCCTCATGTGTTACGAAGACCAGGGCAGGTCCCCGTCTCCCGTGGGCGTCATCCTGTCCCAGGGCCCATGCATCTCCTGGGGCTCTGATCCCGGGCTAAGTGTCCCCAAGCCCTCGCCTTCCCCCCACTGGGTGCCAGGAGGCCCTCCTGACTCGCTGGCTTCACACACAAGCTGTGAATCTCACTTGGGTTTGGGAGCAGAGGCGGGTGACTGCAGCTCCTGTTCACGTCCATACAGGAGTGCAATGAAATTCCCCTCTAGGAATTTCCTCCTTGCCGCGGGGAAGGGGAAGACCAAACACAAAAGGGTTAAATGCTTTATTTCAATGGCTGTGCTTGTTCTGGAGAATTAATGGAAGATAAGCTAAAAGTTCATTTATAAGAGTATTAAAGGATAATTATGATGGAGTAAGTGCAGAGAGTCAAAGGGCATTATGATGAACAGACTTAAAACACAGAGCTGGGAAAAATAGGCTAAAATATATTCAGTAATGCAGTACCAGCATTTCCCCACAAATTCCGCTATCCGTGAAAATCCATCTTTCTCTCTCTCGCTCCCTTTTTTCTATTTTAATTAAAAGTATAGTAATTCAACCCTTGGTTAGGTCATCGATGAACTTATAATTATAAATTCATCCCAGGAACTTAGAGTTTGAGGCAGATCCACATAGGTGACCTTTTAATAGCAACAAAATTTAAAAAAAAAAAGATTTTGTGCAAAATCTGCTTCGATCAGATTAGATGGAAAGTGGGTAAAGCTGATTACAATCCTACTAAAGACAGTATTTGGGCAGTATTTATTCTAAAACAATAGTATTAATTCTTCTTTAACAAGTATTATCTGGAAGAAATCAGTAATTAATGGGCCCTCAATATTAACTCACAGTGAATTAAGGGAAACTCAGTATGAACTCCCCATGCGGCTCACGACTCAGGAGCAGGAAAGGATGAGGCCATGGGTGCTGCCTGACCTGCTGTCAGTGGACGGCGCCCCAGCTCCTCAAGTTTTGGGTTAGACTGGAGCATGTTTGGCCTTTTAAAAACATAGTAACTTTACTGAGGTATCATTCATGCACATAAAATTCACACTGTAAGTGTATAGTGCGGGGTTCTCAGGAACGAGATGCCAGATATTCTGAGCTTCCACGCAGACACGACAGCAGAAATGGTGGGTCTTTAGTGGCAGAGCATGGGTGTCTACACGGGGGTTGGGGGGTACAGTGATTTAAACAGGACGATCTGTCCTTTCACCAGCGGCAGCCCTCAGGTCCTGTGTGGTTTCCAGGGAAGTTTTGTTTGGCCCAAAGATTATTAAAACAAAACTTTGAGCTACATTAAAAAATAGGTATTTTACACGAAAATCTGGATTTCTGTATTTTACTGAGAGATCAGAAGATCTACAGACTCCAGGCCCTTGTTCCCACATGGCCGTGATGAGCTGGTTTTTACAATCCAAGATTTAGTCAACGATCATGCATTTCATGTGGTGTTTGTGCTTTTGAATTTGCAATCCTCTCTTCACACATTTAGATTTAAAATCCTCTGACGTTTAGCCTGGCCTTATCCATGCCATTTCTTGGATGTTTCATTTAATGTGTTTTATCGCTGATGACAAATCTTTTAGGTGAGTAGGCTAATTTCCATTTTCCTCTCTGCTTTCTGTTCCCTCTTTCTGGAACTCCTATTATTGGGTGGTGGAACTTCCTTGTTAGATCCTCTAATTTTCCTGTCTCCTATTTCTACCTTCTTTTGCTCTATATGTTGGAGGAAGATTTCCTCATTTTTAGCTTCGCAACCCTTATATTGAGTTTTAAATTTCTGCTACCACATTTTTCAAATGCCAAGAGCTCCTTTTTGTTTTCTGTTCCTTTTGATAGCATCCTGTTCTTGTTTCATGAGTGCATTCTTCCATCCTCCCCCTGCATGGGGGAAATTCCTAGACAGGGAATTTCATTGCCCTCCTGTATGGATGTGGCATGCTTGTCAAAGATCATTTGACCATACATGCAGTGGTTTATTCCTGGGTTCTCCATTGGTCTACATGTCTGTCTTCATGCCAGTACCACATTATTTTGATTACTGCAGCTTTGTAGTAAGTTCTGAAACTGAGAAGTGTGAGTTCTCCAGATTTGTTCTTTTTCAAGATTGCTTTGGCTATTCCAGGTCTCTTGACATTTCATATGAATTTTAGAATTTCTATTTCTGCCATAAATATCTTTGGCATATTGATAGGTGATGCATTGAATCTGTAGATAACTTTCAGTAGTATGGACATCTTAACAATATTGCCTTCCAAACCTTGAAAACAGGATGTCTTTTCATTTATTGGTGTCTTCTTTGATTTCTTTCAGCAATGCTTTGTAGTTTCAGCATACAAGTCTTTCACCTCTTTGGTTAGGTTTATTCCTAGGTGTTTTATTGGTTTTGATGCTATTATAAATGGAATTTTTTTTCAATTTCCTTTTCAGATGTTCATTTTTAGTGTATAGAAACACAGCTGATTTTTGTGTGTTGATTTTGTATCCTGCTAACAGTGTGTGTGTGTGTGCACATGTGTAATCTTGAGGGTTTTCTACATATAAGATTATGTTATCTGTGAACTAGCCCTCGTTTTTGAAAGATAATATCAGTTGTATATAATGCTAGGCTGACAGTTTTTTTCTCTCAGCTTTTGAAAATATTCTTCTGTAGTGTATTCAGGCTTCCATTGTTGCTTTAGATGGAAAGACAAGTTCTTCTCTTCCGGGACATGTTCTCATGTGCTTTGTCTGATAATTCTCTCCATTTTTTCCTGCCCTCTCTTTCTAGAACTCTCATCAGCCATGTGTTGTATCCCTCAAGTGATTCGCTAATTTTCTCACATTTTTTCCTCTTGTTATTCAACCCCTTGCTTCTCTCCACTTGTTTTCTGAGTGCTGTCTTCAACCTCTTTTTTTTTTTTTGCGGTACGCGGGCCTCTCACTGTTGTGGCCTCTCCCGCCGCGGAGCACAGTCTCCGGACGCGCAGGCTCAGCGGCCATGGCTCTCAGGTCCAGCCGCTCCGTGGCACGTGGGATCCTCCCGGACCGGGGCACGAACCCGCGTCCCCTGCATTGGCAGGCGGACTCTCAACCACTGTGCCACCAGGGAAGCCCCCGTGAGCCCTTCTTGAGGGAGGGGTCCCCCCTGAGGACCTTCTGTCAGCCAGTGGCTGTCCTGGGGGAGGCTGAGCCCCGGGCACTTTGGGGCAGGTGGCTCTGGCCCCCGGGTGGTTCTCCAGGGAGGAGACCCCTGTGAGCCCACGGCTGCCAATGCTCACAGCAGTGGGGGTAGGGCAGCACCAGCCCAGAAGTCACCTGGGCAGGTGCGAAGCATCCGACTGCACTTCCTTAGAACCAGAACATTCAACACGCACAAAACCCATCTTGGGAACACCATGTGTGAGGGAGGGCGCCAGCTCTGCGCCCCCAGCCTTCTCAGTTATGGGGAAGCTCGCAGAGGGAGTGTCTCTGCTGCACATTTTGAAGTGGAGGCAAAGGAGGGACATCGTCACCTTTACTTCTGACTGATCAACATTCTATCCACACGGAAACAAAGAAGATGTATGTTAGAAATACGTTCCTATTTTATAAATTTTTAAAACATTCATCTAGGCTCATAGGGGAAGTATTTTCATTGACTTTTACCAAAAGGTTGTTGGGTACTGGAAATCCATGTAATATAAACTATAAATGAAAATATATTTTAACTTGGGCACACGTCTCAGGAGCCCTCGCTCTGCCCTGTCACTGTTGGGGGGTGACGTGGGACGCGCTTAGAGGCGACTGTGGCCACTGGCGTCTAAGCTGGGATTACAGCACTCGCCCCCAGCAGAAACAGCTTCCTAAAGCATCATCTAGGAATCAATTCTCTGAATTTGAGAAAACCGGCTTCATTTGAGTAGGATTAACTCCTCCCTCTCAGCCTGGAGGGGCTGTGCTAAATCTGTCATAAAAGTAGCTATAGAGTCAATTTCTATGTGTGTTTATATACATGTGTATCTGCCTCTCCATCCATCTGTCATGCCTTTTATTTTTAAGCACTTTAAGATAACATATAAAATGGAAATTGATGGACTATGTTGGTTTTTATTCAGAGCTGCCGGGAATGTTTCTAAATGTACGTTTTCCAATTTTACCTTGATTTCACAGTTTTGTTCCTGTGACAGATCTTTGTTCCTGTAATAAACAAGATGAAAGGCTTTTCATCTCCAGCCTGGTGGGGTCCTCACGCACATGGGGTCTCACGCTAACCCCCAAAGCTCAGGACGGTCCACAGGGCCGGTGGTGGCCCGGCATGGTGTGTGGTCTAGGTGAGGAAGGGCCAGCTGTGCCCAGGGGTGTGGGCCAGAGGGAGAGAGTCCCCAGGGGTTCCTGCAGGGCCAGCTGCACCCTGGACCCTCCCCCCTCAGTTATCAGACTTGGTGTCACATTTCACAAGCCAGTAAACTTGCCTTTTGCCTAAATTGATTCAAGTTGGTTTTGACACTTGCAACCAGAAGAGCCTTGAAAATTTGATCTGAAGCAGAGCATTCGAGCTCCGTTTCCAGCAACAATTTGTGAACTGATTAAATGGAAAACCTACCCTAGAAATAAAATATAACACACATCCTTTTAGAGTCATAGCTCCTCTCTCAACATTTAGGGGGAATTTCCAGGGACCAAACATGAGGGTGAGAACCAGGGGCATGAGGAGAGCTGGGAGCCGGCTTCTGTGGGCCTTGTCAGCTTCAATAATTACACTCCCCACCCCACTTCTCTATATTTTAAAAAACTGAGCAGGAAGTACAGAGAATTCCCATATACACCCCTCCCCCCACCGTGTCCTCTATTATTAACAATTTGCATTTTGTGGGACATTTATTACAGTTGATGAGCCAGTGTTGGTGCATAGTTATTAAGAAAAGTCCATAGTTTACATTAGGGCTTGCTCTTTGGGTTGCCTATTTTATAGATTTGGCAAACGCATAATGTCACATATACACCATTACAGCATCGTGCAGAATTGTTTCACCGCCTGGAAAATGCTCTGTGCTCTACCTCGCCATCCCTCCCTGCACCCCACCCCTGCCGCTTGGCGACCACTGATGGTTTTACAGCTCCACAGTTTTGGCTTCTCCAGAATGTCACAGAGCTGGGATCATGTAGCTCACGGACAGCATGTAACCTTTTCAGACTGGCTTCTTTCACTGACAAACACGTATTTGAGTTTCCTCCATGTCTTGTCATGGTTTAACAGCTCATTTCTTTTAAATATCAGATAACATTCTGTCGTCTGCACCTGTGACTCTGTTTACACATTCACCAGTTGAAGAGCCATCTTGGTTGCTTCCAGGTTTTGGCTACTGTGAAAAAAGTGGCTATTATATTCCTATATAGGTTTCTGCGAGGGCATAAATTATCGGCTCTGTTGGGGAAACACCAAGGAGCATGATTGCTGGATTGTACATTAAGATTATGCTTAGCTGTGTCAGAAACTTGCCAAACTGTCCTCCGAAGTGACTGCGCCAGGTTGCATCCCTAACAGCCGTGAACAACAAGGGTTCCTGCTGTTCACCCACATTCGGGCAGCCACTGGGGTTGCCAGTTTCCTGGATTTAGTCCAGGTGTGTAGTGGCATCTCATTGTATTAATTTACAGTTTCCTAATGACATATGATGTCGACTGTCATTTCATATGACCATTTGCCACCTGTCTTCTTTGGTGAGGCATCTGTTCAGATTTTTGCCCATTTTTAAATTGGGTCGCTTGTTTTCTTTTTGTTGAGTATAAAGTGTTCTTTCTATATTTTGGATACAAGTCCTTTAAAGATGTGTCTTTTGATCCAGTGCCCCCCTCCAAAAAAAAAAAATGTGTCTTTTGTAAACATTTTCTCCTAGTCTGTGTCTTGTCTTCTTGTTCTCGTAACAGTGTCTTTCACAGAGCAGACATTCTTAATTTTCATAAACTTCAACTTATCATCTTTTTCTCTCATGGATAGTGCTTTTGGTGGTGTTTCTAAAAATTCATTGCCAAACAGAGTCACCCAGGTTTTCTCCTATGTTATCTTCTGGAAGCTTTATAGTTTTGTGCTTTACATCTAAGTCTACGATCCATCTTGAGGTAATTTTGGGGTCAGGTGTAAGGTCTGTGTTCAGTCTGTTTCTTTTCTGGCCTATGAATGTCTGATTATTCCAGTCTCATTTGTTGAAAAGACTGTACCTCTTACAGGAGGGAGTGGGAAAACCCTGAGTTCACCTCCTCCCAAATTACAACCATTTACAGAGCAGCTATCGAAGAGACCAACTTGCAGACTAGCAGAAAAGATCTCCTACAACTAAAGATACAAAGAAGGAACCACAACGAGACAGGTAGGAGAGGCAGATGCAGTATAGTCTAGACTCACACTCCAAGTAAGTGACCCACAAACAGGAGGATAATCACAATGGTAGAGGTTCTCCCCAAGAAGCGAGGGGTCTGAGCCCCACATCAGGCTCCCCAGCCCGGGGGTCCTGCAGCAAAATGATCATCCCCCAGAACATCTGGCTTTGACGGCCAGTGGGGCTTCTATACAGGAGAGCTGGAGAGCTGTAGGAAACAGAGAGTGTACTGTTAAAAGGTGCACACAAAATCATATACACTCCAGGACCTAGTGTTAACATCTTACATAACCACGGTATGTTTATCAAGATGAAGAAATTAATACCGGCACGTTATTATTAATTAACCTCAAACTCTATTCAGATTTTCTCAGTTTTTCCACTAATGTTCTTTTTCTATTCTAGAACCCAAGCCAGAATACCACATCGCATTGAGGGGATTTTATTTTAATAGAAGGAGAGGACTTGGGTCTGTATGAGGCGGTATAAGGGTAAATAAAACTGAATGAAGGGGAAAGAGGCAGTTTTCTCACTCTCCCCGTCTTAGGGTGTCTCTTCAGGGGACATAGTGGCTTGAGTCATTTCTCTAACCTTTGGAGTGTAAACAAGTCTCTCTAGGGACCAGAAAAGCTCAGTCCTCAGTTTTACAACGCAGTCACTTCTGCTGGGTCACGGGCCTCCTAATCCACTAGAAATGCGGAGTTAATGCCTATCTTAAGGTGTAAACATTTGTCTTTTGGGAGATGAAAGAAGTTTTATTATTCTTTTCAGGGGAGGTCAGTTAGCTAAGCAAATACTGCCTTGATTCCCAAGCGGACTTTGAACCTGCTATGCTGTATAAATTGTGTGGGATTTTATTCTGACTTCGTAGTCTCTTGCGAGCTACTTACATGCTTGTATTCTGTTAGCTTTATCCAGCTATGAACCAGTTATCTTTCTTTCGCTGTTAATGTGGCAAGGTCTCTGTGTTGGCTGCATTTTTACTCCCTAACATAAGACACTCAGAACCCATTTCTCCCTTAGGGGGTGATACCCTTGAAATCCCACTCTGGGAAAGACCATGAACAAAGGGGGGGAGGCTGTGGAAGACTGTCTATCCTGGTCTGTCTGACCAGGCCCTGGGTAGGAAAATGCCTTCCTTGATAATCTGTAGCCATAAGCCTGCCATCATGTGGGCCTGGGGTTCTAATTTACATTAACTCATTGGTCCAGGAAACCTCCAAGCCTAAAATTAACAGAGAAAGTGGTAGCTGGCTGATACCAGGTGGTATCTTCTTGTCAGCTAGAAGTAAACACAAATGGAGGGTCAGGAAAACTTATGTGAGATGACCTCAGCTGAAGTCCTACAGAACATGGGACAACCCTTGATCATTAGAGAATACATGACAAAGCCCCAGGACAGCTGGTTTCTGGTTCCACATGTAAGGAGTTTGGAAGTTGCCACTCCATCCTAACAGCAAGTGAAAAACTGAACAGACTGAAAAAATCAACCACTCTTCTTAGATGCATAAGAGAAGTGACCACACTGCTGCCCCTAAGTTTGGAAAGAATCACGATTTACCGGAGCAGAAACAGGAGTAGAGCCTCTGTGGGAATCGGCACCAGGGGAGGGAAACCTGACCTGGGATTGACAAGTTGCTGGAGGCTCAGTGTGGACAAGCCTGAAAGTGAAAAACGCCAGGGGGAACCTGGTCATAGGGTGTTTGCCTCAATTCTGTGAGATTTCCCTCCAAGAGCCCCACCAGGTTCCCACAGTAAATATCAAGAGAAAAGCCCCCAGGAGCTTCCTGCAGGGGGTGGGCACCAGGAACCATTTTGAACACATTGTACTACTCTGGTCTTAACAAGGCCTGCCCTCAGGAGAAATCAGTTAACCAGAGCCTCACCAGCTGGGGTATTATCAGGGCCTGGGGGAGGGGCTTACCCAACTCTATAGTCAGCCCTAGCCTTCCACTGCATAAAGAGAAATACCCAACTTCAGCTCCCTCCAGCCATCCTGTCCCACCTGAGGGGGGGAAAAAACAGAAGCACCTGTGAAGTTCACAGCTAAGAAGCACAGGCACTGAAAGACTGAGGCCTTAATCATGGGACTATAGAATGCCTCCTCTCCCCTCCCCCCATCTCACCACCACACTGCTAAAGGCCTATTTACATCATGTCTGTCTAACAAGATAAAATTACAAGGCACACCAATAGGCAAAAAACACAATTTGAAGAGATAGAGCAAGCATCAGGACCAGATATGGCAGGGATGTTGGAATTACAGACTAGGAATTTAAAACAGCTATGATTAATATAGTAAGGGCTCTAATGGATAAAGTAGACAGCATGCAGGAACAGATGGGCAATGTAAGCAGAGACATGGAAATCCTAAAAAAGAACCTAGAAGAAATGCTAGAGATAATAAACGCTGTAATAGAAAGGAAGAATGTCTCTCATGGGCTTATTAGTAAACTGGACATTCTCAGAGGAAAGAATCTCTGAGTTTAAGCCTACCTCAATAGAAACCTCCAAAACTGAAAAGCAAAGAAACTGACGTAAAAACAGCACAGAATATCTAAGGACTGTGGGACAATTACAAAAGGTGTAACATACGCATAATGGGAATACAGGAAGGAGAAGAAAGGAACAGAAGAAATATTTGAAACGAAAATGGTTGAGAATTTCATAAAATAATTTCAAACACCAAACCACAGAGCCAGGAAGCTCAAACAGCAAGTAGGATAACTTCCCTCCACAAAACGAAACATAAGTATATTATTTTCAAATTACAGAAAAGCAAAGGTAAAGAAAAAATCCTGACAGAAGCCGGGGTGGGGGTGGGGAACACTTTACCAATAGAGGAGCAAAGTTAAGAATTACATCCGACTTCTCCCCAGAAACCATGCAAGCAAGAAGAGAGTGGAGTGAAATATTTAAAGTGTTGAGAGAAAAAACCCTACCAACCTACAGTTCTGTACCCTGTGAAATTATCCTTCAAAAATGAAGGAGAAATAAAACAAACACAGACAAACACAAACTAAGGAAATTTATTGCCAGTAGACCTACCTTGCAAGGTAATGTTAAAGAAATTCTTTAGAGAGAAGGAAAGTAATACAGGTCAGAAACTTGGCTCTACATAAAGAAAGGAAGAGTATCAAAGAAGTGAAGGTAAAATAAAAACTTTCATGCAAAAAATTCTTAATTCATCTAACAGATGACAGCTTTTTCAAAAAAAAATAAGTCAATGAAATTGAAAACAGGAAATCAATAGAGAAACCCAATGAAACCAAAAGCCAGTTCTTTGAAAAGATCAATAAACTCAATAAGACTTTGGCAGGTAAACTAAGAAAAAGAGAGAGGACACAAATTACTAATATCATAAATAAAAGAGGGGGACATAGATCCCATGGATATTAAAAGGATAATAAAAGAATACTATGGCAACTCTATGCCCACAAGTTTGATAACGTAGATGAAAAGGATCAATTTTTTTTAATTAACTTTTTTTTTTTTGGCTGTGCTGCATTGCTTGCAGATCTTAGTTCCCCCACCAGGGATGGAACCCGTGCCCTCAGCAGTGAAATCACAGAGTCCTAACCACTGGACTACCAGGGAATTCCCTGGATCAATTTTTTGAGAGGTGTAATCTGCCAAAACTCATACCAGAGGAAATGAACAATCTGAATTGGCCTATGTCTGTCAAATAAATTGAATCGGCAATTAATATCCTTCCCAAACAGAAAGGAGCAGGCCCAATGGGTTCAGTGCCGATTTCTATCAAACACTTAAGGAGGAATGTATACTAATTCCCTTCAATCTCTTTCAGAAGATAGACGCACAGGGAATAACTTCGTAACTCATTCCCAGCATTGCCCTACTAACATAACTGAGGAGTGGCAATATTAAAAAGGATAAAATCTGATCATTTCTCAGAACAAATGAAATGCAGGGGACCTCGGGCCGGGGAATCACAGCGAGGGCCCAGCAAGCGAGGAGTGTCCCTCCCAGCACGAGAGGACCAGGTTCAGAAACCGCTAGGAAGGCTCTTCTCCTTGGGTATCTGAAAGCCTTGCCGGTAATTGTGCTTTACGAATGAAGTGTCCCAGTGTTTGCCGTTTCCTCTCTCTGGGGAGCTGCCCTCTGAACAGAGGCATCTTTGTTGCGTTCAGGAAGCTGTTTAACTACTGCGCGGCGGCCAGCGCCCTCGACGGTGGATTTTCAGTCTTACCTTCTCCTTTCCCGCTTCCTCCTCCACTCTTTAATGAGGATTCCGCCCGTTGATTTGCGGGTGCCATTAATTAGCGTGTTTGGGGGGGAGTGAGCCAGAACGAGCAGGATTCCGCAGTCAGACCCGGTCAGCCGAGTGCACGGTCCCGGCCCTGCGCGCAGATGGCCGGCTCCGCCAGGTCCCCGCGGTCCCCGCACCCAGCCAGGCCTCGGCCCCACGGCCCTCAGCCTTCACCAGTGAAAACCCCACGCGAACGAAACACAGCTACAGGGTGGCTGCTCTGCAGCACACATCTCAAAACCTTTGTTGGAAGCAGTGAACCAAACAGCTTTGTAAAAAGAGGTACCAGGCAGGAATAAAACGCACAGCCCATCCCTGCGATGGGAGGGCCGGTCGGAGGGCTGGGCTGTGGCTCGGATGTGGGGCTCCTTCCTGCCCCTCCAGCCCTCGGATTGCGCGGGGGGAGCCGTGCTCTCAGCCCACCCTCCTCCGACCTGGCCTTTGGAGTGGGGGAGGGGCTCTCGAGGAGAAGTACCGAGTCAGTGCCGCGCGCTGAAGTTCACGTCCATCCGCCGCGGATTCTTTCCCTCAGCAAATCCTGGCCGTGCGCCGCATGCCGGGCCCACGGGCGCCAGGACGGCCCGGCCCTTGTCTTGTGGAGCTTACCGATTGTCTAGGGGTGGGTCTCCCCAAGGCAGACCCTGAGGACGGGGATTGGGTGAAATAGTTCGTCTGGAAGGTGAAACTAGGCAGCCCTGATGAGGGGGCAAGACACAGGGAAGGCGGTGATAATGAGTGGGGTTTGCGGGTCTCCATCCTGACCGGGTGCTGGGAGCGACTGAGACTGAACCCATCTCAGCCCAAACTGACAAGGATGCTGGCGTATTTACCCACCAACTCCCAATCGTCCTTGGAGGGTTGCTGCTGGGGGGCGTTACCCCCCCAGGCCCCCAGGCCCGGCTGGTGCACTCCCGGGGGCCT